>NC_133365.1:49408602-49480303 GCF_049309525.1 Garra rufa
TTATTATTTATTTATTATTTAATATAAATATTTTTTTCAGTCAAATTTTTATTTTATTTTATTTATCATTTGAACACATTATCTATCTATCTACTTATTGTTATTCATACTTACTGTAGCCACGTATTCTCACAAAAATGTATTTATTTATTTATTGTCAGTCAAGAACAATTTAGTTGTATTCTAACCATATTTATTCATTTATTTATTGCATTCAAATGCACTGTAGCCATGTATTCTCAAAAATTATTATTTTTCTTTTTTGTAGATGTATCACTGCAAACAATGTTACATACTGTCTAAAATTGTTTCATTCCATAATGTGTTTGATTTCATATACTATTTTTAATAATTGTGCCGTATGTACTGTAGTTATTCAAAGACAGTATGCCAGTATTACATTCCAAACATAGTCTTCATATTCCAGACTTCATATTGGCCTTGTCTTTTATACGTTTAAGGAGTGAATGCACACATGAACGCATCTGTGCATTAATCAGTGCATCAGTGCAAGCATACAGGCATGTCTGTCTTTCTATCCCTAGCTATCTTCTGCAGCTGAAGTAAAACTCTCTTTGCCAGCTAGAGGGATGAGGTGTGGATCAGTGATGCTAAATTAGGAATGGTGTAAACCCGTATAGGAGGAAGAATACTCCAGGCATTTGGCTTCTGGTACATCACATGGCCCAGTTCCTTTACACCAGATGAGAACACGCTAACTTTACAGATAGAGCTCTCATTTAATCATTACAGTAAGTATAGCAAAGCCAAGGATTTCAATCATTTCTGTGTATACATAGATTTTAATAAGTGATTAAAATACAAATGTATTTTGAACTATTTTGCCTTCGCAGGCCAGATTTAAACCACACTCCTACTGGTAAAATTTATACTATTTTTAAAGGTGCAACTCAGCAATTTTTGCTTCCTTTTTTGCTTTATACCACACAAAATGGAAGCCCGTTTCCACCACTACATTTTTTTAAAGGTTATTGTGATGTATATCACAATTCTGACTATTTTTTCTCAGAATTGCATGATACAAACTCGCAATTGTGAGAATTGTGAGATATAAAGTCAGAATTGCGAGTTATATAGTCAGAAATGCAATATATAAACACGAAATTCTAAGAAATGAAGTCAGAATTGTGTGATATAAACTCGTAATTGTGAGATATAGTCAGAATTCCGATACATAAACTCACAATTCTGAGAAATAAAGTCGCAATTGCATGATATATTTTTTTTCTCACAATTGCGACTTTGTATCTTGCATTTCTGATCTTTTTTTTTTTGCGCCATTGCAACTTTTTTTCTCACATTTCTGACTTTTTTTTTCCTTGCAATTGCGACTTTGTATCTCGCAATTCTGACTTTTTTTCTCAGAATTCTCAGCAAGAAATAAAGTTGCGTGACATAAACTCACAATTGCGAGATATAGTCAGAATTCCAATATATAAACTCACAATTCTGAGAAAAAAAGTTGCAATTACGTGATATAAACTCACAATTGCGAGATATAGTCAGAATTCTATGAAGGTAAAACAGTAGCAAAACTCGAGAGCTTGTTGATTTGAATGTGAGAACTTATCATGTCATATTAATATTCGTATTTGTAAGCTGAAATTTGAACTCACAGCTCTGATGTGAAAAACTGAATCTGTTGATTTGCACACACAGACAATGATCCAAACACCCGTGTTTTGAATTTGAAGTTGCAAATTAATAGCTACAAATGTGTAAAATGCCATTCACATAAACAAAATGAAAGATACAAGTGTGTACGACATATTTGCTTTCGCACTTTACTTCAGTATTACTGTACAACCTCAAGTCGGCACTTACAACCTCTCACATCTGGCAGTGCAACGTCAGATTTTAGCGCTTTGACTTTTGCTACTGTTCTTGCGATATTCCTGTTGCAAAACTCACTCGTGCACTTGCAAATGCAGACGTGAGAGCGCAGAGTCGGGGGCGGGGCTAGGGTGGGAATTAAGTCATTTTATTGGTCGATGCCTGACCAATGAATATCGCTGTACCAGAGTTGCCATATAACTTATTTTTTAATATAATTTAAACTTCTTTAAATTCCTTATTTGCTTGTCTTTATTAATATTCACTTGTACTTATATGAATATAATAAAATAGCATGGGATGTCATTAATGAACCTTTTTAAATGCAACAATTTAAAAAAACGAATAAAAATCGAGTGCTTGATAATGCCTAAATGTACATTAAAAAGCTATATCTAAAAACATAAGCAGTATATGACCGGCAATACTGTTTTGAGAAACTAGAGCTAAAAATGATTTATTAAAAAGCCATAAGAGCATCTAGTGGTTAAACCATGGCATTACATATGAATATTATCTTTCTAGCCACTAAATGCCTCTAATTTGCCTTTTTGCACTGGAATAATAGGCATATTAAAAAAAATACATTTTTAAAAGACCTTCATAATTATTGTGCATATTATTTAGTACCAAAATCAATGCACTTTATGTGCAAATACAGCGAAACTCCTTTGTGTCCTGATTAATCCCATTCAAATTTATTGACAGCCTGGAGTTTTTGGAACTGTAGAGAGCTCCATGAACCACGTGACCGTGTGGCGGCGAGATCAAAGCATGTCGTAACTCTGTTTCTCAGCGGTTCTGGTACAGCGATATTACTCTGCAATATGCAGTAGGATATACATATGAAAGATGTTGCATTATTTGTTTAGCAGATTATAACTAAATGACAAGATGAATGCAGTGCAAAATCCCCTAAAAAGTAAGGATATTCAATGAAAATAGTTTCCAGTGTTTTACTAATAACTGATACATATGCATTAAAAAATGTTTCTTACTGCACTGCAATTCGCGATGGTTAGCGTTGTTCATTGGTCAGGCATCGACCAATAAAATGACTTAATTTCCACCCTAGCCCCGCCCCCGAGCTCTCAGTCTGCATTTACAAGTGCACGAGTGAGTTTTGCAAAAGGAATATCGCAAGAACAGTAGCAAAAGTCAAAGCGCTAAAATCTGAAGTTGTACTGCTAGATGTGAGAGGCTGTAAGTGCTGACTTGAGGTTGTACAGTAAAACTGAAGTACATTGCGAAAGCAAATATGTCGTACACACTTGTATCTTTCATTTTGTTTATGTGATTGTCATTTTGCACATTTGTAGCTATTAATTTGCAACTTCAAATTCAAAACACGGGTGTTTGGATCATTGTCTGTGTGTGCAAATCAACAGATTCAGCTTTTCACATCAGAGCTGTGAGTTCAAATTTCAGCTTACAAATACGAATATTAATATGACAAGTTCTCACATTCAAATCAACAAGCTCTCGAGTTTTGCTACTGTTTTACCTTCATAGAATTCCAAGACATAAACTCACAATTCTGAGAAATAAAGTCGCAATTCCAATATATAAACTAGCAATTGTAAGATATAGTCAGAATTCCAATATATAAACTCGCAATTCTGAGAAATAAAGTCACAATTCCAATATATAAACTCTCAATTGTAAGATAGTCAGAATTCCAATAAATAAACTCGCAATTCTGAGAAATAAAGTCGCAATTGCGTGATATAAACTCACAGTTGCGAGATATAGTCAGAATTCCAATACATAAACTCACAATTCTGAGAAATAAAGTCGCAATTGCGTGATATAAACTCACAGTTGCGAGATATAGTCAGAATTCCAATACATAAACTCACAATTCTGAGAAATAAAGTTGCAATTTTAATATATAAACTCGCAATTGTACACTCTAAAAACTCCTGGGTTATTTCTTTAACCCATTTTCTGGGTTATTTGTGTTGGGTTAAAATTATGGGTTATTTTTTCAGAGAGTAACCATTTTCTGGGTTATAGGGCTAATATTTTGACCCAACTCCTGGGTTGTTTAGGTTTATGGGTTATTTTTCAAAGAGTAACCCATGTTCTGGGTTCACGACCCTTCCCCCCGCCCCCGCTGTTGTTCTGGTATTTTCTCACAACAGTCGTTTGAAATAACCGTCACTTGAACTTCACGCTCGATCCTTTTTGGCCTGGGCTTCTTCGGTACAACTTCGTCGCGTATTCAAGGTAAGCAAGTATTTTCAGTGTCAATGTAACGTAAACATTTCTGTGTCCATGTCCCCGTTAGTAGTTTAGCACCGTTTGCTGAAAAAATGACCATGGCTTATCATGGTAATTCTGTGGTTAGCATGTAGTCACCCGCAGATATGTAACTAGTTTAAAGTCCGTGTAAAGTGAAAGTAAATGTGTTTTGAGTTTTTCAGACTAAAGAAGAAAGTGTAATTAACCACCCAGCCAAATTTGAATGATTAAAAATAACGATAAGTTCATGAAATTCGATGTCAAAATGGTTGAAATGCTTTTTACACATCGTTGAGAAATACATGTATGACCTAAATGACTGAATTCATTTTACACGGTGTTTAAATTCTATTTTTCATAAATTGTGCTGTACTTATCTCATTGTTTTAATACTCGTGGTAATACGATAAGTACAGTGCAGCTAGTGGAGACTTCATGCCGCGTTAAGGGGGTCGTA
The DNA here is from genome assembly GCF_049309525.1 of Garra rufa. Taxonomy (NCBI): domain Eukaryota; kingdom Metazoa; phylum Chordata; class Actinopteri; order Cypriniformes; family Cyprinidae; genus Garra; species Garra rufa. The sequence continues at coordinate 49,413,158 of NC_133365.1, forward strand.
CACCGGACGAGAAGCCGCCCTCGCTGCGTCTAGGACAACTCGAGGTATCGCGTACTTTATCAGTTTATGGCCAGCAATATTGTTACGTTTAAGGATATTATGGGTTTAGATAATGCCAGTACTATGTTATGATTGTACTGTATAATTAAAGACCATTGCTGAGACTGCAGTCTTAACACTTACTGTCTGTTAACTAAATTAAATGAGAATATCACCTGAAAATCCAATAACATCAGCAATTTTTCATTAAAGTAGCCGATTTCTGTAAATTAATGTAAAACTAAATTTATGTTGCAGCACATGGTGAAGTCAATATATACATTAAAGACGATTTGTGAGAAAAGAGTAAATTTAATATAAGACTATGTACATTTACGCGCTCAAGTTTGTTATTTCAAATGTAGGCGCGCGGCATGCACACCGCAGGTCATGTGACATGAACTAACCAATTAGCTTCATCCTTTCCCTTAATAGCATTGAAGGCACTTCCAAGTCGGAGAAACAGTTTATCATAGCTGTACAGGAATAAATATTTTTAAATAAATTTAATAACAGAGCTACTGCAAATGATTTTTAATGCTGAAAATCCATTTATCCTTTCCTGAATCTTCCGCGTGTTTATGGAGAGCGCAGGTCATGGTTGCTTAGCAACGGCACACGCTTCCGGAGCGCAAGCGCACGAGCGCTTTGTTGATAGGAGGAAAGCGGCGCGCCTAGCGTTTTCCACGTGTTTTTAGGCGCGACATGTGAACGGCCCCATAAAGAATAATGTGTTTGTATTTTAAATACCCTTCTCGTCCAGTGTGCAACCCCCTTTAGCCGCGGCTAGAGCGACGAGGCAACACAATAGTTGAGTTATGTTAACCAGCTGCGCTGTGCTTATCATATTATACAGTGCTCTACTGGCTTAAGTAGTAAGAGTTAAAGAAACGTGTCAGGTCTTCAAATTGTTGCTAACTTCTATTGCTATGTTTTCTCCAGGTCATTTTAAATGGACAGCTTTGTCGCTGATAAGCTAACTGAGTGGCGGCTGTCTGAGCTGATAGAGAATTTTAGAGGTGAGTGTTTTACTCTTAACTGCCCTCACATCATCTCTCTATACCTAAACATTTTTTTCTTTAATACGTTTTAAATGTGTCAGTGCAAGATTTTGTGACAGTCACAACTTCTTTGACAGTGGGGAATGCATATCTATAATAACCCTTTTAGTTAAAAGATACTTGTGCCTTGTCTTTTAGCTGTTATGCATAATAATGGGCCAGATATTCACCTTTGCATTAATGTCATTATTACACTTGTTAATGAAAGAAAAGATAGACAGTATAGACTGTATGGAACTCATATGGAAACTGATGCTCATTTAACTTGATGCTTTTTTTTTTTTTTACAAAGATGTGAATGCACTTAATAAGAAAATGGTGTCTAATGAGATGAGTGGGTCATACAAGACATAATATATTGTATGTGTACATGTATCATTTCCGTTAATTTTGCTTTTAGCCCTTTTAACCCCCTAGTTGTTCCTTATCTGTACCTGATGTGTGTTATCTCTACTGCAAAACTTTGTAAAAGATTAAAAATGTCTGTTCATTTTCATTTACATATTTCTATAGTCGTTTTATTTTTTCACACACATACTGATACCTAGAATATTGTTAACCTACAGATGCCAAAGGGGAACTAGCGCTAACACTTCTACCCAACATGGTGCCACAGTGCCACAGGTTGGGAAGAAGACTGTCCAGCACTCCATTGAAGTGTCCCGGACAGCGTCCATACACCAAATGCCTGTAAGTACAATGGACCAGTTTCTCAGCACCACTCTGAGAGAGAATATTCTTAATTCTAACTATGCTGTACAGGTGAAAGATGGCAATCCAAGTGACATGTTTCATGTGAAAGCTAAAGGGTGAATCCTGATTTAAAAAAAAAAAAAAAAAACCTCCAAGGTTCCTCGCAGTTGTATTTCAGTTTTGAGTGATGCCATCTATGGTAGCTAGAAAGTGAAGTTGAAGATGTTAAGTTTTATTACTCTGAGTGGTTCTCAATCCACATTTCTTTTACACATTCATGACCCACTCAAAATGAACACATCAATTAAGAACCACAGTTCATTTGGCTTCCTTGTACAGTTAGTGTCAGCATTATAACACAAACTGGTAGTCTATTATCTTGCTTACAGTTCACCTTCTACACAATATTCACATTCTTTTGTGTATCTTTCTGTCTCTGTCTGTTTTAGGTTGGAACAAATATGGTGGAATACCTCTTGCAATCAAAGCCATTCCTCTCTGTCCTGGCGCTGGGAGACCCCCAGCAATGTGCTTCTCAGGCATTTGTGATATTAGCTGGTCAGGCACTCTGTTTCGGGCAGTTGACGTGTGTTTCAAGGCATTTTATGTTCTTGATATCAACTACCCCAAGCAGTGTGCTCCCGCATGGGAGTTTCTGCAGCAAGTTGTATATCAGATTGAGGGATCTGAATCAAAACCTGTCAAATTTCTTAAGACTGCCTTGCTTAATTGCAGAACTGTTTAATCGTGTTAAGCTGCAGTAAATGACACAACCAATGTTTAAAGCCTCAAGTTCAATCCAGTTATTGAATGTTGTCAAATGTTTGAGAGAGAATAAGTTGTTTATTTTTCTATTTTTTAAATGTCTAATTGTTATACAATGTTATTACAGTGTGACCTAAAATAAATAGGTCCAAGTGTGTGTTTTTTTTTATTGAATTTAATTTAATGCAATAAAAATGTAAAAGTGCTTGAAGTGTGTAAGTGTTTTATTTTCTGAAATAAGGCATACTGGCATAGTTACCCAAGTTAGGTTATTTTTGACCTCTGACCTTTGGTTAAAAAGGGACCTACTAATTTCTGGGTTATTTCAACCCAGATATTTGGGTTGTTCTTTTGACCCAGAAGTTGGGTTATATTAACTACAATGTTGGGTTATTGTAACCCAGCATTTGGGTCAGGTATTTAACCCAGAAGTTGGGTCAAAAAGAATAACCCATTTTTCTGGGTTGAAATAACCCAGAAATTAGTTGGTCCCTTTTTAACCCAGGATTTGGGTCAAAAATAACCCATTATGGGTTAGTTTTGACCCAGGAGTTTTTAGTGTGTAAGATATAGTCAAAATTCCAATATATAAACTCGCAATTGTAAGATGTAGTCAGAATTCCAATAAATAAACTCGCAATTCTGAGAACTAAAGTCGCAATTGCGTGATATAAAGACATTTAAAATGTTGCAAAATATTTCTTTATCGAAAAAATGTTGCTCTATTGAAATTTCTATTCATCAAAGAATCCTGTATCATGGTTTTCACAAAAATATTAAGCTGCACAACTGTTTTCAACATTGATAACAATAATAATAATACATGTTTCTTAAGCAGCTAATCAGCATATAAGAATGATTTCTGTAATATTACTATTTTTTCTGATCAAATAAATGCAGCACTTTTAAGTTCTATTCATTAAGTGCTATTCCATTACGTTTTATCATCATACACTTTGCAGGTGCAGAGTAATCATCACTATTGAGATCATACCTGCAGTGTTTGGGCTAACATTCCAGATTGTTAATCGTTTGGCTAACATTGTAAAGTCAAACAACAAACACAACACAGATGCGTGTTGCATCCGATGCTGGAGTCACAATAAACCGGTTCTATCCTCTCGGCAAACTGACTAATCGTGAGCCCAAGATTATGTTTCTGTTCCCTCTGATTATAAAGCCGTTTCTTGTCCTGCTTTGTATGTTTAGACTCCTGGCTAGCGAGCATAGCTGCTGTTTTGCGGTGGCACCGTGCCCACCTTCGGCCCTGGCAAGGAGGTGAAACTAACCTGAGGGCACTTGGCATGTCCACACAGTGGCTGCTATCTACCCTAACGCCCTCCCGCCGCTCACCGCCACCGGTTCTTCGCTCTGCTTCCCAGCATTAATTAAACTTGGATGCAGCTGAAGCACTGCGGTTAATACCCTCTGAAACCTCGGCACCTGCTACCCTCAAGAGACTCCCCCACAGTGAAGTCATGAATAAAATTCATGTTGGTGTTTGGGATTAGTCAACTTCTCATTTTTCCTGACCCTTAAAACGTCCCGGACTTTAATAGACATCCGTTGACATAGTGGGATTTCTACTTGCATTTCTCCAGCTTTAATTATTTAACTGTCCCTGGTTTTCAAAGGATAGATTAGTCTGTTTTGTTTGATTGAGCTATGATTTTGTTTGCTAATAACAACTGTTTCAGTCAGAAAAACTGTGTGCTCAGTAATGTGTTCCTAATTAAAAATGACTATTCGTTAAGAATTCTTGAGATAACAAGCAATTCAACAAAATTGTAGTACTATGCTTAATTATCATGATTTATTATTATAATTAATATGAAAATGTGATATAAGACAAACTTGCAATTGACAGTTAAAAAATCAGAAATGTATATAAACTTGCAATTCTGAGAAAATGTATTTTTCCCCCTTAGAATTCCCCCCTCAAAAGTCTCACAATTCTGACTTTATTTCTCAGAATTATGAGTTTATATCTCACAATTCTGAAATAAAAGTCAGAATTGCAAGATTTAACTCCCAATTGCAAGAAAGTGAGAATTGCAAGATCGCAATCACAATGGCAATTCTGTGAAAAAAGTCAGAATTGTGAAAATCATGCAGTTAAGAGAAAAAAAGTCAGAATTGTGATAATCATGCAGTTAAGAGAAAAAAAGTCAGAATTGTGAGATATGAACTTACAATTGAGAAAAAAAACTACAATATATAAACTTGCAATTACGAAGAAGTCCGAACTGCGATATATAATCTCGCAATTACGAGAAAAAAGTCAGAATTGTGAGTTTGTATAAATGAGAACTACAAGAAATAAACTCACAATTGAAAATTGTGAGATATAAACTTGCAATTCTGAGAAAAAAGTCAGAACTACGATATACAAACTCACAATTATGAAGAAGTCCGAACTGCGATATATAAATTCGGAATTATGAGAAAAAAAAACAGAATTGCAAAATACAAACTCGCATTTATAAGAAAAAAGTCATAATTGTGAGAAATGAACTCGCAATTGTGGAAAAAACTACAATATATAAACTTGCAATTACAAGAATAAAAGTCAGAACTGCGATATATAATCTCGCAATTACGAGAAAAAAAATCTGAATTGAAAAAAGCAGAACTGCAAGATATAAACTCGTAGTTATGAGAATAAAAAAAGTCAGAATTGATAAATATAAACTTGCAAGTACGAGAGAAAAAAAAGTCAGAACTGCGATACATAAACTCGTAATTACGAGAAAAGTCAGAATTGTGAGATATAAACTCGCAGTTAGGAGAAAAAAATCTGAATTGCGAGTTTGTAAAAGTGAGAATTACGAAATAAAAACTTGCAATTCTGAGAAAAAAAAAGTCAGAACTACAATATATAAACTTGCAATTATAAGAAAAAAGTCAGAACTGCGATATGTAAACTCACAGTTATGAGAAAAAAGTCAGAATTGTGAGATATAAACTTATGAGAAAAAAAATTGAATTGCAAGTTTGTAAAAGTGAGAATTATGAGATATAAACTCACAATTCCACGAAAAAAGTGAGAATTGCGAGATACTCGCAATTGTGAGAAAAAAGTCAGAACTACAATATATAAATTTGAAATTACGAGAAAAAAGTCAAAATTGCAATATATAACCTCGCAATTTTGAGAAACAATCTTCAGTGTCACATGACCCTTGAGAAATTATTATAATATGCTGATTTGATGCTTGAAATACATTTTTGAATAGCAGTGTCTGTAATTTCAACCTTATATTAAAGGCTTATGATTGCTACGCTTCTGTTGTAATATCAGGTAAATTAAAAAAAGTTCTAGATTTGACTTATGGGTTAGTCCTATAATTATAATCTTCTTAGAATATATGCATATAGTTACATATCACATGTGGATATCACATATTTCAAATTAGAATAAATCCCTGCATTAGCAGCTGTAACATCTCCAATCTTCTGGATGGGCTTTCCAATAGACGTTAGAAGACGTTGGAAGATAGCGGATCAGTGAGGTCAGGCGCCAATGGAATCTGACTCACCATCACACAACTGAGAAAATGAAAAAGCATCATCTCATTTAAACACTTCCTATTGAATCAGTAAGCAGCCAGCAGTGGCAAAAAGAGCCTCGATGTGGGATGCCAATCTGGGCAGGTTCACAATCTCTCATCACGGACATTATTCAGATCAGATGTACAGCGAATCACAGAATACTGGTGCGCAGGGGACTTATAAAGGGGTAATATGAAGAAAACAGGCATCTGGGACTCGTCTTCCCGTTTTAGACATGTATTTATGCATGTGAACCGCTCTGAGCAATTAAACCGAGCTCTTCCTCTCCAGAGCTTCCCTGAAAACTGCCCCTGTTCCTTGTTTAGTCGAGGTAGAAATATGTAAAGCGATGGAAGAAAGGAAGGACTGGGATAAAAGTAGAAACAATGCGGGCGCTGAGCCACTCTCAGCCTTGTCTGAGCTCCAAATCCCCAGAGTCTCCACTGAATCAATGTGCTGGAAGGGAGAAACATGGGACAGCCTCGCCTGCGCTGCCCCCTTCTGCTCAGGAGTGGAGCTGCGCTAGCAATTAACATGTCTCAGCGTGTCGATTTCACAGTGACTCATCATCCGCACATGCTGTCCCAATCTCCTGTTGTAATTTAGCTTTGTGTTTATCATCTGGAAGATTTTCTGTCTGTCCTAGCTTTGGTTTAGTTAAAGAGCCTCAACCTCATGTTTTTCCACCTGTACAGCAAATATGCGAAGTGTTTCTCATTGAGATTAAAGGTTCAGACGGATTTAAATGAAGACCAAAAGACGTGTCCTACTGAACCCCTAAAGGGAATAAAGATGGAAGGAAAAAAGTTTTCAGTGCTTTCTCTCGCAATTATATCATTGGGTAATTATACTGTATATAAACTGCGGACATCGGGGAGCCGCTATTAATATGCGGGACACTGAAATCGCTTTTTACTTTCTAGATTCACAATCACACATGCTCTGTCTGTACTACAGAGTGGCAGTACTTTCCCCAAATTTTACAAGATTAGATGTTTGTCAGTAGTGCTCAGGATTTGCAAATCATTCGCCATCATTCTATCAGTCATCTCTCCTTACTTTGTTCATGTGGTAGGTGAAATGTTATGTACTAATGTAACAGACTACAGCTAGCAAGTGGCTAGCCATGTCCCTAAAGTGGCTCCATAGAATGCGTTATTTGTTTTCCGTGCCTTCGGATTCACTATTCAGGCACATCACTAAAAACACCAATTTTAATTAAGAATTAAGGAGTTGGGTTAGGGTTAGTTCACTTCCAGAACAAAAAATTACAAATAATTTACTCACCACTTTGCCATCCAACATGTTTATGTCTTTCTTTCTTCAGTCGTAAAGAAATTATGTTTCTTGAGGAAAACAGTTCAGGAATTATCTCCATATAATGGACTTTAATGGTGCCCCCAAGTTTAAACTTCCAAAATGCAGCTTCAAAGGGCTCTAAATGTTCCCGAACGAGGAAGAAGGGTCTTATCTACCGAAACGAACGGTCATTTTCGAAACAAATTGACTTTACATACGTTTTAACCTCAAATCCTTGTCTTGTCTCTGCTTTGCACATGTGTAGTCTGTGTAATCCGGGTCAATACAGTTAGGGTATGTCAAAAAACTCCCATCTCGGGCGTTTGATCTTCTTTGCATGTTTACTTTGTAAACACTGGGTCAGGACTTCTGCAGCGATGTAGGACGATTTTGAAGTCTGGGAAGAAAACGAGATGGGAGTTTTTCTGACATACCCTAACTGTCTTGATCCTGAAAAAACAAGAGTTCACGCAGACATAGACAAGACAAGCCAAGCCAAGCGTTTGAGGTTGGAAAGTACATAAATAGTGAGTTTGTTTCTAAAATGACTGATCGTTTCACTAGATAAGACCCTTCTTCCTCGGCTGGGATCGTTTAGAACCCTTTGAAGCTGCATTAAACTGCATTTTGGAAGTTCAAACATGGGGGCACCATAGAAGTCCATTATATGGAGAGAAACCCTGAAATGTTTTCCTCAAGAAACAATGCTTTATTGACTGAAGAAAGAAAGACATACATCTTGGATGACAAAGGGGTGAGTAAATTATCTGTAAACTTTTGTTCTGAAAGTGAACTACTCATTTAACTCATGAATGACTTTCTTGCTGAGAATAACGGATCAAATGGATTCAAATGGACTCAAATGATGATCATTTTGGGTAATTATTTCTTTAAAGAGACTTTTTTTTTTTTTTAAATATCCCACTTGAAAAGAGAGCTTAGTATGAAAACCTCAACCTCATGATGACAAAATAAGTGACATTTAGAAGTGTTTCTTATTGAGATTAAAGGGTAAAAAGAATTTAAACAATGACCAAACTGTCATTTTTGGACAACCATTTCTTTAAAGAGATTCATTTTACTGAATAAATATTTGGTCTACCTAAAGAAACAGTTCACCCAAGAAAGAAAACCTCAACCTCATGTCTTTCCAAACCTGTTTAACTTTGCTCTTTGAAATAAAATGGTTGGATTTTCCAAGTGTTCCTCATTGATAAAAAGGGTCTATATATAAGGATATAAATGATGACCAAATTTCTTTAAAGAGGCTCATTTTAATTCAATATCCTGCATATTTTTAGAGAGTCAAGTCAAAGAAGAATGATAACCTTAAACCTGTATGACAAAATAAGTGGAATTCAGAAGCATTTTTAGAATTAGAATAAAGGACTTAATGGATATAACTGATGACCAAATTGTCATTTTTGGGTAACTGTTTCTCTAAAGAGGCCTATTTCGAAAGAATAGTTCACAGAAGAATGAAAACCTGTGTGACAAAGGTGAAATTCAGAAGCATTTGTCACTGAGAATAAAAGGATCAAATGGATATAAATGATGGCCAAATTGTCCTTTTTGGGTAATTATTCCTTTAAAGAGACTAATTTTAATTAAGAAAAGGTAGATACTTTACCCAAGAATAAAAACTTCAACCTTAAGTCTTTCTAAACCAGTATGACTTTCTTCTTTGAAACAAAATCATAGAATTTTAGAAGATTTTCTCATTGAGAATAAAGGATCGAATCGATATAAATAATGGCCAAATTGTCCATTTTAGAGAACTACTTCTTTTAAAGTGACTAGTTTTAATTAAAACACATTTCATCTAGGAATGAAAATCTCAACCTCATATCATTCCAAACCTGTATGACTTTCTCTTTTTGCAACAAAATGGTTGAATTCATTGTGTTTCTCATTAACAATAAAGGTCAGAAGATTTTCTCATTGAGAATAAAGGATCAAATCGATATAAATAATGGCCAAATTGTAAATTTTAGATAACTACTTCTTTTAAAGTGACTAGTTTTAATTAAAACACATTGAATGAAAATCTCAACCTCATATCATTCCAAACCAGTATGACTTTTTTTTTAGGAACAAAATGGTTGAATTCATTGCATTTCTCATTAAGAATAAAGGTCAAAAGGATTTAAACGATGACCAAATTGTCATTTTTGGGTAACTGTTTCTCTAAAGAGACTCCTTTTAATGAATAACTATCTGGCCTATTTCGAAAGAAAGAATAGTTCACAGAAAAAACCTGTCCTAACCTGTGTGACAAAATAGTTGAAATTCAGAAGCATTTCTCACTGACAACAAAATGATCAAATGGACATAAATTATGGCCAAATGGTCATTTTGGTTAACTGCTACTTTTAAGAGTTTATTTTTAATGAAATATATATTTGGTCTACTTAACAAGTCATTTAAAGAGACTTGAAGAGATTCACCAACTCAAGTTGTTCCAAACCTTTCCAAACCTATGACTTTCTTCTGTGGAACAAAACAGCTTAATTTCCCATTGAGAATAAAGGGTCAAAATGATTTAAACATTGACAAAATTGTCATTTTTGGCTAACTATTTCATAAAGAGATTTTTTTTAAATGAATAAATACTCCATTGAACAAAATTGAGAATGTAGGATTGAACAGATTTCAAATGACTAATTTTTTATAACCATTTCTTTACAGAGTTACTAATTGTAATAAAGAAATATCACTCATCTCCTGTGAGGTGTAAAATTACTGTGAAAGCGAGGTTTGCCGGCTTTGTATTTGCTTGCTCAAGGTTTTCAGGCATTGATTTAGCAAAAAAGCACAAATCCAAAGGTAGTTTAAGCCTCAGCGCATAAGTAAGTGGAAGAGCATCTTTAACTCTGAAGAATAGGCCGTCTCATAAAGAGGGTGAAGGTCCGAGCACTTCTGCTGTTTCAATGTGCAGGAGTGAAGCTGTCAGAAACGACACTGGGAAATCAATCACAGCCAAAGTCATGGCAACTGCGAAGGATACCATTCACAGTGGGTCGGTTTGACAAGCGGGTTATATAGCATAACATTACAGAGCGTCCAAAGCAGTCAGCCCAGCAGCCCAAGAGTAATGAAGCCAAATATGGGCACTTCAGGCCCACTTAAGTAAAGTCTATGATCCTTAATAACTGTGTGAGGAGAGAGAGGGCAATGTAATAAGCCGCTCTTTAATGCATCATTATTATGGTTTTTGCATGGTACATTATTCTTAAAATGTGACCTTTAAATGGTTAGCTTACCCCAAAATGAACACTGTGTTATTGTTAAATTGGCCTTTTGTTGTTCCAAACCTGCTTTTTATGCTATGCTTTTACAATGAAAGCACCGAGTGACCATAAGCCCAAGCTCCAAATACACTTATCATTGACTGGGAAAAAAAAAAAAAAAAAACTACTTCAAATAAAAAATTTATCTGAAAGAAATAAACATTAAAAACTCAAATTTATTTTATTTTAGCTAGTTGCCAATGCAATAAGTTTTAGTACTAAAATAACTAGATTGAAACACTAATGTTTTTTATACTATGCTTTTATGATGAAAGCATCAAGTAACCATAAGCAATAAAAAAAAACATTACTTGAAATAAAATTTAAGTAAATAACATAAACAGTGTATAAATAATATTAAAATAACTCTGGCTCCAAAAAGTATTATTTCATACTAATATAGTAAATTGTGAGTTTTAGTCATTGTTTGTGTGCTTTTGTCATTTTTATTAGGTTTTGTTTTCTTAATATTATTAAATATTATTATATTAATATTTATTTTAAGTGACTGAAGTATTTAACATCAACTTATTTTTTTATTATTTATTTATGTTTATTTCAGATGACATTCAAGACAACATTTTCTAATGTCCATGTAAATGCTTTAAGTTAAACTATATCTAATATTTATATTTTGTTTTCGCTTTATTTAAATTATTAATACATTTTTTAATAGTTTTAATTAACAAGAACAATCCTGACAAACTTTCCTTCAGTTAACTAGCTAGATGGGATTCTGTATTTCTAGAACATTTCTATTTAAGTTTTTAATCTAATATTTTATAAGAAAATAGTTTTAAATATTAAAACAACACTGACAAACTTTCCTTTAAATAGCTAAATTTTGTTTTAGCTTTTTAGTTAAAAATTAATATTTTTTAAATAGTTTTAATTAACAAAAACAATACTAAAAAACCTTCCTTAAGTTTAACTATTGCGGTTATGTTTCTTAAAATACGTATAAATTCATAAACATTGTTTAAAATATGATATCTTCGAATTTGGTCCAAGGGTTTAGGTCACGCAGTTTAAAGGAGTCTTCGGATGCCCATTTTCCACAAGTTCATATGATTCTTTAGGGTTTTAATGAAAAGTTTATAATATACTTTGGTTAAAAATTCTCAATAGTAGTGTAATAAAACACCCTTAAATCAGCTCTGCAAAACATCATCTCATTTTATTGCATGGTCCCTTTAAATGCAAATGAGCTCTGCTCGCCCCGCCCCTCTCTGATGTGGGATTATGAGCCGTAAAGTTTACTTTAGCCGCATTTAGCCTCGTTTAGTGGTGAAACTTGCCAACAAGCACATTATTAAGAAAGCCTGTTTGCGAAAAATGCATAATAAAACCCTTATACTCACTTCTGCTGTGGGTGAAGCTGCATCAGGAACGATTTGCACGGACATAGACGCATATAGATCGGGATCTGTGCTTTCCTTTCAAAAACGAAAGTAACATTACATTCTGTGTCTTCAGTGGCTCAAATGTTGGGAGTAATTAACTACTGCTATGTTCATTATTACATCTCAATCACTCAATCAGAGACATTAGTGTCTTCCTCTGCACCTGAGTCACACAATGGCGATCAGAGTCGGACTGTTTCAGCTCAGTGAGGGTGCGTCTAAGGTAAGGCATCCATGTCAATCAATTATCGTGGGAGCCTCTGTCGGTGTGTCGACATGACCTGATTTTAAAAGGGGATACTATTTTTTACCACTGAGTGGATTTTTATCATTGTAGAGTGGTTGTGTACACAAACTGCCAACACACATTAATGTTCAAACAACATGTAAAAGTTAGTTTTGCATCCGATGACCCATTTAAAACTGATAAAAGTTTTCTAAGACTTTTTTACTGATGTCTGCAAGGAAAGAGTTTAAGGTTGAAATAGCGGTCAATCAGTTACTTTCATTTTTTAATTAATTATATTAAACATAAATAAAATTAGTTGAAAAAAAAGCCCTCAAATGAGCAAATCAGGCAAAAAGTGGCTTTAGATATGAATATATTTCCATATCTTGGAACAATATTGAACAATATTTTACAACTGTTGTTCTATGTAAACAAACAGCTTGAAACTAGTTCACAATTCATGTCTCAAAACGTCTGTGTTTTGTTTCATTGCATTGCTCCCTCGCTGCTTGTGAACTAAAATTCATCCTGTGTGAACGAACAGCTTTTTAGTTTTATATATGCATTCAGCATCATTAGCCTTAGGATAATTTCATTTTGCATCACCTGAAAGTGGCTCATGACTATTGCGAACGTAAAAAGGTCACTGTTGTCTCTCTGATATCAGCAGCATTTTCTGTTGAGACAGCATCTTACAAGAACACCAGAACAGTAAACTGTCTTTCTTTCTGTAATAGGAATGCTGTAGGGTTGTGAATGTCCTACTTTCATTCTCACTTGTTAATTTTTCCCCCCTTGCTTGTCTGTTGGTGGTAAAGAGACACGGTGGCATGTTTAAATATAGTATGGCACAGATGTTTGATTTTCTCTGGGGCCTGTAGGTGATATTAACAGATTCATGCTGAGCCATGTTTAATGTGACCGCTGCAAAAAGATACAGCCTGTGCAAACCGGGCCCTCGTGGTTTAACCCAACACATCAGTCTCGATCTCTGAGTGCAAGTCTGCAGCACCTGAAATTGTTCTGCTCTTGTGTGGATTGTGTGATTTTCACAGCAGCAGCACTTCACTATATTAGCGAAAGCGGCATTAAAACACATAGAGCACTTATTTTAACGCTGTTCTAAGTGATGGTTTTTACCAGGCACAAAATGTCTCTGCTAGCTGACTGGTATCAGTGAAATAGGTGACCTGAGAATCACACCTGTCTGTGTGACAGTCCTGGCACTTATGAATCTGACTGCGGCCTGCACATGTCAGTCAGAAAACTTGGAGGCGGCTCTCTGCCAAACCATGACAGGAACAGTTCACTGAATATAAAAACTCAGTGACAAAATGGAAAAGGTACTGGTAATTTTCTGCCAGGAAATGACGGTTTTGTTTACAGACACTTCTTTCAGGGGTCATGATATGAGAAATCAAATTTGCCTCGATCTTTTGTACCTTTTACAAGGAGAACTTCACTTCCAGAACAAAAATTTACAGATAATGTACTAACCTCCTTGACAAGAGGTGAGTACAAAATCTGGCCAATTATTACTCCCGTTATGACCATTCTTTTTCAACATCCTGTCCGAATAGCAACACATTAATTTGCAAATTAGATAGACAGTGTTAGGGCTAATGCATTACAAGTAATGCAAGTTACGCTATGATATTACCTTTTCCAAGTAACTAGTAAAGTAACGCATTACTTTATAATTGACAAGAAAATATCTGAGTTACTTTTTCAAATAAGTAACGCCAGTTACTTTTCCCCCCATTTATTGATTAAAAGCTCTCCTGACCCCATGTTGAGAAAAATTGTGAGTGAGATGTTACTTTAGTTCTAGAATACATGTGAACATGCATTAATTCATCTCACTCGCTAAAAAAACACATACAGTATTCCTCAAAATTAATAAAAACTGTGAAATTCAATGCAAACCTGCAATAATTAAATATGTTAAATAATACAAATATCCTTCATGTATTTAATCCCATTTTATTAACTGATGTCTTTGCTGCTGACCCTCGAATTCATCCATACTAATAAGCAAAAATTATTCAAAATAATCTAACATTTGTTTTCCTTTTTTTTTTATTGCTGAAGAGTTGACATTTTTTCTTCGGCGGTCTACTGTGCAGACGTGAATTTACTTTTCTCTAAACCTGAGGCTTTTGGTGTAAAAAGGCTTTTACATTTACCAAAATTAGAATAACTTTTTAACTAAATAACTTTTTATATTAAAAACAAACAAGCAAGCCCTGCCCAGATTTGAAAAGTAACGCAAAAAGTAACTCAAAAGTAATGTAATGCATTACGTTCCATAAAAAGTAACTAAGTAACGTAATTAGTTACCCAATATTTTAATGCATTACTTTTAAAAGTAACTTTGTCCAACAGTGTAGATACACTGTGTTTAATGGGAAAACCAGTTTATGGAATTTTTACACATACTGCATGAAACAAAATTGTATATCAAATCATTTTTGTTTTATGTAGTATAACCTAGTTGAGAATCATCCTAAAAGTTTGGTATAAAAAAATCCTGAAACCTAAAAATTGATAAAATATTTTTGACGTCTATTCATGCAATTTTATTTTTTAGAAAAACCTAGTCCTAGTGTCCTCTACAGAGGACATAGATTAAATATGAATAAAATATATTTTTTTAAAAATGCTAATTTTCCTTTTTTTTCCCCTAATGATCTAAACAATGGAATTGAATTAAATTTTTCTTTTTCTGGGTCTCAAGAGGATATAGTGGACTTCTATGGTGCCCCTGAGTTTGAACTTCCAAAATACAGTTTAAATGGGGCTTCAAACAATCCCAAATGCGATGTAAATGATCCCAGCTGAGGAAGAAGAGTCTTATCTAGCGAAACGATGAAAATCATTTTAAAATCATCCTACATCGCTGCTGAAGTACTGATCCAGTGTTTTCAAAGTGAACATACAAAGATCATCAAACACCCTTAACCAAAAAGGTAAAACAGTGATGTGGGACAATTTTGAAGTTGATGGAGAGCAAGACAAGACAAGGGTTTGAGGTTTAAATAGTACATAAATTGTCATTTAAAAAAAAAAAAAACCCTGATCCCTAGATAAGATTAGTCTTTCTCGGCTGGGATCGTTTACAACCACTTTTGAGATTGTTTGAAGCCGCGTTTAAACTGCATTTTGGAAATTCAAACTCGGGGGCACCATAGAAGTCCAGTATATGGAAAAAACCTCCTGTAATTTTTCCTCAAAAAACTATGTGTTTACGACTGAAAAAAGAAAGACATGAACATCTTGGATGACAAGGGGGTGAGTACATTATCCAAATTTTCTGGAAAGTGAACATCTCTTTGTTTATTTAGTCAAGAGGCAAAAACATCTGTCAACAACATGACAAATGGAAGAATTAAGAACGGTCAGTGGGACTTCAGTAGGATTCCAGCATCTGAAACAAGAGGATGGTTTTTAAAGATGCTGTGTGTAATTGTTTTAAAGCATAAAAGCACTACAAAACATTTAAAGATATTTAGGAAGCATGCCAAGTTCACATTGATTCTTTGAAAATGTGCATTCCACTTCTGAATGTTTTTGTTTTAGTCTGTGTGATTTTGTCCACTGCTAGTTTAACCAATAGGATTTCAACACCCCTAGTCAATTGATGGAGAAAACAGCATTTTGAAGCCATGGAAGGCAGCAAACGAATTGGCTCAGAGATTCAACCCGACCTAAAAAGCATTGGTATCCATTCAAATACAGTGCCTTGCATCGTTCTTATGTTAAACTGCTTTAAATTACTTCTTTTCCACATCAATCTACACTCCATACACCACAATGACAAAGCAAAAAACTGGTTTTAACATCTTTGCTAATTTATTAAGAATAAAAAATTTTGAGATTACTTTGCATAAGTATTCATACCCTTATCTGGGACAATTGAAATTTAGCTCAGGATCATTCATATTGCTTGTAGATGTTACTACACTTCAAGTGAAGTTAATCTGTGATTTGTCATTTGAATAGGTATGATCTGAAAAGGCACATATGTCTTCATAAAAGGTCTAACAGCTGATGCATATCAGAGCAAAAACCAAGCCCAGAGGTAAAAAAAAAAGACTTTAGAGCTCAGAGATAGGATTGCATCAAGCTATACATCTGGGGAAGAGTTCAGGAAAATGTATGCTGCACTGAAGGTTCACATATGTATGCATTTTACATTAACCACAATGGAAGAAGTTTAGAACAACCAGTACTTTTCCTAGTGCTGGCCTCATGACCCAACTGAGCAATTCATGGAGAAAGGCCTCGGCTAGAGTGGTGACCAAGAACCTGATGGTCACTCTACTTGAGCTCCATGATCATATGTAAAGATCTATTTCGATATATCAGATGTTTTGTCCTGCTCTGAAAACATAACTGACTGTATGTATAGTTTCATATAAAACTATTAGAAAATGCAAGTGCATTTAACCGCATCCGCAATCGAGCTTTAGGATGAACAAACACAAAGCGTACATGAAAGTAGTTTTTTCTTCCACCCCTACAAGAGATGGATGTAAGTCTTCACTGCTTTCCTAGTGATGAGAACAAGAGAAAAGAATAGAAAGATGCCTGTAGACAAATAAAACTTCCTAAAGACCTGCGTCTTTGTTCTCTCCACTTTAGCACTGACGCCTTTGAGGTTTTTAGACAAGAAACGAGACAAGAAACATTAGATGCCATCCTGGCAGGATGTAAACATGCCACTCGATATCAGCGGGGACTCCTCGTGTGGGAAATCAATGGTACGCCATTTGGTTTTAGCCTACGCTTATATCTATCACCACCTGCAAGCTCTTTCAGTAGCTGTGGTCATCATATCAGTATTTTATTTTTAGAATTGTGTATTCTGAATTTGTTGCGGTAAAATATAGCCAGGTAGTGCCAGTAGCTCACCAAGTGCATGTCATAATATATAGTCCAAAATATGTGTAAAATGATGTGGATTTTTTTCAAATAACATAAATCTATAGTTTTCTACTGCATATTTCAGTGAGAAACATCATTTATGGTGTATTAAGCCATACAAGTCTTTTCCAACTATTGATGCAATTTTCTGGCATACGGTAGGGGGCGCTATTACACATTTTCTGAAAGGGTACAGAATCTCAGAATTAAAACACAGGTGGCAACGAATCAGAAACAAATAACCACATATGGAAGCAGATATTAAAAGCCATATAGATGAAAATTGCCTAAAGTTACCAAATGAAACGTCAACCCAGAAAGTGGTTTAGGACTTTGGAAGCTTTAGGGTGTTGATGAAAGCAATCCACCTGATCTATGTTTTGATCATCCCTCTGAATCAGATCCAGACGTAGTTCGGTAATTATGATAAAATCACAATTTTCTAAGCTTTTTATTCAAAATGTTGCTTTTTTTTTATTAAACATACATTAAACATTCAAAAATTGATTAAAATAAATAATGCACGAAGCTAGAATAAAATTTAAACTTTAAAAAATAAAACTTTTTAAAATGACTTTTTATTGACAGCCATCTTTCAAGTCTCTTATAAGTCTCTTATGCTCATCAATGATGCACATTTGATGAAAATACAGTAAAAACGGTAATACTTGCGAATATTATTACAACTTAAAATATGTAAGATTTTTTTTTTTTTCAATTTAAATTATTTTCTATTTGAATATGTTCTATTGAAATATAATTTATTCCTGGGATGCAAAGCAAAATTTTCAGCAGCCATTACTCCAGTCTTCAGTGTCATAGATGTTAGTATATGATTTATAATACAATAAACTATAAACACATCTTTGTGCTTCTCTCATTGGTTAAATGAGCCAGTTATGCACCAAAGTCTTCTTAGACACTCACACAACTGCTTTAGATAACAAATGAATCATTTCAAATGAAATAAATGGGAAATTACAGCAATATATCATTTTTTAGGCTTATGAGTATATATTTTCTTCAAAACCAGTGAATTCGCTTGTTCTTTTGGACAAATGCAAAGCACTTGAGTCAAAAAACACGTCAGCTGATTTTAGCTCAGTTTGTGGAGCTGGAGACTTTTGTTTTTGTACACTTTGTAAGTTTTAAGTACAATTACTTAATATAACAAACATTTTAATGTTTTCTCAACATTGTTTCACATTATTTTTAAGACTAAAGAAAAAAAAGAAGAATAAGATTTTACTATTTTTGGACACACTTTATCTCCAAGTTTCACACAGTACTAAAAAGTTTTCAATGTATTTAATGTACAATAATTTCAACACACACAAAAAAATAGTTTTAAAATAATAATAATAATAAATGCTAATAATATCAGTGATAATAAAGCAGCTTAATAAACTGTGATGCATTTTTTAAAGATAATAAATGTCACTTTTGATCAATTTAATGTTGTAGATGCGAACTTGGCAAGAGCTAGGCAGAGCTATTTTAACAAGCAAAATATATTTTCAGTTCAAAGCATAACCTCTTCCATTCCTGGCATTTCATTTGATATTTTGGAGGTGTTATATTATTCATTTCCACCAGCGCAGGTGACTGAAAGAATCTGATCTTTTCCCGTCTAGTATCTGGCATTTGCCACTATGGTCGCACAGGTGTGGTAATGTGAGATCACATGTATGTAATAAGTTTTGTTCAGCATTACATTTCCTCACATCATGACATCGATGACCCTGCCCTTCCCTGTCCCCCTCCTGTTATCCTCATCTGCCCTCATCTCTTTCTCTCTACTCTCTCGCCACTCCACTGCTACTTCCTGTTGTCATCCTCATTCCTGCGCCAGATGTGTTGGCCGCCATTGCACCTGTAGCACTTCCTGTTTGCCTCTGCAGCCCCCAGGATTCCACATCTCTCCTAACCTTTTGGCCCGTCACCTGCGGCACTCTTTCATCCTGACATCCCCTCTGAATTTGTCTGTCCTTCGTGATCCCACACCAGTGAGAGGCTGCCTCCAAAAACTGCAGTTGTTTTTCTCTCTAGGACTCCGGTTAGAGGCCACATTCTCTTTTGTTGTATCTATCTGATCTTGTCTGTCTGCCGCTGATGTGCTTTTTAAGTCTGATGGAGTTTGTAGCCACTGTCTTTGCTCACTGATGTAATCAGTGGCTTTTGGACATGTACAAATGGATTGTAAGAACGGTTTTTCGAAGCTGTAAATCAAGGATTACTAAAGTAGGTTTTGCAAGAAAATCCTATTTCAGTCTTTCTACTTCAAAATTAATTTAATTCTGTTACTTGCCGTTCCTTTGTAATTAGGGGTTCAAGCGCGTAGCGCTGAAACAATATTATAATTGTTAGAATGGCCAAAGATCAGCAATCCCCATGTAAAACTGATTGTGTGGACCAAACAGTAAGTCGTAGAGACTTGAAACTTGGAGGAATGTTAGTACTCACACCGCCGACAGTGTCACCAAGGCTCACCACAATCGGCCTGACTGTGTCACGTTTGAGTAAAGGGGTCTGGGTCCAAATGCAGGGAGGGAAAGAATAAATTTAATAAACACAAAAAAACAGAACAAAAGGCCAACACGGCACAAACTGAAATACTCAAAAGCCAGGGATTATCAAAGACATAAAACAAACAGGACACGAGACAATGCAGACATGAAGCAGGAGTGAGAAATGAGAGTTCTTATACAAAAGTCCAAATGGTGAACAGCTGTGAGTGAATCAGTGTTAACGACAAGGACAGGTGAATACTATCATAAGTGCAGTGTGAATAGCGACCTCAGGAGGCTGAGGGAAACCTCACAGCCCCGATCATGACAGACTGGGGCGCTACAGCGATCAAAAGTGTGAAATCGCTCAGATCTCCTAAGCCATCGGTCATAGGCTCAAGTGTCGTATGTTACAGCGGACAAAACACATGCCTCTGATTTGATCATGAGCCAGGTGAAATTTTCAGGTATTTTGGATTTTTTTTTTTTTATTACTTTTGTAAACTAGTCCTAAGTTTCCGCCCGATCTGAACCAAACCAGTTCAGAAAGACTAAACTTGAAAAGTAGAACTTTCGACTCACCGTCTCAAAGGGACGACAAAACGTTTAAAAGGGGCAGGGCTACTTTTTTTTTTTTTTTTTATTATTATATGCAAGGTGTACATAAATTGGGATCACAAACAGGGAAAACAAATAAACAAACAAACAGACAAGACAGGCAAAACAAAACCAATACAGTCAGGAACTAACAGATGTGTGCGTTTGTGTGTGTGTGCGTGTGCATGTAAAGGTAACTGGGTGGACGTGTCACAGTACATACTTTGGAAAACAGGTGATAGAGGGGAGAGAAAAAAAATATATATATATATGCAAATAATCATACATACATAAACATGTATAAATCAGTATAAGAAAACAAATAACAGATAAAACAAATGTAAAGAAATCAATCAGTGGTAAGGAGTGACTACGAATACTACTACTACAACATCTACTACTACAACTACTACTTCAACAACCACAACTACTACTACAATAACTGCTACAACTACAACCACAACTACTACTACAATCTCTACTACTACGATAACTGCTACTACATCAGCAACTTGAAAAATGACAATGGTAGAAATACTTGATAATGATGATAAGATAACAAAAGGACAAATCAGAACAGTAATAATAGTAATGATAACAAAAGTATATGTAATGATAGTAATGAAGAGGTGAGGGGAGGTTTGGGAAATCAGGAAGGGGACAAATGATAATAATAATAATAATAATAATAATAATAATAATAATAATAATAACAAAAGTATAAGTAATGATAGTAATGAAGAGGTGAGGGGAGGTTGGGAAATCAAGAAGGGGATAAATGATAATAATAATAATAATAATAATAATAATAATAATAATAATAATAATAATAACAAAAGTGTAAGTAATGATAGTAATGAAGAGGTGAGGGGAGGTTGGGAAATCAGGAAGAGGACAAATGATAATAATAATAATAATAATAATATTAATAATAATAATAAGAAGAAGAAGAAAAAGGAAAGAGCAGCAAAAAAAAAAAAAAAAAAATTAGAAAAAAGGAACAAAGAGTAGAAATAGAAGTAGAAGAGGAGGAAGGGAAAAAAACATAAGACGCTAAAGGAAAATAATATTAATAATGATATTAATAATAATAAAAATAAAAAAGGGCAGGGCTACTTTTAGTAAAATGCCTATAGCTCCTGAACGGAAGATATTTTCACCAAACTCAGGACACTTATGTAAGGTCACAGGACAAAAAACGCAGAGTTTAGCCACTTGGTGGCACTATAAGAGGAAACAAAAAAGAATGGCTATACCTGCGCAACCATTTGTCCTATCAACATGAAAATCGCTGTGCACAGTCTTGGTCCAAAGTGTTGCGAACTAGTCCCAAGTTGTTTTTTTTTGTTTTTTTTTTTCTGATCGGAACCAAACCAGTTCAGAAGGATTCTCTGAAGAGTGAATATCAATAATATAAAAAAAGTTGAACTTTCGACACACTGTCTCAAAGGGACGCAAAAAAATGTAAAAAGGGGCAGAGACACTTTTAGTAAAATGCCTGTAACTCCTGAACGGAATGAGATATCTTCGCCAAACTCCGGACACTTATGTAAGAGCTCAGTTTGAAGTCACAGAATGAAAATCAGAGAGTTTGGCCACTTGATGGCACTAAAGGAGGGAAAAAATATCATCAAAATGGCTGTACCTACGCAACCATTTGTCCTATCAACATGAAAATCAATGTGCATGGTCTTGGTTCAAAGTGCCACGGATGCCGATCGGAAAGAAACTCGGTGGGCCTGTTTGTCTCGCGGCC
Source organism: Garra rufa (assembly GCF_049309525.1). Taxonomy (NCBI): domain Eukaryota; kingdom Metazoa; phylum Chordata; class Actinopteri; order Cypriniformes; family Cyprinidae; genus Garra; species Garra rufa. The sequence continues at coordinate 49,435,275 of NC_133365.1, forward strand.
CCAACGGTCGGTGAGAAATCTGAAAAAAATCAGCCACTAGGGGTTGTCCTCATTCTGGACAACTTTGCCTCTAGAACCACTGCTGTCAATCAAATTGCTTTTTAAATTATTGAGGAGATGTAAAAAAGCCTACTGTTGCAAACTAGTCCTAGGTTTTTCGCTTAACCTGGAAAAAAAAAACTGCAGTACTATTACCTGGACTCGCTTGCTCAATAATTATCAAAAAAAAAAAGTTTAAATTTACCCTTTGGGAAGCTATAACAGTGTTTATCCACTGTATATAGCTATAACAGTGTTGTGTCCAAATTTAACCAAAATCCTATAAAGCCTAAAGGAAAACTCAAAACTTCACGAAACCTGGTGAGCACATGTGACATTTGATTGCAAAGTTTTAAGGAGATTGGACCACAGCTGGTGCTATAACAGTTGTAAATGTTAAAAAAAAATATTTCTAAATGAAAATTACCCGGATTTGCTAAAAACGCTTTTTTAAATCGTTAATTTAGGTGGTTACAGGCTTGCTAAATAATGTATTTTTTCATACGTGCTTAAATGCCTAAAAGCGTTTAAACCCTGGTAATTGCTGCTTGCAGCTATAGTTTATTATTATTATTATTATTATTATTATTATTATTATTATTATTATTATTATTTACCAGCAATTTCTGGGTGAAAATTGTTTGTACACCTTTTATTTTCAGTGCATGAATGTCATTGTATTGCAAAAATATGAAACTAAGTGGCATGTTTTTAATAATATAGCAGACATAATTTAGCAGAAGTAAAAGCAACATTTCACAAAAATAAGTCTGCCATCACAGTCAGCATTTTTACATAATTAAGCCAAGTATGACCATCCAAGATGTAGATGAGTTTGTTAGTTGAGAGCATTGCATCACTTATTCACCAATGGATGCTTTATAGTGAATGGGCACCGTCAGAATAAAAGTCTAAACAGCTGATAAAATATCACAATAATCCACAAGTAATCTAGACAAATCTAGTCCATCGATTAACATCCTGTGAAGTGAAAAGCTGCATGTTTGTAAGAAACAAATCCATCATAAAAAGTGTTCTAAATTTAAACCATTGCTTCTGGCCAAAATAGCAGTCCATAATCCATAATAATGTCTCCCCCAATGAAAAAGTCCATCCTCTGTTGTCCTCTTCCCTCAAAATCCAACTGTTCTGGACTGTTTTCACTTGTAAACATCTTGATCTGTGCTTGATCTGTGCATTTTTCTCTCCTGATTCATTCTGATGGCACCCATTTACTGCAAAGGATCCATTGGTGACCAAGTGATGCAATGTTACATTTCTCCAAATTGGTTCTGACAAAGAAACAAACTCATATGCATCTTGGATGGCCTGAGGGTGAGGAATTTGTCAGCAAATTTTCATTTTTTGAGTGAACCATTTCTTTATGAGCTTGTCAGAACTGTGCATTCAAAACTTATCGACTATCTATCCAAAAAATAGGGTGCTGCACAGTTCTTTTAATAATTCACACTACAGATTTGAAAATATACCCTGAAGTAATGAAGCACAGAGGGTATCGATTTGTGTTTAAGGATTAAGCGTGATTTCTGTCTTAGCTCAACACCTGTACAGCATTCACTTCAAGAATCTGATTTGGGAAGCTCGCTGGATTGCCTGACCATCTGATTACTTATATAACGATCTGAAGACTGAGGCTGATGATCCAATTGCTATTCTCCATAAAGTCGGCACGATGAGCACATTTAATTTGCCAAGTGCTGAAATTGTTACGCTGACACTTACTACCAGGATCAATATGCTGGATATTATAACAGCATCATTTAAGTCGAAAACAAACTCATTGAGTGGAAATTGTTCTAGTTTTTTTTTTTTTTTTTTTTAAATCATAAAGCAATTTAATTCATGAAAACAATCTATTAAAATGTTTTAAGCTATTAAGTACCTGTTTCATAATTGCAGCACAACAGCAACAGCTCGAAACGGACTTAAACTGCAATATAATAATCTATCCTTTTGATTTTACCTAGTGGAACAGTGAAAATATAATAGCTTATTAAAAGGGGGGAAAATGACTGTTAGCAAATAGCAAAATAAAAGCATAACTTTTAATACTCAGACCTGCCAAATGTGTGTGTGTGTGTGTGTGTGTGTGTGTGTGTGTGTGTATACATATATATATATATATATATATATATATATTTCTATTAAACTTCTATTTATCTTATAAGCACAACTGAGTTATACAGTCATAATTGCATGATATAAACTTGCAATTGCAAGTTTGTATCTCGCAATTCTTACTTAATAACACTCAATTCTGACTTTGCGTGTGAAACTCACAATTGCAAGAAAAAAGTCTTAATAGAAATAAACCCACAATTCTGACTTTTTTCTCTCAGAAGTGCATGATATAAGCTTGCAATTGTGAGTTGCAATCTATCTAGCAAATCTGACTTTTTTTCTCCGATTTTTTTGATATAAACTCATAATTGCGAGAAATAAAGTCAGAATTGTGAGATATAAACTTGCAATTTTGTTTTTCTCAGAATTGTGAAATATAAACTCATAACAGTGAGTTATACACAGTCATAATTGCATGATATAAACTTGCAATTGTGAGAAAAAGTCTCGCAATTGTGAGAATTTTTCTCTCGCAAATGCAAGTTTGTATCTCACAATTCTGACTTTATAACTCTCAATTCTGACTTTGCATGATATAAACTCACAATTGCAAGAAATGAAGTAATTTTTTCACAGAATTTCATGATATAAACTCGCATCTGTAAGTTATAAAAGTCAGAAATGTGAGATATAAACTCACAATTGGGAGAAAAATTCAGAATTGCAAAATAAAGCAATTTTCGCAATTCTGGCTTTTTTTCTCAGAATTGTGAGATATAAACTCGCAATTGTAAGTTATATTATAAAGTACAATTTTCAGGGGGAAATTACTGACATGTTCCCTAGAATTACGAGTTTATATCTCACAATTCTGACTTAACTCGCAATTGATACACACTCACAATTCTGACTTCTCTCAAAACTGTGAGATATAAACTAAAAATGTGAGAAATAAAGTCAGAATTGCGAGAGACTCCGACTTACATTTTAGTCTAGGACATTTTCAGTTTTTTTTTTTTTTATTCAGTGGTGGAAACAGGCTTCCAAATTTAACTGATTTCATTAAGTCAATAATATTTATTATTACAAAATCAGATTATATTTGGTTACACTAACATTCAAAAGTCATTTTAGGGCTTAGAACTGGCAGAAACGGCAGGTATGCAGTCTACATTTAGTACAGTAAAAACAAAAGGCATTGTTTCTGCCACCTTTCCATGAAGCAAACTCATTTTTGCCTGGATCACATTTATTTTTCTGTTTTCCAGCTTGTTACAGAGAAGATGGAGGCTACATTGGGCCAAATTATGCCATCTAAAGCCAATCACATCCAACACAAGGTCAACAGCTTTCATCCTGAAAGACCTTGTCATCTCATTTCAGACTTTTTTTTCCTTTTCCATTCTCACCCCTTCTTCATTATGAAAAGGCAGTGTGAGGAATGAGGACATACTGTTGGGGACACCCATTTGTAATGCTAGCCGTGTACAGCATTGAAAATCCCCCTGAGTTGTTTGACCAGAGAAACAGTATGATGAAATCCCATCATAGATGGTGGACTGCCTGTGTGTTATAATGATGCCCTTCTCCGCACCCATCTAGATCCAGGCAGGCTCTCTTGATTAAATATTGACTCGCAATTCCCTTTGTGCTTCTTTTTATCTGATCAATAATTAATAATAGGTAAAATGGAACAGTGTGAATTGCAGTTTGTTTAACAACACCGTTGTACGAGATATGTTTCATTCCCAGCAACGTATAACAAATTGACTGTTATCTGTTAAAGCGCTCTGCTCCAAATTGTGCAGGACAGAGCGGTTTCTTTCTCATTACAGCTTCTCTGACCACACTGATCTCTCATATTGCTCAGTCACAGCAAGACAGAAGTGAAGAATCAAAGGTAACACAGGCCTGATTTTAGTCATAACCCCGCAGGTTCGTTTCCACACGGCGAGACGGGGTGTTTAAAGCCTGTGCAAGTGGGATGTGTCTATTATTCAGTGATCCAGATGGCTATTCATCCTTGGAGCGGTTTCAAGGTATGTTCACAAAAACATCAGACCAAAAATAGCAGCTATGTGTAAAGGCTTAAGCTTCACAGCCAGTTTGCTGGATGATAGATCTTTGTCAAAGAGAAGATTGAAAGCTGAAGGACCTTAAAAAGTACACAGAGGGGTCATTTTTCTCGACCTTTTGAGATTTTATTGTAGTATAAAACATGGTGTAATTTTCAGAACTCTAAACCGCGAAAATATAATGAAACTTGTTCAAAAACAACTTTTTGTGAACTTCTTCTGAACTGCAACTTTCTGAGGACAGGCAGATGAATGCATCAGCTTGTTTACATGGTAATGATGCACATATTGTGTTCAGAAACTTGGCCCAGCCAGCTACAATGAGGTAATACTGAGTAAGCTGGATATGTATTTTAAGAACTAATGATAGAAGTAAAATGTGTTGGGAAAACCAGCCAAACCTTGAGCTTTTTCTGCTTTTTCCAATGTTAAAATTGAATGGCTTGATTTATTTTTAGCAGCATCCTGGATCATTTCAACCTCTTTCTAACATTTTGAATGGTACACTTCAGCACAGATTATTTGTAAATCTGTCACAGTGTAATGCAACATTTTACAGGCAACCTTTTAAATTAAATGTTGCACTAAATGTTGAGTCAGTTTGATAAAAAAAAGAACACTTTTATTTAATAGTATTATATTAATACTAATATTAAAAATAAAAATCTATGATTTCTGAAAACACAATGTATCATGGCTTTAAATAAATAAATACATTTTCTGAGCAGTAAATCACATGACAATTACGACTGGAGTAATGATGCTAAAAATTCAGCTAGGCATCACAAGAATAAATTACATTTTAAAATGTTAAAATATAATACAGTTACTTTATATGAGAATATATATATATATATATATATATATATATATATTTTTTTTTTTTTTTTTTTTTTTTTTTTGAACTTATTAAATGAATTAAAAGATACATTTAAAACAACAATGGAAAAAAAAAATACAAAAATGATTTCAATATTTGAAGTTGAAATTTAGGGGTTAGGGTTGGGGACAGCCACCTCCCAATTGAAAGTACCCGATTTATATATATTAAGCTTACTAATATTTAAATATTATTGTGGCTTTCAACAGATAATAAAAGGATGTTAATAAACATCTAAGATCAGAATACTTAAATGCTTTTTAAATGTGTTTTTTTGGTTGTGGGACAGCAGTTTGCACCAATTCTGTAGAATGTAAAAATAATAAACGCAGCTTTTTATGTGAAGTCCAGCCATGCAATCTGAAATGGTGGAGGAAAATCATATATCATGTTTGAACGGTCCAGCCCAAGCATCTGCAAATCTATATCAACAGCTTCATGTTATGTTACGTTATACATCTTGCAAGCTATTATAACAACATAATCTGAACATCCAATTCCCTCGTGTGAATTTTTCATCATTTGTGAGGGGTCACTGTGGACCGAGCCATTCACAAGTACATGACTCATAATTGCATGGTAATCACTAAAAGGTTACGATCCCCCACGGTTGCATGAAGTCTTAAAATAGAAAGCGTGCGGATGCGTTTCCACCCTGTCTTTTTGGTAATGGAACACTTCTGAAAGGAAAAACTTTCCCCAATGGAAAAAATCTCTGTCAGGTATTTGTACATTTTAATACTTTGCGTCAAAAAAACCCTCCCTAGAGAGGACGCTTGACGTTACAATACATTTTCTCATTATTCTGACTTTCTTTTCGCCTTTGCTTTTGACACCACAGGTTATTCTTTTCATCTGGTCAGGACTCTGTGGAGACACACTGGACTTCTTAATCATGTCACTGATGGTCCCTCAAAAGAAGCTGGGTAACTGAGTTTTGGCTCTGCTATGAAGGACTGTCACGTCCAGACTGGAAAGTCTAGAAAGTTCCTCAATTTGACAGGTGTCAGTCGGGGAAAAGACTACTGCATGAAGTTAGATGGAATGAACTGCAGCTCTGTGGCAGGTTTCCTGAAACTCTTTTTAAGAAAGAAGTTAAGTTATTTATGTCTTTAAATAAATTATAAAAAGAAATCGTGACAAAGTTTTCAAATATTTTAAGAATATCTTTTTTGCTTTGATTAAGATGAAAATAACCTTTGGTATTAGCTGACTGATGTTGCATTTTGTCTCGCAGAGCAACTTTTTATTATAAAAAAAAAATACTTAAAAAATAAAATAAAATAATGCATTACAGTATTGCGTTACTCCATATGAAAGTAACTAATTGCATTACTTAGTTACTTTTTATGGAAAAGTAATTCATGGCATTACTTTTGGGTTACTTTTTTGTCACCTGAGCTGGGCTTGTTTAATAATTTTTAATAAAAAAAAGTTATATTTGTGGGCAACTGTAAAAGCCCTTTAACAAAAAATAAATAAATAAAAATAAAAATAAATAAAATTTATAAGCCTCAGGCTGAGGGAAGTGCCTCTGCATTTACTCCCGATTTCTGTCAAGATAGGAGCAGGAGAGCTGTCAGCAAATAAATGGGGAACAAAGTAACTTTTGTTACTTATTTGTAAAAGTAACAAGTTCTTGTAAATTTAAAAGTAATGCATTACTTTACTAGTTACTTGAAAAAAGTAAGCTGATTACATAACTCGCTTTACTTGTAATGCATTACTCCCAAAACTGATAATCATAATAAGTGTGCATACTATTTAGTCACAACCAAAGTTGGAGATTCTTCTATCTTAAGGAGGTTTTTTAATGGTGATTTTCAATAAAAAAAAAAAAGATTAAAGATTTCCAAGATTAGTTTTTTTATTCATCAGAACAGAGTTGGAGAAATTTTGCAATACATTGCTTGCTCACCAATGGATCCTCTGCAGTGAATGGGTGCCGTCAGAATGAAAGTCCATAAACTTTTCTCCATATAGATGACTTTAATGGTGACCAACAAAGCTTCAAGGGGCTCTACATGATCCCAGACGACAAATAAGGATCTTATCTAGCAAAACGATCGGTTATTTTCTAAAAAAAAAAAAAAAAAAAAAAAAAAAAAGGCACAACTTATATACCTTTTAACCTCAAATGCTCATCTTGTCTATCTCTGCGATGCACATGCGTACTCTGTAAACTCCGGTTTAAGACAGTTAGGGTATGTTTTCTTATCCAACTTCAAAATCATACTACATTGCTGCAGAAGTACCGACCCAGTGTTTCCAAAGTAAAAATGGCACATCATTTCACTAGTTAAAACCTTTATTCCTCGGCTGGGATTGTGTAGAGCCCTTTATTGAAACTGCATTTTTAACTTTTAGTCTTTTGAGCACTACTGAAGTCCACTACACTATATGGAGGAAAATCCTGGGATGTTTTCCTCAAAAAATGAATTTCCTTGCAACTGAAGACAGACATGAACATCTTGGATGACATAGGGGTGAGTAAATTATCAGGACATTTTTATTCTGAAAGTGTAATCCATTAAGACGTTTTAAACCCTTTAAAATGCCAATTCAATGATGGGTTTATTATAAAAATGCAGCTTTTGACATCATAAGATGTTAATTCAGGAACTGTGGAACCCATAGGGTCCACAAAACAATTTGCTTTACTGTATTTTCCAGACTGCAAGTCACCTTTTTTATCTTCTGAAACGTGCTTTGATTTATATTCCAAAGTGACTTATATAAATGTCAAATAAGCAAAACATAAACACTTAAAAGCGGGCACTTCAAGGTTTCTTTAAATGTATTTCTCATGCCTGTGACAGGACAGTACCGCTGAGTTTTTCTTGATTTTATGATTTTATGATTTTATGTCACAGAGACGAGACGGCAAGGCCATTTTGTTTGCTTTCTTTCTTTAAGTTCTGAATGATGTCTTACTCCATTTTATTTATCAGTATTTACATTATTTCTGATAGTAATAAAAAATGCGATTTACACACCAATGCAACTTACTTTCCGGAAAATACACTACTAGTCAAAAGTTTTAGGACAGTAAGATTTTAATGTTTTGGAGATGCTGTAGACTCTCCAAGCATTTATTTGATCCAAAATACAGTAAAGCAGTAATATTGTTTACCATTTAAAATAACTGCTTTCTATTTGAATACATTTTAAAATGTAATTTATTCCTGTGATCAAAGCTAAATTTTCAGCATCATTACTCCAGTCTTCAGTATCACATGATTCTAAAAAAAAAACAACATTTTTTATTATGATCAATATTTAAAACAGTTGAGTACATTTTTTCAGGATTCTTTGATGAATAAAAAGATACAAATATCTGAATTTATCTGAAATAAAAAAGCTTTTTAGTTTTTGGGAATTAAATTATAGAAAGTAATACTGTTATTTAGCAAGGGTGCTTTAAATTGATTAAAAAGTAATTATAAAAACATTAATAATGTTACAAAGTATTTCTATTTTAGATAAATTATGTTTTTATAAATTTTCTATTCATCAAAGAAACCTGGAAAAAATTTGACTCAGCTGTTTTCAACATTATAATAATAATAAATAATGTTTTTGAGCAGCAAATCACAATATTAGAATGATTCCTGAAGGATCATGTGACTGGAGTAATAATGCTATAAATTCAGCTTTGAAATCACAGGAATAAATTACATTTTAAAATATATTAAAATTTAAAAATAATTAAAATTAAATTAAAATTATATTAAAATAAATGTTATTTTTAAATAGTATTATTTTATTTTATTTTATTCAAAATTGTACAGTTTTGCTGTATTTTGGATTAAAGAAATGCAGGCTTGGTGAGCAGAAGAGACTTCTTTAAAAACAAAATCTTACTGTGCAAAAACTTTTGACTGGTGGTGTATGATAAATTATATTATGCTGTGTGTATAAAATGGAAAGCATTTGCACCAATAAATCATATTATGTTCGTTTTCTCCCACTTGCATTAACTTTAGCCTTAAACAATGTTATAAAAGGATGGCCTTGGAAAGTCATTTTCCTTGTAAGTGGTCCCTGGCTCCAAGAAGTAAAAAAAAAAAACTCTGCATTAATTTTAAAGTTCTGTTTGGACTCTCATTCTGATGGCACCCATTCACTGCAGAGGATCCATTGATGAGTAATGTAATGCTAAATTTCTCCAAATCTGTTCATCTACGTCTTGAAAAACCTCATGATGCTGAGTACATTTTCAGCAAATTTTCATTTATGGGTGAACTATTCCTTTCTGTTACAAAATAAGAAGAAAATAGCTTGGTGAATCTCACTCTTGTTGTTCAAACAACTGGCATGCAGCTTCTATTGACACAATTACATCTATTAGCAATGTGCACCAGTGCATCACGGCAGCCATTGCCACTGCTTTCGTTTTCATTTGTGACAATGCACTATCCCTCTCAATACCCGTTTAGTATTCTGACCCATTCTGTTATTGCCAGCTCTGCAGTCTATTAGGGAGCGCTGTCCTATGCAACTGTCACTTAGCCTGAGAAAACTTTAAGCATGCTACTGCACAAGCATCTATTTGTCTCCACCTCAAACGCTTCCTGTGGAGCAGAATACAAGATGTCTCATCTTTTGCAATAGGAACAGGGGCCGTGAAAGATGAATTATTTACTTTGCTGACTTGTGCAGCACCTAGGGAAAGAGACTACAGTCGCTGAACGACAGGGGCACAAAAACCTCCTACCTGAAGCGACTCCAGCAACACTACATCTTCAGCCGTCTGAACACAGCTACCCTTTACATCTGAGCTAGGCATGTATATATACATTTGCAGATTGTATTGCTCCGCTCACTCTAGGGAGGTTAAAGAAAGTTCTGAGCAGCTGTATCTGTAATGTTCGTGGGCTTTGAATACAATATAAATATTGAATCACAAGAGAAAGGCCTCATGCTGTGCTTCTATTCCAGGAATATTTTCATTCACTTGTTTGTTTGTTATGCATTTCCTAAAAGTTTTTGGGCCAAAAGTTAAATTAACCATCGAATATGACATTTCAGAAAAGCTGTGATCTGTGTATTGAAATAAATGGAGTTTCACTTAATTATTTTAATTGTTGAGATTTTTTTATTTAATTAATTTATTATTATTATTATTATTATGTATTATCATTGACTAAAATGTTGCAAGTAAACAAGCTGTAATTATTGGAGTATGATTTACAAGAAAATACAATGTCTTTCTTTTTTTTTTGTTTAATTCAACATTTTACTTGCTGATTCTTTATATGTCAAACTTACCAGCAATTTCAGCAAAGTTAAAAATGTTTTTACACCAATTTTATTAATATGTAAAAAAAATCAGTTTTCATTTTATTAGTTTTTGTTTTTTATTTCTTATTAAAGCTATATTTTTTACTTTTAAGTTTTAGTACTTATGTTATTCCAGTTAGTTGTCAACACCCAATTTTTTTAAAATGATAAAACACATAGAAAATATATATAGATATAAAATCAATCCCCCATGAAATAGTAGTATTATTGATATATTATTACACTATAAAATGTTATGTCAAATTTACCAGCAAAAAAAGTTAAAAATACTTTTACATCAATTTATTTTATTAATATATAAAATTAGCATTTATTAATTTCAGCTTTTGTTTATTTCTTATTTAAGCTTTATTTTTACTTTAGTTTCAGTAAGTTTAGTATTTCAACTTATTTTATTCTAGTTAGTTGCCAACACAAAATTTCTAATTTTCAATTTAAGTTTTTTTTTATTATAAACCATAGAAAAGTAAAAATATATATAGATATAAAGTCAATTCCCCGTGTTACTGTAGTATTATTGATATATTATCACACTATAAAATGTTGTGTCAAATTTACCAGCAATTTCGAATGATGTTAAAAATATTTTTACATTAATTTATTTTATTAATATGTAACAATTAGCATTATTATTTTTTTATTTACATTTTATTTTAGTAAAATTATTACATTTTATTTCTGTTAACTTGATTTGATTCTATTAAGCATAGTCATTTTTAGCACATTTCAAATTCAACTTATTTTATTCTAGTTAGTTGCCAACACAAAATTACTATTTTTTTAATTTTCAAGTTGTTTTATTATTAAAAAATATAGAGAAATGTAAAAAATATTTAGAAATAAAGTAAATCCCCCACGTTATATTAGTATTATTGATATATTATTACACTATGAAATGATGAAAGTAAACAGAACAATATTATGAAAAAATTATATTTCAGTTTTTCTACTTCAAAACTTCATGTTTAATTCAACATTTTACTTGCCGATTCTTTATAATTATGTGTCAAATTTAATAGCAATTTCTGAGTCAAAAATGTTTAATGTTTAACACCAATTTATTTTAGCAATATGTCAAAATTAACTTTTAAGTTTTTATTTTCATTTTATTTTTAGTAACTTTGCGTTTTTGTAATTTTTATTAGTTTTCGTTTATGATTTTATTCTATTAATCTTTATTTTTACTTCAGTTTTAGTTTTATTAATTGTAGTACTTCAACTTATTTTATTCTAGTTAGTTGCCAACGCAAAATTTCTAATTTTCAAGTTTTTTTTTTATATATATATAGATAGATAGATAGATAGATAGATAGATAGATAGATAGATAGATAGATAGATAGATAGATAGATAGATAGATAGATAGATAGATAGATATAAAGTCAATTTGAGTGTTATTGATATATTATTACACTATTAAACAGTATGTCAAATTTACCTGAAATTTCTATGTTAAAAATATTTTTACACCAATTTATGTTATTAATATGTAAAAAATAGCATTTATTTCAGTTTTGATTTTAATATTATTTTAAGTTATTTAAAGTTTTTGTTTGCCAATTCTTTATAATTGTGTCAAATTTACTATTGAGTTAAAAATGTCTTTAGACCAATTAATTTTTTTAATGTCAAAATTAGCATCTTTTTATTTATTTCAGTTTTAATTTCTTATTTTATTCTTTTACCAACTTTTCTATGGGTTTTTATCATTGTTATTAGTTTTTGTTTTTATTTCTATTAACATGATTGATTCTATTAAGCTGTAATTTGACTTTGAGTTTTAGTAATTTTAGTACTTCAATGTAAACTTATTTTTTGTAGTTATCAACACAAAATTTAAAATTTTCATTTAAGTGTTTATGTGGGTTTTAAAAAAAAATATATATATATATATTAGGGCTGTCAATCGATTAAATTTTTTAATCGCGATTAATCGCATGGTTGTCTTGAGTTAACTCGCGATTAATCGCACATTTTTATCTGTTCTAAATGTACCTTAAATTAACACTTTTTAAAGTTTTTAATACTCTAATCAACATTGGCATGGATGCTTTAAGCAAATATGTGTTTATTATCAGTGAAACCATACTTGACTAGACTAACTTGTTTCAAATGTCATAGATGTTTTTCAAATAACTTGTTCATGTCTATTAGACACATGAAAAAAAGAACATAGAAACACCAGGTTCCCATTACTTCTCTTTCTTTGCACTGAGCAATTTACTTACACAAGCCTGTTTACATTACTTGCAGGACAGGGCAGCTCACTTCTTCTGAACATGCAAAATCTACATTTATTATTACATTTGTTTGCCTCTCGGTGCCCACATACTGTCATTTGATGCAGCCAAGTTCTCAACAAAACTGTTTCCATTGTTTTGATGTAATATTTCTGTTATCAGACAACCAAAGTAATATGAAATAATAACTGAAAAAAAATCCTGAATTATGATCATGATTCAATCGCTGAAAATAATCATTTACCGGCATCTGGACATAAGTCACTATTCCCTGCATTATTTTCGTTGTTTTTAACTTCCTGTTTGAATGCCTTCAGGATCCTTTGACTTTTTATGAGTTTAGCCATTTAAATTTATGTGATCCCAAAAACCTGCTTCTTTTATGTTTTAATGTATTGTTTTGGTTATAATGTACTGATTGGAGAGCCTGGTCTCATGCAAATGCGCACTAGCACGACTTTCTGTTTCTATTTGGCGTGCTATTAACAAGCTGAAATTAACTCTGGCGTACATATGATATGCAATTATGCATGTGTTTGACGTGCATTTAATACGCCGTTTTCGCGTGCATACTAGTATGAGGCTTTACGCATCAACCCCACAGCACCAATCCTAACGTAGCCCGACTCCGCTTGCATTCATTAAATATGGCAGAAGTGCCGGTGTACGCAAAAGGATAAAATACAGAAGTACCTGCGTACCGGCCCACTTCAAGCACTGGAATGAACATAACATCTGTTTTAACCGAAAGCGCTGCTCCACTGCCGCTCGCTGAACAGAGCAGACGCAGATATGAAGAGAGGGAGGTGCGCGCGCATTCATTGGGAGACCTCACGCACGTTCAGCAAAACCGAAGAGCCTCAGAAACTATATTGGGTTTGTCCAATTATGTGTTTATGTATTGTTGCTAGACACTTTTCGCTAGGTTGGCAGCACTGCATCCATTTCTTTAACTATGGGCTAGGAGGTAGTGGGTCAAACAGAAATGCGCGCTGCGTTAATCGCGCGTTAATAAAATTAGTGCCGTTAAAATGAATTTGCGTTAACGCGCGATTAACGCGTTAATTTTGACAGCCCTAATATATATATATATATATATATATATATATATATATATATATATATATATGCAAATGAATGAAAATGATTGAATGAATGAACATTTGTAATATATTTGTTTTAAGTACAATATCAAAACTGACTGGATGTTTGTTTTTGACATGCATTAAAAGTATAAAGCTATAAAATTTATGTGGAAAACAGTTCAGATCATTTGGCCAAATGTAATGTGAAATGTTCATACTGAAGTCTCTAAATTGATTTTTAGACTTCTAAGACATTGAGAGTTTATTCGAAACTCTACAGGATTACTGTACATTGCTTTCAAAGGAAAATCTGCAAAGCAAGGCGAAGTCTCCATTTGCTCTCCATTTAATTTCAATATTGTATAGCAGAAATCTCATTTAGGATTTTTCTTCCCTATGGGAGGCATCGTTTTACTTTACAGGGGCCGGATCAGGCGCTAAGTATGGAAGGGAAAGAGATCCGTTTATTACTTCACAATGTACCGCATAGGTTGACAGGCTACGCAACCTATGCAAAGCCTTCGTGCCGCTGTAATATCATCTGACTGAAAGTAGTCCCATAGGACATTGCAACCAACAGCTGGCGGATTTGGGTTTATAATCTCTCCCTCGGTTTGATCTATGCTCGGTATCAGCCGTCTGCCTGCGAGTTTCAAATGAACAATAAAGCAGGCAAAGATTTAGTCGTGCCGGTGACCTGAGATTCAGGCGAGGATTTTGTAAACAAAATTACTTGCTATTCCTGAAGGGCGTACGGTTCAATTTTTGAAATAATTTCGTGTGTACTCCTACTTTGAATACATTTCCTGGGAGTGGAGGGATTCATTCCCTGACAAATATGACCCAATTTATGCTGACTTTGAAGTGGTGCAGAGGCTGAAAGACATTCAAAGATCAAGTCAGGATTTAAAATTAGGGTCTATTGAGTAGCAATTATGTCTTCATAGCAAAGCTACATTTTCTGCATCAAATCAATGTTCCAAATCAAAAAGTGTCTTGATGTTGGCTGTCATATTTTCCGTCCACTTAATTGCATGCCTATAATATCATAAGACGCCGAACGTATAATGCGTAATCTCCCGCAGGACTGCCACGCTTCCAAACCGCTAACCAATTAACTCTCCATACAACTTACATCATTGCCATATGGCAATTTCTCTCAGTCTGCTCCTCATTCTTAAGGGTAAAAAAAAAGATTATTCCCTAAGAGATTGATTATAGAAGATCAGCAGCCATACCTGATTTTACATAGCAAAAGATGTATATTTTTGCACTTTGTGCATTGCTTGTATTGTGGCATCTTTTAATTAATAGCATTATTTCATTTCTATTTTGGTGATTCTCATTACTGCACCTAGACATTTTCCTTTTTAGTTAATTTGTAATTTAACAGTGTTTCTGCTAGTTACTGCAATAGTCTCTTTTTTACTGTGTTACAGTAAAAATGTTTTTTTTTTATTATAAAGTTTTTATTTTATATAAAGAAAATATAATATATACAGTATTTTATATACAAACAGGCACTCAATGAAATGGGAGCTGGGCATCTTTTTGACAGGTTTTTTTGACAGTTTTCATGGCATTCACTTAATATTTTATTTTGTTTATTTATTCTTATATTTATTTATATTTTTGTATATATATATTTTTTTTTTTCTACAGATAAATGTCACCTGGATATGTTTTTTTTTACAGGTTTTCATGACATTCACGTAATATTTTATTTTGTTTATTCTTATATTTATTTTTCTTTTCTTTACGGTGAAATGTGACTGCAATAGTCTCTTTTTTACTGTGTTACAGTAAAATGTTATTTTTATATTATATAAAGAAAATATAATATATACAGTATTTTATATACAGGCACTCAATGAAATGGGAGCTGGGCATCTTTTTGACAGGTTTTAATGGCATTCAATTAATATTTTATTTTGTTTATTTATTCTTATATTTATACATATATTTATTTATATTTTTGTGTGTGTATATATATATATATATATATATTATTTATTTTATTTTACCTCATTTATTTTATTTATTTATTTTTACGTGAAATGTGATCTGGACTTGTTCTTGAAAGGTTTTCATGAAATTCACTTAATATTTATATATTATATTTTGTTTATTTATTCTTGTTTTTATTTCTTTTATTTTTTTGATAGTTAAATGTGATCTGGATTTGTTCTTGACAGGTTATGATGAAACATATACATATATATATACACACAGTATATCATTTTTTTTTTTCATGTGAAATTATCTATTTTTATGACTTATATTGTGGACATTATGTTTTATTTTTTATTCATTTTTTTTTTATTTTTTTGATCTGGACTTGTTTTTAACAGGTTTTTATGGCATTCCCTTAATTTATTTTGTTGATTTATTCTTGTTTTTATTTATTTTATTTTATTTTATTTTTAGGGTGAAATGTGATCTGGATTTGTTCTTGACAGGTTTTTATGACATTAAAAAATGGATACTTATTTTTATACATTTTATTTTTTTTTTACATGAAAAATTATCTGTTTTTCTGACATATTGTGGACATTGTTTTTTTTATTCATTTATTTTTTATTTACTTTTTTTCTTTTTTTACAATCAAATGTAATATAGATTTGTTCTTGACAGGTTTTCATGACATTTACGTGACATTTTATTTATTCATTCATTTTTCTTTTTTTAAGTGAAATGTTATCTGGACTTGCTCTTGACAGGTTTTTATTTTATTTATTCATTGATCTTATTTATTTATTTATTGTGAAACACAATCTGGACATATTCCTGAGATGGCATTGTAGCCAATAATATTAATTTCTTTTCATTATATATTTTATTCTTTTATACATATAAAAATAAGCTTCATTGTACATATTTATTCATGCCATTAATTATGATCTAGACATATTCTTGACAGGTTCTCATGAAATTCACCTAAAGACACCCCTGAGGTGCTATTATAGCCTCATTTTGGTGTGAAATCATCACTCATTTAATAAGCTTAAACAATAAAAAACATGATGATTAAAAATAATTAGCCACTTGTAATCTCTGTGCACATTAGTTCAGTGAAGCTTGATTTCTAAAAATGATATGAAGAAATTTATTAAAAGCATCCAGTTTCACAAAATCGAACCCAGACCATGCTAGTGACAGCACCAAATCTAAACCAGTACTCCACCAGGAATGCCATAGTATATTTCATCTATAAATAAGCTTCATATGCACAGGTCATAAGTGTCATATCAGAATATGCTCCTGTATATGCAATCTTACTATACACCTTCTGCATTATTTCCTTTTCTGCATTGTATTGAATTCAGTGTGAGCAGTAGATGCTGTTTCCATATTTCCTAGAGGACTGCTTGATGGCTATACCACTGGACAGAGCTTATTTTATTCACAAATGACTCTACGTTTCCCCACTTGTAATTCAGGAACGATGTCCATCTTACCTAAAGCCCACATGCTTTACTGCAAGAGTCAGTCTGGCACCTACAAATGTTCTCTCCAGTTTGACCACTTACCAGACAAACAAACAGCCTGAGATGAAGAACATCAGCTTACAGCTTAAGAGCAGTGTTGCATAAGTTAAAAAAGTAAAAATATCTGATCTGATCTGCAGTAACGCAATTGTTTGGTGACAGTAAGAGATTACTCTTTGCAGGCTCGTGTTCATCTGCGTTCCTTTTCCATGTCTGCAGACTGTCCTGTTTCTAAACGCAGAGAAACAGAGTCTAAAAGGTGGAAAAAGAAAACAAATGCATCCATTTAGGGGTACAATTAAACAGTGTATAATGCATTTTCAAATTCACTCTATGAATAATTGGTAAAGCACAGGCTGTAGGTGATGTAAGGTCAGCTTAAGAAATTTCCCTGGCTTCCTTGAGCACGCATTTTTTTTCCAATTTACTTTTCTAATAAAATGAAAGGCGGCCAAAAAATAATTAAAAATCTACAGTTGAAGATAAAGAACAGTGAATTTATATTCAAGTGACATGCTTCATTAATCAGGTCACTGTTCTCACAATTACAAAATATCAAATCTTTAATAAATGTTATATAATATTTATCGTGTTTGAAATGTGATCTGGACTTATTCTCGACAGATTTTGTAAAATACACCAAAAGACACACCTGAGATTGTACTATAGCCCATATCTTATTTTTTTTCCTATTTCCATTTTATTTACTTTATTATTATTATTATATATTTTTTTTTTACATAATTATTGTACTACTTTTTTTTGTAATATATTTGTTTGTGATCTAGACATATTCCTAACAGGTTTTTGTGAAATTCCCCAAAAGACACCCCTGAGATATTATTATACCTTATATTGATTTCTTTTATATTTATATCATTTTCTGTTTGCTAGTTTTTGTTTTTTTACATAATTATTTTACCATTTTGTTTAACTTTTCCATTTAATTGTAATATTTATTACTTATTATTATTATTATTATTATTATTATTATTATTATTATTGCGATTTGATCTGAACAGATTCTTGACATATTTTTGAAAAAAATAATAATAAAATTCACCAAAAGACACTCCTGAGATATTATTAGACCCTATATTATTTTTTATTTTATTTATATCATTTTCTTTATATTTTTACATAATTTAACTATTTTGTTTTATTTTTCAAATTTATATTTATTTATTTATTTACAGGTTTTTGTGAATTTCATCAAAAGACACCCCTGAGATATTATTATACACTATTTTGATATATATATATATATATAAAAATATCTTTACTATTTAGTTTTATTTTTCAATTTATTTTTAATACTTATATATAAATAGTAAAGTAATTATTTAAAAAAGGAAAGAAAATTATTTATATATATATATATATATATATATATATATATATATATATAGTTAAAATTTGTATTCCTTTTTTAAATAATTACTATTATTATTTTATACATATACACACACACACACACACACACACACACACACACACGTTTGCAACTATATATATATTTTTTTTTTTTTTTTTTTTTTTACCATTGCATATATACACACATTTACAGATTCACCAAAAGACACCCCTGGTATATTATTATAGCCTACATTGACTTATTAGGGTATAGATCTTTATTTAATAAGCTTATACAATACATAGGCAAAGGTGATGTGAGGTCAGGTTTCTAGCGCACTTAAGTCCCAATCTATTTGTCTAATAAAACGGAAAAAGTCCCAAAAAACAATTAAAAGTGCACACTTTAACATAGCACAGTGAATTTATATTCAAGTGACATGCTTCATGAATCAGGTCAGTGTTCTTCTCCCAATTACAAGATAAGCAGTGGTAGCATGTCTTTGATAAAGGACCCTTCATTACCGGTTCCAGCGGCCTCTGTTCTGTGTTGTATTAAAACTGCAGCAGGCAGTGTTAGACCCCTGATGCTTAAAGCAGCACAGCGGTGCTCACACAGGAATATAAATGATGAGAATCTGGGCTGAATGGAGATCCAGGTCACACCGTCTGAATTTAGGCACATCAAGGCCACAGTCTGTCTCAGGCAACTCTCTTTTTCACCATTCACTTTGAATATATTAGGTTAATGAAAGACAGCGAGAGAGAGGCAGTGAAATGATGGCTCTGTCCAAAACACTCAGATGCCTATCAATACATCATAGATGTGTGACTCAGCTCAAAATGCTAGAAATGTTCATTATAACTCAGACAGTACATCGGACAGTAAAAAAACTGTTCAGTCTGCAAAAGTAAATATGTCATTAAAACCAAACAATAGGTGTTTTTAGAAAGGCCAGCAATGTTAACAAATGGGCAACTTATTATAGTGTTAACATTAAGACAGTTGAAGTCAAAAGTTTACATACACCTTGCAGAATCTGCAAAATGTTAATTATTTTATCAAAGTAAGAGGGATCAAACAATGTTCATGTTGTTTTTTATTTAGTACAGACCTGAATAAGATATTTCACATAAAAGACGTTTACATCTAGTCCAAAAGAGAAAAAATAGTTGAATTTATAAAAATGACCCCATTCAAAAGTATACATACACTTGATTTTTAATACTGTGTTGTTACCTGAATGATCCACAGCTGTGTGTGTTTTTTTTATTTATTTTATTTAATTTTTTTTTTCGTGATTTTGTTTAGTTGTTCATGAGTCCCTTGTTTGTTCTGAACTGTTAAACTGCCCGATTGTTCAGAAAAATTCATCGGGTCCCACAAATTCTTTCCAAACTCTTTCCAACAATGACTGTATGATTTTGAGATCCATCTTTTCACACTGAGGACAACTGAAGGACTCATGCAACCATTACAGAAGGTTCAAACGCTCACTGATGCTTCAAAAGAAACCACGACGAATTAAGAGCCAGGGGTGAAAACTTTTGAACAGAATTATGTGTACATTTTTCTTAATTTGCCAAAATATCATATTTTTTTTCATTTAGTACTTCCCTTCAGAAGCTAGAGAAGATGTTTCCCAGTAGACAAAATAAGTCAAATTTACACTGATCTTCAAATTCCAAAAGTTTTCACCCCCCTTAATGCATTGTTTGTCCTTCTGAAGCACCAGAGTGTGTTTGAACCTTCTGTAATAGTTGCATATGAGTCCCTCAGTTGTCCTCAGTGTGAAAAAATGGATCTTAAAATCATACAGTCAGTGTTGGAAAGGGTTCAAATTAGGGGTGTGCGATATGACGATTTTTGATCGTGGACGATTAAAATGTCTCCACGATCTGCTTTTGAATAAATATCGTAGTATCGTGCTACAGTGTGTCTCCGTCTTAATATACTGTACATTCACTCACGGGGCACTGCACTTATTCATATTCGCGATCACAAAAGTACATTATTTGAATGTGCTTCAAAGTCTTGCCGGTAAAATAACGACATTTGGTCCGCGCGCTGTTCTGGCATGCGCTTCATGAGCGCGTAAACCTGAAGCACGTGCGCTAAAAGCCTGTCAAACAGCACCTGATTACTAAACTGAGCTATCTTTGGCGTTTAATTTGCTTATACTGTCAAAAACACGCAAGGATTACATATAAACACAGTCGGTTGTCTAAAGTGAAAGTAAACAGTTAAGAGAAAAACGGATGCGCGCCTGTATAGATGCGTGCAGCTCTGCGACAGAGCTAAACATGCTGTCGATTGTCATTAAAGGGACAGTACACCCAAAAATGTTGTCACTCACATGTCCTAAATCTCTATTATTATTTTTTTCTTGTGCTTAACACAAAAGAAGATATTTTGAAGAATGTGGGTAACAGTAGCTGGTCCCCACTGACTTAAAATAAATAAATAAAATATATGGAAGTAACTGGGGACCCAGCAACTGTTTGGTTACCCACATTATTAAAAATAAGTTTTATGTTCAGCATGTTTTATGCTTAAAAAAAATGCAAGAGTGAGTAAATGATGACAGAATTGTCATTTTTGGGTGATGATACACTAATAAAACAAAACACAAAGGAAAATCACTCACTGCTCTGGACTGAAGAACTTCAATACAGTTGCTTTAAATGTTGCTTCTATGTATAATTTATGTATATAATGTATATAAAGTATATATTTTTATATTTGTTAATTACATTTCTTGAATGCTACTGATAAATACATGGACTGTACCTGAAAATTAAAGCACTGTTTGTTTTATTTGTATAGTATGTGTATTTGTAACATGTAGCTTATCTTTGTTCTTATTTTTAAAAACAAAGAAAATAATGACAAAGATTTTTTTGTCTTCGCCCACTTTGGCTTAAATATCTGCCATTCTTTTTATTTTATATTTTGTTACCTTGTAAGGTTTTGGTTTTAAAATAGAAAAATTTATTTGGCTGTACTACTCAGACAACTTGTAAAAAAGTAAAACCAACATGACAAAGAATCGTGATAAAAATCGTGAATCGTGATATTTCTTGAAAAAATCGTGATATGATATTTTTACCAAATCGCCCACCCCTAGTTCAAATACACAAAAATGCTGAAAAACCAAAAAATTTGTGGGACCTGCAGGACTTTTCTGAAGAAGAGTAGGCATTTTAACTGTTCAGGACAAACAAGGGACCGTTTTCATTTTGGGATCATTCAGGTAACAACACAGTAGTAAGAATCAAACGTATGTAAACTTTTGAACAGGGTCATTTTTATAAATTCAACTATTACTTTTTCTTGTGGACTATATGTAAACGTCTTTTATGCATCTTATTCAGGTCAGTAACATGCATTTTGTATGATCCCTCTTATTTTGGTAAAATAAACAACATTTAGCAAATTCTGCAAGGTGTATGTAAACTTTTGACTTCAACTATATCATACAGTGCAACAGTTCACAGTAGAATTTCTTTATGTAGGCCATATACCGTAGGAAAGAACCAAAAAAAGCTTGGGAAGAGACTCAAAATGGACGCCCTAATTATGTCATTTATTCAAAATTCATGTACTATATTCTGTTCTTCTTGTTTCTAAGCAAAGTTTAAATTAATATATAGATACAGCTTAATATAATCTACCTCTATAACAAAGAGTGCATTCTGAAACAAGCCCAGGTCATTTTGTTCCAGCGATTAGTTACAAAATACCACAGCATACAGAGCACATTAAAATACAGATGCAATGTCCTCTCAACAGTTGGGCTGCATGATCATCAATTTTGCGGTTTCTTTTTTCTTTTTCTTTATTTGTACATCAAAGGTTACGGGGGACTGTGAAAGAAATATACAGCCCACTTTACATACAAATAAAAAGGCAATGACAACAAATAAGGCATGGGACAATAATACTGAGAAGAATGGACAAACAGCAAATGAAAACACAAATAGGCAGCTCAGTTGACTTTGGCTGCATTATGCATGCGCATTATAAAGAGATGCAAACTAAAGTACAGAGGTGAAAATCATGCTGTGCTTTTTTTTTTTTTTTTTTTAAGTACAAAACTATCACTGGGCTGTTGCTTTTTCAAAAGGTACTAATATGTACTTTTAGGGCCAGATTTACTAACAGCTTGTGCCAGTGTAAACCATCTTTTGGCATTAAAATAGTCCTGTAAAGATTTACTAAAGTTTTACAGTCTTATTTTTACCAAATTCTTTTCTGGATTCCATTTGAACGGTTCCATAAAATTAATAATCAAAAGCATCTCCAACTAATTGATTTTGTTAAAAATAAAATGTTCTTAAGTAAAATTGTTGATTTTTTTTTTATGGGAAATTGGTCGTTTGGAATAATAGATTAATCTATATAAAAATAGTCATTAGTGGCAGCCCTAAAACCCATAACATTTACTTACATTATATCTCACAATTCTGACTTTTTTCCTCACAAATCCAAGTTTATATCTCTTAGTTCGGACTTTATTTAACTCAATTGCAAGTTTGTCAATTCTGAGGAAAAAAAGACAGAAGTGTAGGATATAAACTCTTGATCCTGTGCTGAGGGAAGAAGAGAGATTGATAATTTGAATCAGAATTAGGAGATATAATCTCAGAATTGCAAGAAAAAAAAGTCTAAATTTTGAAATACAAATTCACAATGACCTTTTTTATAATTTTATTCCATCACTTCCATAGACTGCTACTATAAAACTGTCGTTTTCTTCTACGAGACAGGCCCCGTCCACAAAAAAAAAAAAAAAAATCACTGTTTGCAAACACCAAAATAGGTCTATCCACTTTATACCTGCTTGATATTGCAAACTATTGTATTGTGTCTTACCATATTATTTTAATGTATTATCTTTATTATCCACACAATGATTTGTAGTACAAACAGTTTTACCGTTTACTGCACTTCGTTATTTTTCTCGTTATTTCCCTACAGCGGCTTATGAACCAGAAATCTAACACGTTACCAGTAAACAGCTTACTTCTGCACTGAAAAATAAGGTGGATAGGAATGGGTATGTATGCAGACGTTTAATGTTTCTTTACAAATGGGTCAACCAGAAGTCCCCGGCTCAATTTTTTGATTTTGCTAATATTTATTCTAAAGAAAGATAGACATGTATAGTGATAAAAGCAAAAATATTAAATGTCATGGATGAATATTTACCGAGTAATCCATTATTTTGTCAAGGGAGGTCAAAAGGGAAATTTTTACCTTAGATTCAGAGTCAAGTTACAGGAGGGGTAAAAATTATTTCAGAAAGATGGCAGCATCATAATGTTATTTTTACGGAGAGATTGATAGCTCTTTTAGTAAAATTTGCTGACTTTAGCAATCTTTGTTGCATTATGTGCCAATGGTGAACATTCAAAAATGAGGAAACAGCACTTTTCAAGTTTTTCTCCAAAGTTTGCATGCCTGTAACTCAAGAAATATTAAAGGAAAATTTTCATGACTTTTTAGATATTGGGTCTTAACAAACTTTCCTTTTGGCATCTTCAACATTATTTCTTCTACGGAGACCAACATTTTGTTTTCGACCACTGAAAATGGGTAATATTCAACAATCTGGACATGGAGCCTCATAGGGCCTTGAAAATTTAAGATTTTTTAAGATTATAAAAGAAAAGTTGAAGAACTAGAATCTAAAATCATATTGTGATATCTCTAATACTTCTTGAGTTATAGGCATGTGAACTTGGAAAAAGAATATGTATGGCACTCAGACAGGAATGTTCAATGCATTTGTCTTGACAGAAAGAAACGAGATACTTATACTTTTAACATAATTGGTTCTCCAGACATTCTTCTTTAAAAGAAAAGAAGTATCATATTTTTGCAAAGTAACCCACAGTTGGTTTTTAACTACTGAAAATGTGTACATTTTAACAATTTACTCCTGGAGCCATATTGAAATACCAATATCTCTGGAACCGAATCTCATACGGCATTACAAATAAAGATGCCAAAAGGAAAGTTTATTAAGACCCAATATCTAAAAGGGCATTAAAATATATTTAATTATTTTTGAGTTTCAGACATGCAAACTTTGGAGAAAATTTGAAAAGTGCCGTTTTCCCATTTTTGAATGGTCACTATTGGCACATAATTCAACAATGATTGCTAAAGTCAACAGATTTTACTAATAGAACTACCATTCTCTGTGTAAAAATAAGATAATGATGCTGCCATCTTTCTGAAGTCATTTAAAATGGGGAAACAGCACTTTCCAAATTTTTTCTCCAAAGTTTGCATGCCTGTAACTCAAAAAGTATTAAAGATATCTTAATGCCCTTTTAGATATTGAGTCTTGACAAACTTTCCTTTTAGCATTTTTATTTTTAATGCCCTATGAGATTTGGTTCCAGAAATATTGAAATTTAAATATGGCTCCAGGAGTAAATCATTAAAATGTATTTTGATAGAGAGAAACAAGATTTCAACATTATTTCTTCTTCGGACATTATTCTTTAACTAAAATAAGTATCAGCTGTAAACTTGTTTTGAGACCAACATTTGGTTTTCGACCACTGAAAATGGGTAATATTCAACAATCAGGACATGGAGCCTCATTGAGATTCTAAAAGAAAGGTTTATGAAGAACTAGAATCTAAAATCATATTGTGATATCTCTAATACTTTTTAAGTTATAAACTCAAACACGTGAACTTTGGAAAAATAACATTTATGGCACAGGAATGTTCAATGCAATTGTCTTGACAGAAAGAAACAAAATACTTTTAACATGATTTGTTCTTCAGGCATACCTCTTTAAAAGAAAAGCATCATCATATTTTTGCAAACATTTGTGTACATTTTAACAATTTACTCCTGGAGCCATATTGAAATTCCATTATGTCTGGAACTAAATGGCATAGAACATTACAAATAAAGATGCCAAAAGGAAAGTCTGTTAAGACCCAATATCTAAAAGGGCATTAAAATATCTTTAATTCTTCTTGAGTTACAGGCATGCAAACTTTGGAGAAAAACTTGAAAAGTGCTGTTTCCCCATTTTTGAATGGTCAGCATTGGCACATAATGCAACAAGGATTGCTAAAGTCAACAGATTTTACTAATAGAGCTACCAATCTCTGTGTAAAAATAAGATAATAATGCTGTTATCTTTCTGAAGTCATTTTTATACCCCTGTAACTTGACTCTAAGGGGAACATTGCCCTTTTGACCTCCCTCTACAAAATAGTGGATTACTCAGTAAATATTCATCAATGCAGGGCTCGAAATTAACTTTTTTACTTGGTAGCACTGGTGCTCCAAATTCAAAAAGTTAGGAGCACCAAAAAAAATTTAGGAGCACCCAATTTCTTTATAGTGATGCGCCGATCTTGATTCTTCATGGCTGATTCTGATTGCCGATGTTTTACAAGCAAATTGTCTGATTCTGAAAGCCTTTTTAAGCAAGGGACAAGATTGAATGAAAATATAAGTACATGAACAAGATGTTTATTTTTAATACAGCAATTTAAATTAGAAGCAACCACTGCATTTTTAAACAATCTACAGTATAAATAACAAAAAATAAACGACATGGTTCTTTCTTAGTCGCGTAGACAATAAATGCAACCATAATCAAAGTAGGCTACTCTTTCAATATTCAAAGTGCAAATAGAGACCGATTTTTTTTTTTCAAGCATGATACAGAGACAACTACACAATTTATAATAGCCCACATACTAATAACAGCCTAGATATTTTATGTAGCCTAATTTGCGCGATTAGGGAGTCACTCTCTAACCGTGGGGTATTGAAATTGCTTTTGAATGCGCGTGCCCATTTTACTTTTGGTTTCGTTTTGACGATTGCGCGAAACTCTCAGCAGCGCTGAGCGTGCATTCTACAGTACAAGAGATTACTTTAACAAACCATTTGAAAGTGGGAGAACACTAACAAGATTTTGAAAAGCGTGTCCCCAGTGGAAATTACGCACCTGCGTGAGTGGAACTCTGTCATCGAGTTATCATTTGATGTGCATGTATGACGCGTTGTACAGTATATATTGAGACGGAGGCGCCAGAATTGTATCTTACAGAATATTCTCTGTAGCACGAAATTTCAAAAGCAGATTGTGGAGGCATTTTAACTGTCCACAATCAAAAATCGTAATAACACACACATCTAATTGCAATGCATATTTGTGCAAATTCGGAACAGAGTTTGATTGAGAGAAAAAAAAACGGCCAGTTCCTAGTTCAGTGGAGCGCAGTGTCTGTGACGGAGTTATTGACGGCTAATATCTAAAATCTGCATTAAAGGTAATAATGTAAAGATGGAGTTTAAATGGTTATGTAATGTTGGAAAGAACGGCGAACCTGTCACTGTATCAGCTCACAGCAGTATGTGCAGTAGTTTGGCTAGCGAAAGTTTTGTAAAGAAATGAAACCAAGTCGCACCACAACAATTTCTCGCACTCGCACAAATGCTTCCAAATATAATTTGAGGTCGCGCAGATTAAATTTTGGGAGCATATGCGACCAAAACGGTCGCAATTTCGAGCCCTGTCAATGGCATTTAAAGTTCTGGCTTTCATCACTATATATGTCTATCTTTCCTCAATAAAAAACATTAGCAAAAACAAACATCTGAGCCAGGGAAGTTTTTGAAATTTGGTTGATTTGGTTGACAGAATGACCAATATGATCGCCAACTGCTGGCCTGGCATGAATACAGTCGTTTTAGTAATTTTTGGAAATGTGGGAACAGGGATTGTTTTAACGAAAAAACTTTTTTGTTTTTAGTACATCGTTGTCATGCATACGAACACTGAGAGTGTAAAAGAAAATGCTAATAAAAGCCACATTCCATTTAGAATCTACTTGGCAAAGACTGATTTGGAACTATCTTTTCATTAATGATTTGAAAATTAGCTTGAACATCACAGAAAGTACATCAGGCTTATTTCTAATTAAGCCCTTATATTTCCAGCCCAGCTCCTGACGCATGAAAGCAGCAGGTGGCTGTGAACATGAGTGCAATAATGAAAACTCCTGCCAACGTGTGCTGATGCACGTCTGCATGGAAGACCAATTGGTTCCTAAAACCCAGATACGGAGTGACATATGAGACATATCTGGTCTCACACCGCTGGACCTTCTGCTGCTGACTGACAACTATGCTTTTTATGCTTTCTGTGCTCCAAAATGTAAACAAATGCATCTACTGTACTTGTGTTTTCTTGACTAACCTTTTCTTTGATGATGTTTCAGCTGATCCTGTACAGTTCCTGTCTCATTTATAGCCTATCGATTATTAAGCTACCATAATTTACTTGTTCTGGTCTGTACAGTGGCAATTAATATCTGTAATGAGTTGGTGATTAGAGTTGGCCTCTCTAATTAACCTGATCGTCTGGAGGGGATTATCTCCATATGCAATAACCAGCATATGAGTCCTATAGCACTGATTAGGAGCTGGATCTAAGCGCTGAGATAAGAAGAATTAGAATAAGAAGTTCCCTTAATGAAGCACGAAGCTACAGACTCATTTTCCCAATTAACAAAATAGCCCAAAGCCAAAAGAATAGAATAAATTTACACACTGCCAATTTCAAGAAAAGGAAGAAAAAAAAATGTTGCCACCTAAAAGCTGTTAGGATGTTTTTACAGATGCAGAAAATGTCTGTTAAATGTGCAATCTTGTTCCTCTTAAAATGTGTTTGACTATTTCTGTCGTTATTTTGCAGTCAATTAGTTTGCCATGGTATTTTAATAATTAAATTGAAAGGGGGAAAGTGTATTTAAAAAGCATTCACAGTGACGTGTTTTAAAATAAAAAATGCCATTAAACACCATTAGCTACGACTATTATGTATTTGTTATTTAAATACAACAATAAAGAGATTAAAATCACCATGTGACCATTGACCACAAAACCACAACATTTTAAATTGTGATTTATACATCATATGCAAGCTGAACAAATAAGCTTTCCATTTATGTATGGTTTGAGATACAAGTATGTATGGCCGAGATACAACTATTTCAATATCTAGAATCTGAGGATGGAGAAAAAAAATAATCAAAATATTGAAAATAGCCTTTAAAGTTTTATAAATTAAGTCATTAGCGATACATATTACTAATCAAAAATAATTTTTTTATATATATTTACGGTAGGAAATTGACAAAAATATCTCCATGGAAAATGGTCTTTACTTAATCCTAATGATTCTTTTTTGGCATGAAAGAATAAAAAAAATACATTTTGACCCATACAATGTATTTTTGCTATTGCTACAAATACACCCGTGCTACTTAAGACTGTTTTTGTGGTCCAGGGTCACAAATATATATAATAATATAATAATGCAAATAATAATAATATTGGGTTAAGTTATGCACAACTGATGTATTAGCAACAGCCAGCGTTCCCATTCAATGGCGGTGCATGAATGCTTTCTCAAAAGCACAATAAATCAAATAAATTTTACCTCAGTTGTGAATGTGTGTTTGCAGTCTGTATTTAGTGTGATTAAAAAAGGCCACATACCGCGAAATAATGATGAGAAACGTCTTTCTACTGAGTCCTCGGCGTGAAAGCTGTACACAAACATACACCATACAACGTGACAAATGTGGTCCGATTCATACCGAATTACTTTTATGAGTCGGTTCTTTTACTGAATCAAAACATAATGAAACCACGTGGTTTGAATTCTTAACAAGTGACTCATATGAGCGGGTTCTTTTTAGTGACTCGAGCACATACCTGTTTGATTCACCAGTGCGGGTCGATTCACGAACGTTTAATTCTTATGAAGAGGTTCTTTTAGTGAATCAACAATCATCGTTACTAGTGCGGGCGAATTCACGATCGAATGAGTCTTATGAGTTGGATCTTTTAGGTCGTATTTTTTTGTGCACCAAAAACAGCGTGACCAGCTTGGTCCGAATCACAAACAAATGACTCTTATAACTGAATCAAAACATGCGAGTCACGAACGAATGACTATTACGAACTGATTCTATTTAGTTAATCGAAACATATCCCGCTGTCGGCATAGTTTGATTCCCTAAACACTAGGTTGACTGTCCTGTCCCCAGCTGGCAAACATATGATCGTGATTATTTTCGAGACTTTACAGTATAGCCATTAAGAGCTTGTATGAGAGCAGAGAGCTATTATTATCAGTTATCAAAAGAGTACGTTTAGTTGTTATTGGTTTCAAGGTAGTTACATACTAATATAGGCCTACATGTTAAAGCAAAGTACCTGCTGAAAAAAACAGCATATGCTGGTTAGGTATGTTTTGGTGCTGGGATGCTGGTTTTAGCTGGTTTATGCTGGTCTTTTGCTGGTTTATGCTGGTCCTTTGCTGGTTTATGCTGGTCCTTGACCAGCAACATGACCAGCATAAACCATTAAAGGACCAGCATTAACCAGCTAATGACCAGCATTATTCAGCAAAGGACCAGCATTAACCAGCTAAAACCAGCATCCCAGCAGCAAAACATATGCTGTTTTTTCAGCAGGGTACTGTTTGTGTGCACTGTATAACAAGGCATGATAAGGTTGCGGGATTATTTTGCACACAATAGACATATTAAACATTAATGAAACTTGAACTTAATATAATAAATAAATAAATAAACTAGGCTAATCAAAACACTTGCACAATTACGTTTGCAGAAAACACATATCTGTAGTTAAAATTAGCCTAAATGCAAAATCATAAGCCTGATTAGGGATAGAAAAAAGATATATTATTGTTATAATACTACTGTTTTGATATGTTAGCTATTTGCAATAGTTACTCTTTACTGTTGTATTAAAAAAACTACGGTAAGTTTGATCCTCAACCATCACTGTAATTGTAATATCAATTATAATATCAATATATGGAATCGACAACAGTTAAAAAACAAAAACGTATTGTTTCTGGTTTTTGTTAAATTTGTAGATAATCGCAAGTGAGATTTCAGTGATATTTTGACCACAGAACTAGAAAATGTCCCCTGTTTTCATTTCAGAAATCTGGTCACCTGACAAAACATTCTTTATGAATCAGGTCATTCTTTTAATGTACATTTACAAGTTAGGCCTGTATGAATCAGTCTGACAAATCTTTCTCTGAACAAAGCGGTTAATGAATCAACATCTGACTCGCTGACTAACCTGCAAGTTATCATTATTTTCAGTGACATTCGGATGTAGCTTAAAGGGTTAGATCACCCATACAGTAAATGAAAATTAGCCCATGATTTACTCACCCTCAAGGAATCCTAGGTGTATATGACTTTCTTCTTTCAATCGAATCCAATCAGAGATATATTAAAAATTGTCCTAGCTCTTCCAAGCTTTATAATGGCAGTGGGCAGGTGTTTCTCTTCACCAGTCCAAAACAAGTCCAATAAAGCACATCCATCTATAATAAAAAGCAGGGATGGCCATCGGGAGCACCGTGATATTACCGGTGGAGTAGTAGGCCGATCGCCGAAGCGAGGGAGACCTCCCCCATTATAGGTGCTGTTTTAAATTACAGCGCATTCGAAACTGCAAATAACCCAAAAGTGTGAAGCGGTGGGATCAGTATGTTAGTATATGATCAGTGTGATATGAGAGCATTAAAAAGGTTCTGTAGGTTCTGCTGGGCTTGGAAACTGCATGATGAGGTAAAGTGGAAAAGGCCAATACATAATTACCGTAGATTTTTTTTATTATTACAAATTTCATAGTTTATTATTACTATTTATTTTAAAAAACATATAACCATGGTAATGTTTTCTTGTAACCAGCATCTTACTGATACTAGTCAGTTAATATCTGGATTCTAAACAATAATTTCTTTCTTTTTATATGTTAAGTTGTAATTCATTTTAATTGGAGTAATATGTTAATTCAATAAGAGCCTGGTTAAAGAAAAATACCAGTGTCTTATATAAATTAGATGTTTACTACAAATATTAAGGTTCTTAAAGGGACAGTTCACCCAAAAATAAAAATTGTCATCATTTACTCAACATCATGTAATTTTAATCCTGTATGAACTTCTTTCTTCTGTGGAACATAAAGGAAGATACTTTGAGAAATTCAAGAAATGTTTGTCTATAGAGTAGACATCAAGGGTAACCACATATGTTTGGTTACACTCTACAAACTATATCTTTTGTGTTCCATAGAAAAAAAGTAACGACAGTTTTGGAACGACATGAGGGTGAGGAAATTATTTTATTATTTCCTGCATTCTAGCTCAAAATCAGTGCTTTACTGCATGCATTTCTATGTTACAAAAAATGCATTAAGTTTGTTTCTGTCATGCTTTATTCATTTATTTATTTACTCCAGTTAAAGGCTCTGTAACCCAACAAAACTGGGGAACTTGTGGGCTGGATGGGCTGGATTTGTCCAGGGCCTAATTTTAACCCCAGTCCAGACCTGATAAAAAGTGCCTTACATTGTTCAGGGAGGGGTGAATAAAGGCCTCCACTAGAGAAGCTATGTGCTTTTTGTATGAAGAAATATCCATATTTAAAACTTAATAATCACTTTCTCATACGTGTAAACCGTTCCAGATTGATGACGTAGGACGCATGCACAGCTGATCTTGTAAAAACCAACGTTTGTTTACAGGAGCATGTGCTTAGTATGCGTCCTACATCATCCACCCAGAAGGACTTCCATGTGCAACAGTTAGTGCAAGCTAGAGAAAAGTGATTATTACGTTTTAAATATGGATATTTTTCTTACAAAAATGCATCGATTCGCTAAAGGGGACCTTTATTTCCTCGGAGCCGTGTGAGGCACTTTTTATTATGGATGGATGCATTTTATTGGACTTATTTTGGACTGTTGAACTTACCCTTTAACCAACAGAACCAGGACTAACTGCCTGTGTGTGTGCGAACCAGCCAACTTTAAACCCCGTTTTTGATTCATTCACTCTCAGGTGAATAAGGGTAGGCTAAAATTAGGCCTACTGGAGCAGTACTCTTAGCATTTCGGTACTAATATGTACCTTTAAGGCACTAATATTTACATTTTATGGGTAAATAAGTTGCAGAAGTGTACCTTTTGATTTTATACTTTTTTTTTTTTTTCCTGAGCGCTCTCACTGTGGCACATGAATCCTTTGCACACTTGATCACTTCTGAATAAAACATGTTTCATCATTTAAAAGACACGTGCAGCTAGAGTGCATCCCAGGGCTTTAAACATAATTAGCAAAAGAAGATAATGACTTTGCATGTACCAGAAATCCTCTTCCTGGAAAAAAAAAATAATAATATATTATTTTAATCCGTGGACACAGTATGATTTATCTCACTGTCTGTATTAGTGATTGGCAGATGCTGTGATATCCAGAATCCCCGCTGCTTTTTATTATTATTAGCTATTATTATTAGTTGTACTTTTTCCCCCTGGAGCTTTTAGCAGTCTGCAGGGAACATTCGTTCGGGTTCCTTTGTTAGTCTGTGAAAGAGTCTATAATGATCTCCCACAGGACCAAACCGCTGCCTATACCTTTAAAACATGCTTTTGAGATTTCATTTATTTAATTGTTTTTTTATTTTTCTCTTGTTTTATTCAATGGGAATAAAATACGACTCCAAGGCTTTTTTGAATAACATGACCCACAGACACTGGGAAACCACAACATGTGGGTATTTATTGAAAGCCTTCTCAATCGTAGTGCACGTGAAACGTTTCCTGTCCGCTTTATTGAGATGTTTTATAGCATTCTCAATAGAGACTGCATGGTTTTGCATAAAGGAAAAGCTTCGGTCAAGGGCTTTTTTTCTTTTTGGCAAACCTCCGCGGAAGGCCAGCAACAACAAGGCTCAAGGAAAACACCACAAGAATGCCATTTTTATTTACAGATTACAACAGCAATGTTCTCGGACCAAAACATCACATCGAGGGGAGGAAAGGCAAGGTATGCTGTCTCAGGTACAAAGACTTTTTTCTCTTCAGAAAACAAGGTCACCTTGCGAACCTCTGGGCAATGCTGGTTGGAAAATTACTTACAAAAACAAAATTGTGGACATATGTCAGAACTCTCAGGCCTTGAGATAAAAAAAATCGATTGATGCTGTGTCATTGTTAGTGTAGATGGTTCCATGCAATGCATTTATGGGAAGATTTCTCTCTTTCCTCTTCTGAGCAAATCTGCAAAACATCAGCAAAAAATTAGACACTGTACATAATATGCAAATTGTTGTATAATGTTTATTCTTGCAAACTGCATTTTTGCATCGTATAAAATGTTCTAAAATAACGATTTGCCCTGTAAAGTAAAACAGTGTATTTGAATGTTCCTTGAGCCCATACAATAAACAGATTTCTCCTCACAAAATGTTTCTTATATGCAGGACGTTGCTGAAGCGATACTAGAGGCAACATGAGCAAACAACTGCTATTGCCTTAAAGCATAAGGGAGGTAAAGAAGACAGAATGAGGTTTTGCATAAGAAAATTACAAAAGACAAACCTTTGCCTGCAGTTAGCATTTTTACATGGATTCAGTGATTTTAATGGCATCATATAAAAGTCTGGTTTTAATATTTTTGAAAGTCTATTATGCTCACAAAGGCTGCATTTATGATTAAAAATACAGTAAAAACACCAAATAGAGAATAAAGTTTGTAGAATAACTTTAAAGTTGACTTGGAAAAAAAACTTAGTCTGAAAGTTTAAAATAGTTGCAAAAGCTTTAAGTTTAAAAGTCAGGCTGGTTGCATCATTAGCAAGTTACTAGCAAGTTGTTAGCATGATTAGCTACTTATTAGCAAGTTACTAACATGTTGCTAGCATAATTAACAAATTGCTAACATGTTGCTAGGATGATTAGCATGTTACGTCCATGTTGTTAGCATGATTAGCTAGTTACTAGCATTTTGTTTCTAGCCTGATTAACAAGTTACTAACATGTAAGCATGTTTCTAACATGATCAGTAAGTTACTAGCATGTTGTTAGCATGATTTAGCAAGTTGCTAGCCTATTGCTAGCATGTTTCTAACATGATTAACAAGTTACTGACATGATGCTGGCTTGTTTCTAGCATGATTAGCATGTTGTTAACCTGTTGTTAGCATTGGTTAGCATACTAACATGTTGCTAACATGATTAGCTAGTTACTAGCATGTTGCTAGAATGTTTCTAACAAGATTAACAAGTTACTAGCATGTGGCCAGTGTGTTTCTAGCATGATCAGCAAGTTGCTAGCATGATGCTAGCATAATTAGCAAGTTACTAACACATTGTTAGCATGATTAGCTAATTACTAGCATGTTTCTAGCATAATCAGCAAGGTAACATATTGCTAGCATGTTTCTAACATGATTAGCAAGTTACTAACATGATGCTGGCTTGTTTCTAGTATGATTAGCATGTTGTTAACCTGTTGTTAGCATTATTAGCCCGTTGTTAGCATGATTAGCTAGTTACTAGCACATTGCTTGCATGTTTCTAACAAGATAAACAAGTTACTAGCATGTGGCCAGCGTGTTTCTAGCATGATCAGCAAGTTATTAGCATGATGCTAGCATAATTAGCAAGTTACTAACACATTGTTAGCATGATTAGCTAATTACTAACATGTTTCTAGCATGATCAGCAAGGTAATAGCATGTTGCTAGCACGATCAGCAATGTAACATATTGCCAGCATGTTTCTAACATGATTAGCAAGTTACTGACATGATGCTGGCTTGTTTCTAGAATGATTAGCATGTTGTCAGCCTGATGTTAGCATGATTAACATGTTACTATCATGTTGCTAGCATGATTAGCAAGTTGCTAGCATGATTAGAAAGTTGCTAGCATGTTTCAAACATGATTAGCAAGTTACTAACATGTTGCTAGCCTGTTTCTAGCATGATTAACATGTTATTAACCAGATTAGCATTTTGCTAGCATGATTAGCTAGTTACTAACATGATGCTGGCTTGTTTCTAGCATGATTAGCATGTTGTTAGCATGATTAGCATGTTACTAACATATTGCTAGCATGTTTCCAGCATGATTAGCAAGTTACTAACATGTTGGTAGCCTGTTTCTAGCATGATTTACATGATATTAACAAGATTAACATTTTACTAGCATGAATAGCTAGCTATTAGCATGTTCCTAGCCTGTTTTTAGCATGATCAACAAGTTACTAGCATGTTGATAGCATAATTATCAAGTTACTAGGATGTGGCTAGCATGTTCCTATCATGATTAGCTAGTTACCAGCATTTTGCTAACATGATCAGCAAGTTACTAGCATGTTTCTATCTTGATTAACAAGTTACTTGCATTTTGCTAGCATTATTAACAAGTTACTAACATGTTGCTAGCATGTTTCTAACATGATTAACAAGTTGTTAACATGTTGCTAGCATGTTTCTAGCATGATTAACATGCTATTAACAAGATTAGCATTTTGCTAGCATGACTAGCTAGTTGCTAACATGTTTCTAGCATGATTAACAAGTAACTTGCATGCTGTTAGCATGGTCAGCTAGTTACTAGCATATTGCTAGTTTGTTTCTAGCATGATTAACTTTTTAGCATGTTGTTTGCATGATTAGCATGTTTAAACCAGTTAAAACCAGCAAAGGCTGGTTGTTTAGTCTTAGATGGTTTAAGCTGAAAATAGCTGGTTTAAGCTTGGCTGGTCTTTTAACAGGTCTCCCAGCTTGACCAGCTAAGACTAGCCTGACCAGCTTAGACTTGGCCAAAACCACTTTAAAACCATCCTAGGAGATCAGCCAAAGCAGCCAATCAGCTTAGACAAGTTCATATGATTCTTTAGGGTCTTAATGAAAAGTCTCTAATATACTTTGGTTAAAATTTCTCAATAGTAGTGTAAAAAAACACCCTTTTTTCTTGTCCAAATCAGCTCTGCAAAATATCAGCTCATTTTAAGACATGGCCCCTTTAAATGCCACCGAACTCTGCTCGCCCTGCCCCTCTCTGGGATTATGTTTACTTTAGCCACATTTAGCTGCATTTAGACGCGTTTAACGGTGAAACTCGCCAACAAGCACATTATTAAGAAAGGCCATTTGCAAAGATGCATAAAATACCCTTATACTCACTTCTGCTGTGGGTGAAGCTGCATCAGGAATGATTCACACGATGATAGATGCATATGTAGATCGGGATCGGCACTTTCCTTTTAAAAACGAAAGTAACGTTAAACCTCTGCGTCTTCAGCGGCTCAGATGTCAGGAGTAAATGACGACTGCTATGTTCATTATTACATCCAACAACAGAACACCTCAATCGCTCAATCAGAGTCTTTCTCTGCACCTGAGTCACACAATGTCGATCGTATTTAGACTGTTTCAGCTTGGTGAGGGTGAGTCTAAGGTAAGACATGTCAATCAAATGTGTTTCGTCACAACGACAAGAAGCTAAGAATGAACTGATTTTAAAAAGGGGATATTACTTTTAAAGATTAAAAAAAAAAATACCACTGGGTGGATTTTTATCATTGTAGGGTGGTTGTGTACACAAACTACCAACACATTAATGTTCAAACAACATGTAAAAGTTAGTTTTGCACCCGATGATGACCCCTTTAAGTCCTTGTGATTAACACCCCATACGTTTCTGATCTAGCTATTAATATCTGTCATAACTGGATGCTTCTACAGAACACCACAAGACCCCAAACAACAGCAAGAACATATGGAAACAGACTGACTTGTGCTATTAAATGTCAGCATCTATTATTGAGAAAGAGACCATCTTACTTTCTCCAGGGCTTCATTACCATGAATAAATGTTCATTTCATTGGTAAATAAGAAAAATATTTCTATTTTCTATTATAAGCTATACAGATAGTATATATCTTAATTCTTAGAACATATATACAGATGTCTATTGCCCTAGAGAGTTTGTCCTCTTGAAGACAAAAGAGCCATGTGCACCAGAGGGATTCATAGCCGGTGCTCAGGGCTTTTATGTGCTGCTGTAATACATAAGCCTTTGACTATGAAAAATGGTGAGCATGAAAGATTTGATAATATAGAAAAATCAGTGTCAAAAGACACTTAAAGTGCATTCCATCTATAATCATAAAAAGTGCAAGGTTAAAATATGTCTACAGGCTGGAAAGTGATTTATTCCTAGACTTCTGGCATCATAGGATCAGCTTTGTCTAAGAAACGCAATGAAATTTAAGTCGATATTGGCTAAAAATCTTTCACAGGACAACCTCTAGAGCTTACAATGGAACTATAAATTAAAGTCAAAATATTATTTTCAACATTAAGTTTTTAAATAAATATCTAATCAATCTAACCAAACATTTATATAAGCTATTAAGAATAAATATTTAACATATAGCATTAATCATATAAAGCA
Source organism: Garra rufa (assembly GCF_049309525.1). NCBI lineage: Eukaryota > Metazoa > Chordata > Actinopteri > Cypriniformes > Cyprinidae > Garra > Garra rufa. Next base: position 49,473,177 of record NC_133365.1, read on the forward strand.
CTTTTGTGCTTTTTCATCAGATTTGAAGTTATTAGATGCTTCTGATATAAAAAAAATGGTAGCATGAAGATTCCCTAAAACATCTTTCTTGTTCCACGGAGAATACATTTTTTTTTTTTTACATTTTGTTAAATTTAATCACAGGTCAAATTTTGAAGCGTTAATGAAAATTGTTTTTTAGATATATGAAGCACACTTATCAAAAACAGATCTAATCTGTTGGCTTTGAGTTTCATTTTTCCCAAACAGGAATAAATTCACCCGTATAAAACCACCTTGACAGAACTGCATATCTGAAAAGATTCAAATTTCACACATGGAATGGTTTATTCGCACCATTGGTCGCAATGTCAGATATGGGGGCATATCAAGAGAGCATCTGAAATTCAAATTATCAGCTGCTGATCTGATCCACATGATATCTGCATGTCCTGGAGGGCCCGAGCGGGGAACAAATCGCTCGTTGCCATATTGAGGTTCCTGTCTGTCTGCGTGTCTTTGTTTGTATTCGCCGTTTAAGACCCCTCCAAGGCTCGAACTGGGGATTGGAACCCCTTCGGCTTGCTAGCGGGAAGCTGTGTTGAAGTACTGTGGATTTATTTTAAAATGCCATGGGTCCTATTACAGAGTAAACCTTAAACCTCATCAAATCCCAATTTGAAAGAAAGTTCAATATTTTAATTGTATCCGGCAGCTGTAATAATAATCACAGATGTCAGAATCATGCTAATATTACTATGGTTTTACTCCCTTAAAAACTTTTGTTAGTAGTTCACTACTTTTTAAAAAGGTTTTACATGTTGTTTGAACATTAATGTGTGTTGGCAGTTTATGTACACAACCACCCTGATAACAATGATAAAAATCCACCCAGTGGTATTTTTTTTATCTTTAAAATTAATATCCCCTTTTTAAAATCAGGTCATTCTCAGCTTCTTGTCAGTGTGACGAAACACCAACAGAGGCCGCTCCCACGATAGTTGATTGACATGAGCGTCTTACCTCAGACCTCAGCCGCTGAAGATGCAGAGGATTAATGTTACTTTTGTTTGTAAAAGGAAAGTGCTGATCCCGATCTACATATGTGTCTATGTTTGTGCGAATCATTCGTGATGCAGCTTCACCCACAGCAGGAGTATGGTTTTTTATGCATCTTTGCAAATGGCCATTCTTAGCAATGTGCTAGTTAGCAATTTCCACAGCTAAACGCGGCTAAATTAAGCATTATGGCTCGTCATCCCACGGCAGAGAGGGGTGGGGCGAGCAGAGCTCATTAGCATTTAAAGGAACATGCAACAGAATAGCTTGCTCTAAAAAGGGCTGATTTTGACCAGGTAAAAAGAGTGTTTTTTACACTCCCATTGAGAAATTTTAACCAAAGCATGTTATAGACTTCTCATTAAGACCCTAAAGAATCATATCAATATCAAAATGGGCATCCGATGACCCCTTTAATTACTTGAGCATCCTCAACACTGTTGTTAACCACAAACTGACTATTTGAATTGCATATACAGTTGAAGTCAAAAGTTTACATACACCTTGCAGAATTTGCAAAATGTTAATTATTTTTAGCAAAATAAGTGGAATCAGACATAATGCATGTTATTTTTTATGTAGTACTGACCTGAATAAGATATTTCACATAAAAGACGTTATATAATAGTTGAGTTTATAAAAATGACCCCGTTCAAAAGTTTACATACACTTGATTCTTATGCCGTGTTCCAGGCAACCCGTAACCCGTGTTTTTCCAACCTTCTACCAGTGAAAGTGCACTGGAACGGCAGTCAAACCTGTGACTTCCCACTCGTGAACTCGTACTAGATCGATGTACTCCCAGTTACGAGTTCTGACGTAACATAGCCCGCGAAACAACAATGTCAGCCCTAATGGGCGCGGTGTTTATGCAAGTAGTACACGGTGGAAAATTAGAGCTTAGGACAATATAACGTTGCAATCAAATTAATAATAATATAAAAATAATAATAATTTATAAATGTGCCAAGGCAGTTTGGCTTGACTTGCCTGGAACGCTACAAAGTCGTGAGTCGTGGTTTGAAGTGGTGATTTACCAGTTAAAAAACCTGCCTGGAACCCAGCATTAATACTGTGTTGTTACCTGAATGATCCACAACCGTTTTTTTTTTGTTTTTTTTGAGTGATAGATGATTATGAGCCTCTTTTTTGTCCTAAACAGTTAAACTGCCTGCTATTCTTCAAAAAAAAATCCCTCAGGTCCAACAGATTCTTTGTTTTTTCAGCTTTTTTGTGTATTTGAACCCTTTCCAACCCTTTCACACTGAGGGACTCATATGCAACTATTACAGAAGGTTCAAACGCTCAAATGAAGGAAACAGCCAGGGGTGAAAACTTTTGGAATTTGAAGATCAAGGTAAATTTAACTTATGTTGTCTTCTGGGAATCATACAAGTACTTTCTGTAGCTTCTGAAAGGCAGTACTAAATAAATAAAATAAAAAAAATAGTCAAAATAAGAAAAATGTTCACATCTTCATTGAGCAAAAGTTTACAGCCCTGGCTCTTAATGCACCATTTTTATTTCTGTAGCATCAGTGAGCGTTTGAACCTTGTGTAATAAATGCATAAGAGTCCCTCAGTTGTCCTCAGTGTGAAAAGATGGATCTCAGAATCACACAGTCATTATTTGAAAGGGTTCAATACACAAAAATGCTACTAAAGAATTTGTGGTACCTGGAGGATTTGTCTGAAGAACAGCAGGCAGTTTAACTGTTCAGGACAAACAAGGGACTCATAAATAATCTATCACTAAACAAGCTAACAAAAAAATAGCTGTGGATCATTCAGGTAACAACAGTATTAGGAATCTTTTGATCTATTAAAAGGATTGTATTTAATTTATCATGCATTTATTCAAATTGCTTAAAATGAGCATAAATTGGTATATTGTGAAAACAAAAAGTATGAACATGGTTAAAATATTATAAATTGGATATATTAATGCTATATATATATATATATATATATATATATATATATATATATATATATATATATATAAATGGAAAAAAGTTTATTGTATTTAAAATACATTCAGTTTATAAGTGCTATAAAAAAATCTTACCAGTTTCATTGATAAATCACTGAGAAATTGATGGAAAGTTTATATCCAATTCAAATACATACTGTAAACCTTAAATCTTTAAATATTTCAGGAATGTTGGCATCATATTACCCTCACTGTGTGCATACACATGACTGATGTTGATGCCAATGGAAATGAGTCTTAATTTTTCTGTTCCTCTACTTTTATTGTCATTCACTGTATCTAATGAGTGGATCTCCATTAACCAGTCTAATTCAGCCAGTAATAAAGCCAGAACTACGGCAAGTGCACTGCCCAGGGCGGAAGCCATTTCTCTGACTGTCTCATTGACAAACTCATTCTAGTGCATTAAAACGTTCTAAGTAAAACCAGTGGGCTTCAGCTGTGTTCACTTACCAGAAACATTGCCATGTCTTCTTTAGCCACCGAAGTCTTCAAAAATGAAGGAGGACCGCTCAACTTTGCCTACATATATAAAAAGCAAGTTACAGCCACATATCTGACCAGTTGCAGCTGTAGTTTACATTAACAAAATATAATTTAATTCCAAATATAAAACATGTTGAGCTGTCCTGTTTAAATATTCATTCCTCTTCCACACTAGCAAAACAGCATGAGTTCAGTGCAAAACCAGACAGGAGGGCATCCATTGCATGATTTCCCGAGTTACAAAATTGCTTCATGAATTGAATTTATCGCCTGAATTTACTGAATTGTAATGACACAACCTTGTCACTCCATTCATCATCTCTTTTTCTCACGCTCTAGATTCTTTCCCCCTCCTGTTTTTACTGCCATTTCTGCTTGTCTTGCCACTTAAAATGCAGGACTCTGTATATACTAATACATAGGAATAAGTCCAAGATTGCCAGAATAATGCATTTGTTTTACACAGACCTTTCCACCCCTTTGTGTACAACGCTCAATGTTAGTGAGAGAAAAAAATCTGCTACATCTCTGGAAACTGCTGTAAATATTGTGTTCTGCTTTGCACTTAAGTGATGGCTAATAAAACAAAACAAAATTTAAATAATATATTAGCATTTATTTGTCATTTAAAAGGAGCATAGAAAAATCTGCACAAAGATAAATAAATTATATATACTGCTGTTCAAAAGTTTGGGATCAGTAGGACTTGTAATGTTTTTTAAAGAAGTTTCTGATGCTCATCAAGACTGCATTTAGATCAAAAATACAGAAAAAACAATACTGCAAAGCATTATTACAATATAAAATAATGGTTTTTATTTCAATATTTTTTTTTCCTGCGATGGCAAAGTAGCCATTACTCCTGTCTTTAGTGTCACATGATCCTTCAGAAATAATTTTAATATGCTGATTTGTTATTAGATTTATCAACATTTGATCTACCAATTATTTTTTTGGAACCTGTGATACTTTTGCCAGGATTCTTTGATGAATAAAAAGATTAAAAGAACATTAACTATAACTTTTTATCATTTTAACACATCCTTGCTGAATACAATTTCTTTCACAAGAATAAGAAAGAATAATGTAACAAGGAAGGTCAGACTGAGACGTGCGGATCCAGTTGCAGCATTTTATTGTCAAGATCGTAGTCGGGGCAAACAGGGTCAACACCAGCAAACAACAACAGCGAAGATAATCCAGAGAGTAAACCAGTAACCAAGCGTGAGTCAAAAACCAAATGGGCAGTCCAAAGTAACAACAGAAACAAACAGAGAAAACAAGACAAAACAGGAAACAAAACCAGGGATAAGCTAGGAAACTCTGAAAACACGGAGACTAGGAAACTGGGAAAACGCTTAGAAATGCAGCCGGGGCAATACAAGACTTTGCAAAGAAGCTGAGTGTGAGAGTGGCTTAAATGCTGTCCGTGTGATGAGCTGCAGCTGTGTGTGTGTGAGAATGAGCTGCAGGTGAATGCAGTGATTGGTGCAGTGGCTTGTGGGGGCTGAAGTCCATGAAGTGTAGTGCAAGAGCTAGTGATGACAGGACGACTCAAATCGTGACAAATAAAAACGTACTGACCCCAACGATTTCTATTTTAAATAAATACTATTCTTTTTAACTTTTTATTCATCAAAGAATCCTGAAACAATGTATCACAGGTTCCCAAAAATATTAGGCAACTGTTTCCAGCACTGATAATAAATAAGCATATTAAAATGATTTCTGAAGGATCATGTGACACTAAATACTAGAGTATTGACCCTGAAAAATTCAGCTTTGATCACAAAAATAAATGTGATTTTTAATGTATATTAAAATAGAAGAATGTTATTTTACATTGTAATAATATTTCACATTATTATATTTTTTTTTTCTGTATTTTTGATCAAATAAACGCAGCCTTGATGAGCATTAAAACTTATTTAAAATATATATACACACACACACACACACACACACACACACACGTTTGTTTTTGTGAATTGTGGGGACATTCCATAGACATAATGGTTTTTATACTGTACATACGATATTTGCTATCACCCTACACCTTCCCTACACCTAAACCTAGCCCTCACAGGAGACTGTGCATATCTTTACATTCTCAAAAAAAAAACGTATTCTGTATGATTTATAAGCCTTTTGAAAAGTGGGGACATGGGCAATGTCCTCATAAGTCACCCTCTCCTTGTAGTACCTATGTCATACCCATGTTATTACACCAATTTGTGTCCTGATATGTCACAAAAACAAGGTACACACACACACACACACACACACACACACACACACATTATTGCAATTTAAAATTACTGTTCTCTATATGAAATCTTCATTTAATCTTAGAATTTATTCCTGGGATGCAAAGCTGAATATTCAGGATCATTACTCCAGTCTTCAGTCTCACATGATCCTTCAGAAATCATTCTAATATGCTGATTTGCTGCTCAAGGAACATTTTTAAAAGTCATTACTGTCACTTTTGATAAATTGAAGAATAAGTCCTTGCTGAACAAAAGTACTCACTTTCATCCAAAAAAAATCTTAAAAGTAATTTTGATGGACGTCTTTTTGGTTATTTGCGAAGTATCCAAATGACTGTATAAAATACAATGCAATGATTTGGTTCAGTGCTTATCAGACAATGTACACAACACATTCGTGTGTGCAATTGTCTGTTGTCCAAATTATCCTGAGTGGTTTTACATGTTTATTTTGCTTCATATATTATTACATCAATAATGCAAAAAGTGATGTCAGATGAGCTCTAAAACTATGATATTAAATTATGCATGTTAAAATCCAGAGCTGCAAGAGACATTTATTTGGCTAACGTATGGTCTAAAATGTGTTTAATAATTACAGTAATCACAGATAAACCTCACGGCAAACAACACTTGTACTGTGACAGTAGAGAGCACAATAGAGCAGGCCTGTGATTTAAGGTTCAGCAGTCAATATGATATATTGATTGCTCTGCCTTTCTAATGCGATTGCACTTTTATTGCTTCTCACACAGGAAAATTATTCCCCTTCAGAAAGGCAAATGAAAAATCCCGACGCCGAAGATGAAAAGACTGGCGCTGTCCGACTGAGTTTGCAGAGTGAGATATGGCCAAATGAGAAGAGAGTGATCGTATTGACTGTCCTGGCGCTAATATAAACTCGCCCTATAATAAAACTTGAATTGAGCCCTGACTTCCCAACGCACTTCAGCTTCACGGGATTATGACTGTAGTTAGAAGTATCAGAAAGATAAAGCAGGAAAAGAAAGTTTTACGGACAGTTAAGTTAACAAGGCTGATTGTTCCTCTGGTGTTTCAATTGAAAACAACATAAATTGAATTTCAATGAGCTTCTGCCTTTCCAGAGTGAAACAGAATCTCAAAAGTGACCGAATTGGATCGTTTTAGATAGGCAGAGACTCTGTACATCAAACAAATTGCATTTCTCGCACAAAGTGCAATAGGCCTTAGTCAGGGTTGTGCCATATTTAATATTTGACAGGAATAAAAACAAGGCTGAGTGGGAAAGAGTGCAGTGCATTTAATGGAATGTACTGATTCTTCAGCTGAGGAAACAGTTGTGATTCAAACATTGAGTTG
>NC_133365.1:49480803-49578702 GCF_049309525.1 Garra rufa
AAGACCTTCGTTCAGCTTTGGAACAGACATTAAGATATTTTTGATGAATCTGAGAGCTTTCTGACCCTGCATAGACAGCAACTCAACAAACATGTTTAAGGCCCTGAAAGGTAGTAAGAACACAGTGAAAATAGTCCATGTGACATCAGTGGTTCAACCGCAATTTTATGAAGCTACGAGAATACTTTTTGTGCACAAAGAAAAGAAAAATAATGACTTTATTTAACATTTTCTTCATAAACAAGGTGTAGCGTATACAGGTTCTACAATTTCTGTATCAGCAGCATCACATGCATGTATCGTGGTACTTTTGTGAACACATGGCAAAGACTGACATGGAAGAGAAGAAATTGTTGAATAAAGTTATTTTTCTTTTCTTTGTGCACATTTTCGTAGCTTCAAAAAATTACAGTTGAACCACTGATATCACATGGACTATTTTAGCGATATCCTTATTACCTTTATGGGCCTTGACAGTTGCGCTGCTGTCTATACAGGGTCAGAAATCGGATTTCATCAAAAATATCTCTATGAACGAAGAACTTGCGGGTTTGGCACGACATGAGGGTGAGTAATTAATGACAGAATTTTCATTTTTAGGTGAACTATGCCTTTAAATGTCTGTCTTGTTTGAACTTGCACAAAACTATGGAAGTCTGTTTCTGCCATAGGATTAGAAAAATATATATGTAAAAATGTAATTGTAATCGTAAATCTCACAGTTCTGACTGTTATCTTTGCAATTCTTCAGAATTGAGAATCTTCCGAAAAATTTAAATAGTGAGATTTTAACTAAGAATTCTGAGACAAAAAAGTCAGAATTGTGTGATATAAACTCGGAATTTTGACATTTTGCATGTCACAATTCTGGCTTTTTTGTCTTAGAATTCTTAGTCATCCTCTCGAGTCTCACAATTAGAGTTTATATATTGCAATTCTGAGTTTATATCTCGCAATTCTAAGTTGATATCTCACAATTCAGAGTTTATATCTCACAATTCTAAGTTTATATCTCACAATTCTAAGTTTATCTCACAATTCAGAGTTTATATCTCTCAATTCAGAATTTTTTGTCTTACAAATCTTAGTTTACATCTCGCAATTCTGAGTTTATATCTCGCAATTCTACGTTTATACCTTGTGATTTTTTTTTCTTAGAATTCTTAGTTTACATCTCACAATTTTGAGTTTATATTTTTCAGAATGGAGAGACTTTTTTGTCTTAAGGCCCGTTCACACCAAGAACGATAACTATAAAGATAACTATATTAGTGTCCACACCAGCGGACGATATCATCTGTTTATTCTAAATGCACATGCATCTGCCACTTTAAATTCTTGAGCTTCTTATAGCAGGATTGATTCTTATTGGGTTTCAAAGTTTATATATTTCTTATGTTTTCAGCTGAAAGTGTTTCCAGTGATATTGTTTCTCTGTTCCTTTATCATTATAGTTGTGGTGTGGACTCTGCTTTTCTTTAATATTAAGAATGATTTTTAGAACTATATCTTTATCGTTATATTTATAGATATCATCCTTGGTGTGAACAGACCTTTAAAATTCTTATTTTACATTTTATAGCTATTTTGCAATTGACTGGATGTACATTATCCCTTACATACTTGCAATGAAATGTTCTGTCACTTTGTCGGCCATCTCAGTCTACCATCAGTTCTCCAGAAATTATGGCTTGTTCTCACTAGATTATAGTAGAGGGACAATGTCAGACATTTATTATGAACATTTGAACCTTTTGTAATTTATTAAAGACATTAAGCCACTTCATTTAACCTCATCACAAGCTGCAATGTCAAAAACGTCACAAATCACAGTACACTGTAAAAAATGACTGTGAATTTAACGGTAAAAAACTGTAAAAATGCTACGGCAAAAACCTGTGATATGGTTAACGGTAAGTTCCCCTTCTATATACGGTGAAAACCTGTGTTGGACATTGCATGTCATTTTACAGCAGTATACCGTTTTTTGAAGTGAAAAAGAACGTAAAATTTACAGTGAATAACCGTAAACTGACATTCCCAGAATTCCATGTGTTTCATTTTTTTTTATTTGATGTTTTTTGTGGAAATAACTTTTTCTTCTTAGATTTTTCTTGGCAGTTTTGTACATTAGGGTTATATGTTACATCTAATGCTGTTAAATTAATGTTTTTTGCATTAAATCAGTTTTATGTGTGTTACCATGATGGTGTTTACTGTTGGCGTGAATGACACGGTGCACCTTCTATATATGTTATTATTTAAAACCTCCTTGTGATGGGGTTTGGTTGATCATGTGATGTTGTCATCACCACCTGCTTTTGGTGGTTATCAGTGTATTGCAAAGTTACAAAAAAGATTTCAGTACTTCAAAAGGTTGGTAAATCACCATTATATCAGTTTAAAAAAAATCTGAAATTACGGTATTTACCTGTATATTTAAGTGAAAACGGTAAAATGTAAAACATTGCTACCGTATTTTTTACAGAAAAACTCTGGTAACCACAGCTGCCAGGGTTTTCCCGTAAATTTTACGGCTTTTTTTTTTTACAGTGTAGGAGCCGCTGATCACAATCAATGTGTGAACTGGGGCGAAACAAGCGAGATGCTTAATAGCAATGCAGTGTTATGTATTATTATTACTATTTATTTATTTATTAAAACTTCATTTTAACTGAAGGAGGTACATTGGGAAAATCTCTATATCAAGGGTCATGAATAAAAGCATTTGATTCAAATAAATGTAGTGAACTAATCAAATGGAAAAAATTTGGCTGAGAGAAAAAAATCTCCTAAAATGACACTTCCCAAATGGATTTAGATAATCTAATAATGTGGTTAGTTAACTTAGTTACTTTTTCATTTACTTCATATGCTGTGTAAAGCAGTAACACTGATTCTTCCTGATGTTACGATAGTAAAAACATAAATGTTTAAAACAAGGAGTGAGCTTTAGCCACTATACTGTACCAACCAGGTCATTTTATTCATTACAAAGCATCCCTGTTGTAGAGGTACAAAGGTTTCAGCTTTAAAAAACAAATACTATCATAAGATTGTCCTATAGATACCTATAGAAATGTTTGACTTTAGCAGCTCCTCTGTGATTCACACCAATGTCCATTTGACACACTTCAGGAAGCTCCATATGAAAACCATGGGGAATCTGAGGACATCAGAGAACAATGCATATAAAAGATAGAAAATAAGTGTCTTTGAAATGGAATATAAACATTTTGTTTCCTATTGATAAATTATTGTTTCTCAAGTGCTTCACTGTGATCTAATAGAGCACAATTGACACAGATCACTGAGAGGTCGGCGCTCGCGATAAATGCCCAAGGATCTTCCTTTGCAATGCTGCTAGCTTTACATAAATTCCTTTTATACTTTTTCAGTGTTAGTTTAGTATTATTTATGTAGCCTGGGTTAATAATATTTTGAATTAGCTTTTGTTTTATACTTTCAGCTTTCATGATTAAAATTGTGAATTAGCTTTTATCTTATATTTTAAGTTTTATTTTTAAATTTGTCATTAAGTTTTTTTTTTATATATATACATATATTAATTTAGCTGTCATTTATTTTTATTTTAGTTTTAGCAATCTAAGAACTTCAACTTAAGCAAATTTATTTTAGATTATATTAATATTAGTATAAAAAATTTCAAAGTATGTGTGTGTGTGTGTGTGTGTGTGTATATATATATATATATATATATATATACACACACACACACACACACACACACACTTTTTGATTTTTTTGATTTTTCATTCCAGCTGTAATTCAATTAACAAAAACTATTTTTAATAGTTGTAGTTGAAATTAACAACATTTTCTAATGAAAGGTAGAAAAAAAATTATATTTTCATTTTTTTTAATTATTTTTTTTTATTTTTATTAGTTTTTATTCTTTTTAATTTTCAATTTAGCTGTAATTTATTTATATTAGTTCTATTAATCTTAGAACTTTAACTTAAGTTAATTTTTATTTTAGTTTGTATATTAATATTAGTGTGTGAGTAAAAAAAAATCAAAGTGTATATTTATAAATTTTTCAGCTCTATTTTAATTAACAACAAAAAAAAAACATTTGAATTGCTTTTCACAATTAGGCTTTTATTTTATATGTTCAGTTTTCATTTTTAGTTGTAGTTGAAATTAACATTTTTTAATGAGAGGTAAAAAAATGATTGATTTTATTTTATATTTTCATTTTTAAATTTAGTTTAGGATTGTTTTTTTGATAAGATGCTTAACATTTTAATTTCAATTTAAATTATTTTTTATTGTAGTTTTAGTAATTTTAGAACTTCAACTAAGCTCATTTTAGTTTAGGTTGTATATTTATTTTTTATTATTATTTTTTATTTATTTATTTATTTATTTTATAATAATTTATAATAAATAATTTATTTATTTATTTAATATTTTCAGTTTTTAATTTTAGTTTAATTAATCGTTAATTTTTTTATATTTTATTACAGCTCTAACTCAGTTTAAAAAAAAAAATATATATATATATATATATATATATATATATATATATATATATATATTATAATGGTAGTTAAGAGAGGTAAAAAAAATAACACAGAACACATTAATAATAAATAAATAAAATAAATGGTAACTTGAATGCTTGTACATGCTGTAACACTTTGAACTGTCTGAAGAAACTAAATGTGTCCACTCAACTAGAAAATACTACAAAGAACAAAATGTTGAGTCAGCTGGGAACATGTTGGAATTCAAAGGGGAACTGTTAAATATTTTAATAGAAACAGCACACATTTTTTTGTGCGAGTGTGTGTCACAATACCAAAGTGCAATTCGGAGAATTGCTGGGGCCAAGCATATGGAGGCTGATCCTCAGTTGGCTTGGAGTGGTTTGCTGCAGGAGAAAGTGCAGGTTGGCAGCATCCCGTACGTGAATCCCTGTGATGTACAGCTGCACAGAAGAGTTCATCAAAAGGTGATGTTCTTTAGTTGAGACATCTGACATTTCTCATAAAGAATCGAGACGTTCACCCTGGTGTTCTGGCCAATGCTTCTTGTTGGCCTTGCTCCACCAACTCAATCACGTCGTTTGTCTAGTCCTAGACATTTGTTCCTATAATATGCAGAGAAATCTGGGTGTCTAGACTGTGCAGTTGCAATTTCTCATTCATTCATCCATTCGAATGATCTATATGCTCTGTTAAATGACTGTATTCTCATGATTTTGTGGTAAGTAATTCATGACAGAATCTTTGGGTGAACTATCCCTTTAATGCAAGTTACAGCTATTAGATTGTAAACAGTAAATTGAGTTGCTGCTTAATATGACTTAGATTTGTCAAAAGAAAGTTTTTAAATATTTGAGTTTTTATTTTTATTAAACTGAAAGTTGTGTCACAACAAACAAAAATGTTTAAAACAACATAAAAATCTAAACTTTCTCAATAGTGTTATTTTAGTATCATATACTATTATAATTTTTGTCAGTATTCTAAATTAGATTTAATTTTCTATTTTCTGTTTTCACTTCAATTTGAAATTTAATGAGTCATTTAATTTTGTTATTTTATTAGTTTTTAATTCGTTTTTATTTGTATTTGTTTATTATTCATTTTTATGTATTAGTTTTAATTTAGTTTTTACTTTAATATCATATTATTGGTTTTTGTTTTATTTGTACTCAATCATTTTTAATTTTATATTTTTTGTATTTATTATCTTTAGTTTAGTTTTCTCTTTAATTTTAGCTACACGTTTTGTTGTTTCTTTTAGTTAGTTATTTTAACTCTACAACTTACATTGAACAAAAATGTTTAATGTACTTTTTTTAGGAGTTTTGTAAAATATTCTATTTTATTTCTGTTAACATTTAAAGTTTTTCATTATAATTAATAACTTTTTTAATGGTTTAAAAAAAATATATGTATATTATGTATATATATAAAAAAAAATATTATGTATATATAAAAATACACACACACACACACACACACACACACACACACACACACACACACACACACACACACACACACACACACACACACACACACACACACAGTACAGACCAAAAGTTTGGACAAACCTTCTCATTCAAAGAGTTTTCTTTATTTTCATGACTATGAAAATTGTAGATTCACACTGAAGGCATCAAAACTATGAATTAACACATGTGGAATTATATTTAATTCTATAAAATATTTAATTTTATATATACTATATATATATATACTATATATACTTCTGCACAACACAACTAATGGTCCCAACCCCATTTAGGCAAGAAATCCCACTTATTAAACCTGACAGGGCAAACCAAAAGTGAAAACCATCTTGAAGTTCCACCTCTTGAAGCTCATCAAGAGAATGCCAAGAGTGTGCAAAGCAGTAATCAAAGCAAAAGGTGGCTACTTTGAAGAACCTAGAATATGACATATTTTCAGTTGTTTCACACTTTTTTGTTATATAATTCCACAAGTGTTAATTCATAGTTTTGATACCTTCAGTGTGAATCTACAATTTTCACAGTCATGAAAATAAAGAAAACTTTGGTTCAAAGGTGTGTCCAAACCTTTGGTCTGTACTGTATATATAGCCTACACACATATATATATATATATATATATATTCTGTTAACATTTATTTTATTGCAAGTATTATATCATTATTATTAATTAATTAATTTTTATGATTATAGTTTTACAAAAATAACCCTGTTTCTGAATAGTAACTGTGAATGATTTATTTAAAAGAAAGATTAAATTAAAAAGTTTGAGCTTATAACCTTTCATCATAACTTTAGGATAGTTTTTGTTGTGTTTCTTTGTTGTTCTTTTTTGCAATATATCAAAATAGTGTTTTTATTTTTTTATTTAATTTTTTTTTTTTAATTATACAACTTAAACAAAAATGTGAAAGTGTAGTTTTTTTTAAGTTTTTATATTTTATTTTATTTTATTTCTGTTAAAATATATTTTATTTAAAGTATTTTATTATCATGATAATTATTTATTTAATTGTTTTAGTTTTATGATAATAACTTACTAATTGTGAAAGATTTCTTGATTATTCCAATGAAAAATAATTTTTGTGCTAATAATCTTTCAATATAAGATTTTTTCATTTTAGTTTGTTTTGTTTTAGTAATTTTAATTCTTCAATTTACACTGAACAAAAATGTGAAATTTACTTCTTTTTTATATATATTTTATTTTATTTCTGCTAACAAGTATTTTATTATCATTATTATTAGTCTATTTAATTATTATAATTAGAATTATTTATTATTTCTATTTTTTAGCAATAATAACCATGTTTCTCAATACTAATTGTGAATGTTTTCTTGATTATTTCAAAGAAAAATAATGTTTGCGCTTTTAATCTTAAACATAGGGATAAGCACTTGCCAATTCCTAATGTATAAAAACAAGTAATTAAAACCATTTTTTTTATTTAGCTAAGAAAAACATCTCTTGCAAATGATTTGCGGCTAAAATCATAATCAGTTCTCCAAAAGTCAAGACCGCTTGGCGACCCCCAGGTTAGAAAACGCAGCGCCATCCTCTCCCTCCTGTAAACATTTCCGCATCCAAATTGTTCTTTCCATTATTGATAGAAGCTGTGCAATACTTTAATTCTGCCCTCATTTTAGCGTATTAGCGGCTCCAAGCACAGCAGCTCATTAATCAGCGTGTGCAGATGCTCCTAGCAGCCCGCAGTACTACTGTTCTTACAGCGCAGAGTCAATGGATCTCTCTGTAGGAGGCCGAGAGAGAGCGAGAGCGAGCTGTGAGGGCTCACTGTGAGAGAGAAGAGAAGGGGCATTGAAAATGAACTGGAGTGAAAAGCTTGCAGAATGATAAGAGGGCAAGGGCCTTCACATCGCCAAAGGAGACCGAGAGGGAACTCAGCTGCCCTGCACTGAAAGCCGAAGCCAGGAGAGAACTGACAGTCCAGCACAGTTCAGCTCAGGGCAGAGGGAGAGAGACATAGACAGAGAAAGAAGACAGAGAAAAAGGGTGATCCCTGCGCTTGATGCCATCTGGCCTCTCTCACTGATCCAGAACGTGATACTGACAGCTGGAGGAGAAATGAGAAAGAAACAAGGGATGAGCGCAGAGGTGAAGACAGAAGACAATCAGGAAGCTTTTCAATTTCGGCAGACGTGTAAGCTGCTTTTCTTTAGATGCTTGAGGACGTGAGGAATGGCCTTCGTTGGGTCAGTGTGTGGATATGACTAAAGGTTTTTACTTAAAAAGGTCAAGTGGGTCATTTTTACAATGTCAAAATAGGTTTGGCATATTTACTAAATTAACTGTTCACTCACCTGCATCAAGTTCCAATTATATTATGTTATATTATATTTACAGACAAAACCATTCAAAGGTTTTGGGGTCAGTTTTTTTTACTTATTTGTTTATTTATTTATTTTATTTTATTTTATTTGTATTTATATTAATTCTAATTTATTTTAATCCATGAATTAATTTTTATTAATTTATTACAAAATATTTATATTTTAAATAAATGATGTTCCGGTAAAATATTATTATTAATTATTTGTTCATTTGATTAATTTCTATGAGTTTTTATTATTAGTTTTTGTGTTTTTGTATTTTTCATTTGTTATTCATTTTATTAATTTGTATTCAGTCATTTTTCATTTTATTTATTTTTCTTTATTAGCTTTAGTTTAACTGTATTTTAAAATTTAGTTAATTTGATTAATTTTGTTGTTTTGTGTTTTTAATGTCAATATATCATTTATTTATTTTTATTTGAATTCTTCAACTTTTTTTTCCAAAGTTTTTTTTATTATTACTGATTTTTTTCTTCTTTTATCGTTTTAGTTTTACGATAACAACCCTGTTAATTTATTTATTTTAGTTATTACAAAATATTTCTATTTTACATAAATGCTGTTTTTGAATGTTATATTTCTAACTTTTCTATTATTGCTTTATAAACCAAATTAATCAGCACAAAAATATTTATCAGCACGACTCCTTTCAATATTGATAATAATTTTAAGTTTTAGTCTTTTTTGTGTTATTAGTTATTAATTAGTCTTATTTTTTCATTTTTTCATGTTCATTTTTATTAATTTATTTTAGTTTAGTTTTTAATTAAAAATTTAATTTGACTAGTTTTGTGATTTTATTTGTATTTTTTCACTTGTTATTAATTTTATTAATTTCTATTTATTAATTTTAGTTTGGTTTTACTTTAATAGTGTAATTTTATTCATTTTTGTTTCATTTGTATTAAAAAAAATGTTGAATTTTATTTTGAATTTTATTTATCTTAAATTTTAGCAATTTTGTTGCATTTTGTTTTTGTCAATATAGTATTTATTCATTTTTATTTACTTTAATTCTGTTGGCAACTAGATAAACTAAAATAAGTCAAAGTATTTCTGTTAACATTTATTTTATTTCAAGTTTCCATTTTTTTATTATTACCAATTTATTTTTATTTATTTTTATCTTTCATGGTTTAAGTTTTATGATAAGAACTGTTAATTTATTTTATTTATTTATTATAAAATATTTCCATTTTAAGTAAATGCTGTTCTTTATATTTCCACCTTTTCTATTATTACTATATCAAAAAAACCTTTAAAAAGTATTAATCAGCGAAAAACAATTAAAAAAATTTGTGTTATTCGTTTTTAATTACTTTTATTTTTTTATTTTATGAATTTCTTTTAATTGCTTTTACTTCTGTTTTTTCATTTGTATTTTTTCTTTTGTTATTCATTTTATTAATTCTATTTATTAGTTTTAATTTGGTTGTTTCTTTTGTATTCAGTATTTTTTTTTTTTTTTTACTTATTTTTATTTATTAGCTTTAGTTTAGCTTTCTTTTTAATTGTAGTTAATTTTACCATTTATAATATTTATTTTTATTCATTTTTAAGTTTTTTATACATTTTATTTTATTTCTGTTAACATTTATTTTATTTCAAGACTTTTGTATTATTACTAATTAGTTTTTTTATTTAGCTTTACGTACTTTTACGATAATAAACATTTATTTATTTTAATTTATTGTATTAATATATTACAAAATATTTCAAAAAGTAAATGCTGTTCTTGAATTTTTAACTTTAACTTTAATTATTTTATTTTTGCTATTAGTTTTTTTTTAATTAGTTTTAATTTTTGTTAATTCGATTAATTTCATTCATTAGTTTTATTTATTAGTTTTAGTTTAGTATTCTCTATTATTTTAGTTAATTTTCTTAGTATTATCATTATTTAATTTTAAATGCAATAATCAGCACAAAAAATATTAATCAGCATGACTGTATTCAACATAAAAATAACAATAATGTGAAATGTTTCTTTAGCAGCAAATCAGCATATTAGAATGATTTCTGAAGAATTTTGTGACATAGAAGCCTGGAGTAATGGTGAAAAAAATTCAGCTTTGAATCACAGGAATATATGACATTGTAATATATATTAAAATAGAAAGTAGTTATTTTAAATTGTAATAACTTTTTACAATATTACTGCTTTTACTGTATTTTTTTTAAATCAAATAAATACTGCCTCGTTGAGCATAACAAACTATGTAGTTGCATATCCATACAACTCAAATGCAGCTATAATCAGGAACAACTAACAAAGTAACACGAAGGACAGGATGCAGTCTGATTAAAAGACAGTAATTTAATTATAATGGACATAAATGCATTAAGCACCTAATAGTGTTTAAAATATAGTGGTAATGTGAGTAGACACACCTGTTTAGACTCCACACGGCTGCAAATTTTCATCATTTTTGAATCTAGGTGGACACAAATAACAGAAAAATAACATAAAAGATGAGGAGAGTATCTCACAACTGAACTGAAAAACTATTTGGGACAAGGGGCCAATTATCATTGGCGGCCTTTTGAGCCAAGTAAATTACTTACCACACCTGAGGTGGTTGGAGTCGCATTTTATGATCGATTTTAAACACATTTGACGGGTAACCTTTAATACTGCTGTTGTGTATTCTGTATTAGTTCATGCTAATTGGATTTTTGGCATTTGTAGCTGCTAAATGGTTCACTTACAGAGACCTCAGCAAGCATTCTCACGCTGATGTTAATTTAATAGTTTCTGCCTGCTGAAATTCACCTCATGAACCGCAATTGTGTCATGTTGAGCCTGCAGTCCTCACTCGCTCTCATTTAAAGGGACACATCACCAGCTGTCTTAAAGTTACAGCAATGCAAATAGCTTTTTTACTTCAGAGAGTCACTGAGTGGGGTTATTTTACTGTTGTTTTGGCCTGGGCTAACAGACTAATGGAAGCTTGTTTCTGCCACAAGATGGGGAAAAAAGTAATTGCAGCTTTTCATCCCAAAGTTATGATTTTTTTTTTTTTTTCTGAATTTACATCTCACAATTCTGACATGTTTGTAGATATAAACTGAGAATTGCAAGTAATAAACGGAGAAGAAATGTACAAGGGGAAAAGTCAAAATTGTGAGATTTAAACTCGGGAATAACAAAAAAAAAGTATATAATTCTGAATAGAATTTGATTAGAAAATAAACTTGCAATTCGGATAAATAAAGTTGAAATTCTGAAAAATAAACTTGCTATTTATATCTCACACTTTATTTGAGTTTATATCAAAATCAAATTACAATATATAAACTCACAATTCTGAGAAATAAACCCGCAATTTATATCTTGCAAGTTATATAAGTTTATATCTCTCAGTTCTGAAAAAAAGTCATAATTGCGTGGTACAAACTTGCAATTCTGAGAAATAATGTCAAATCTTTGAGATATAAACTCACAATTCTGAGAAATAAATTTCAAATTCAGAGAAATAAAATTGCAATTTAGAGAAATAAACTTGCAATTTAAAGAAATAAAATTTCAGTAAATTCTGAAAAATAAAGTCACAATTCTGGGAAATAAACTCGCAATTCATTTCTTGCAATTTATTTGAGTTTATATCTCAAAATTACGAGATATAAATTATGAGAAACAAATTTGAAATTCTGAGAAATAAAGTCACAATTCATTTCTTGCAATTTATTCGAGTTTATATCTCAAAATTACGAGATATAAATTATGAGAAACAAATTTGAAATTCTGAGAAATAAAGTCACAATTCTGAAAAATAAACTCACAATTCTGAGAAATAGACCAGCAGTTTCTATGAGTTTATATTTATATAGAAAAAGTCAGAATTGTGTGGTACAAACTTTCTGAAAAAATGATGTCAAAACTGTGAGATATAAACTCGCAATTCTGAGAAATAAAGCCACAATTCTGAGAAATAAATTTGCAATTCTGAGAAATAAATTTGCAATTCTGAGAAATAAAGTCACAATTCTGAAAAATAAATTTGCAATTCTGAGAAATAAAGCCACAATTCTGAGAAATAAAGTCACAATTCTGAGAAATAAAGTCACAATTCTGAAAAATAAATTTGCAATTCTGAGAAATAAAGCCACAATTCAGAGAAATAAATTTGCAATTCTGAGAAATATAGTCACAATTCTGAAAAATAAATTTGCAATTCTGAGAAATAAAGCACAATTCTGAAAAATAAATTAGCAATTCTGAGAAATAAAGCCACATTTCTGAAAAATAAATTTGCAATTCTGAGAAATAAAGCCACAATTCTGAGAAATAGATTTTGCAACTGTGAGACATAAATGTCTAATTCTGAAAAGAAGTGTCAAAATTGTAAGATGCAAACATACAATTGCTAGAAAGAAAAGTTAACGTTCACGTCAAAATATTCTCAAAACTCAATATTCAGATCCAGATACGAAAAAAAGTCAAAATTACAAGATATGAATGCAGAATTACAAGATGCAAAGTCAAAAATGCAAGAAAAAAAAGAGTTGGATGAAGGAACATCATCAACAGCTCAATCTGGCAAAGACTGAGCTCCTTGTCTTTCCTGCCACCCCAAGTCTACAACATGACTTCACAATCCAGTTAGGTTCATCAATTACCCCATCGACTTCAGCCAGAAATCTTGGTGTAATCTTTGCTGACCAATTGACTTTTAAAGACCACATAGCTAAAACTGCTCGATCCTGCAGGTTTGCATTGCACAACATGAGAAAGATCAGGTCCTTCCTAACAGAGCTGTGGCTTGGCGGTATGGGCTGTCCTTGATCCCCTTGCTGATTGCCTCGGCAATGGATTTAAGGACCTGATCGTGTCTCCACCGATACCGGCCCTCGCCTAGTGCCTTGGAGAAGCTGCTCAAGATGTGTTCTAGTGTCCCTGGCTTGGAACACAGCGGGCATGCAGGTGTTTCTACTCTGCCCCATGTGTACAGGTTAGATGGGCTGGGAAGAATGTCGTAGACCCCTTGGATCAAGAACCTGATTCTCTGGGGGTTCCACATCCAGATGTCCTTCCAGGTGACATTCCGCTCCATCGCCTGCTCCCACTTTATCCAGGCATCTTGCTGCCGCATGGCCACTGCTCTGCTGGTTCTCTCCTCCTCAACTGAAGCACGCACCTCCTCCTGCACCAGCCTCTGCCTCTCCCTCCCACTGGCCAAGTCGTACCGGGTTGCTGTTAGGCTCCCAAGTCCGGCTCTGCCTTGCGCTACTGTCCCAAGGATGGCCTTATGCTTCAGCCGAGTTTCAATTTGTTGGACTGCCTCTGCTGCCCTCCACTTCCTCCCTGTCCTGACAACAATCCCTGCCCCGGACACTTTCGCATTTCTGGATCCAGAATACTGCAGATGTTCCCGTGCCCGTGCCACAATGAACTCCTCCCTGACTGAGCCAAAAGGAAGTCTGAGCTTGTTGCTGCGTGGCAATCAAACACATCTACGTAGATAACTGCTCACCTTTGGCAGAGCATGCTGCACAACTCCTCGTCCAGGCCCTGGTCATTTCTAGACTGGACTACTGCAGTGCTCCTTTGGCTGGTCTTCCAGCATGTACAGTCGTGGCCAAAAGTTTTGGGAATTACATAAATATTGGAAATTGGAAAAGTTGAATTCACTCTTCATTCACTTTTCCTAGCGGAAAAAATCTTCCAAACTAAAATTGTAAACTGATTTACAGGGGAAAAAAATAACATGATATAAAAGTACATATTAAAAGCCATTTAATACCTTCACATCTGTCTGCTGTTGTTTAGTTCATTTAAGAGACTCACAAAATCTATTCAGCCAAATCAAACATTCCCTCCAGTCTTAGTGTTTAATATCTGAAGACTAATTAAGATACTAAAGAGCAGGGGTCTGATTATACATCAGGTACACCTAGAGCGCTTGGGGCTCTCTCTTCATGACGCAATCCAGCACTCAAAGCAGCATCAAAGCATATAGTGCTCCATATTTCTCCACAGTACACCAGTGAGAGCGGCTCAATGCTGAATACTTATGATTGCCAATTGTAGTCATTCAAAAACTATATGCAGTCGTTTACACTATACACTTCTCAAAAGAGATGCGAAATGTGAGCAGTTTGAAGCGCCTATTATGAACGAAAGCCACTTATTGTTGCTAAACGTACTGCATGAGAAGCTGAATGCTCGTACACACAAAAGAAAAGAATGGCTCAGAATAAAGCGCAACAGTATCTGACCATTTTTCACACATTGTTGGTTTCGGATCTATTTTTTCCTGTTCATTTTTTCCCAAAGACACTTCAGAAAATATACTACAATGAAACTGATGCCATGAAACCTTTCTGCCATTCAAAATTTGGGATCAGTAAGATTTATGTATTTTAATAGAGACTTATGCTAATCAAGGCTGTGTTTATTTAATTAAACATACAAAAAAAATAATATTGTGAAATATTATTTAAATTTCTAATATTGGTTTTCTGTTTTAATATACTTTAAAATATAATTTATTTCTGTGATGCAAAGCTGAATTTTCATCAGCCATTACTCCAGTCTTTATTCGAATATGCTGATTTATTATCAATGTTGAAAACAGCTGTGCTGCTTTATATTTTTTTGGAACCTGTGATAATTGTTTCAGGATTCTTTGATGAATAAAAAGTTAGAAAGAACAGTATTTATTCAAAATTTAAATCTTGTCTAACAATGTACGTCTTTGCTATCACGTTTTGTCCATTTAACACATCCTTGCTGTCAGTTACAGAAACATCTTCTGATGCACGACCTTGGACACATCATCAGTGTTGTTTCCTGGACTCACGGGGTGTTTCGGGTCTTACAACAGACACCCTCCTCCAGGCGACCCGACCGAGGCTGATCAGACCCCGGCCTGTGTCCAAGTGGCATGCTACCGCCCCCACTGTTCTCCTCTCTTCAACCAGAGCCATCTGGATGCTTTCTCCACTGCCTCCACATTGTTGCTTATAGCTCTTCTTCGTTTGGTGCCTGTTATGCCCAGTATACCATAAGCCTTGTTCAGGGTGTGGCTGGCAAATCCCAGACTGCCCACTTCCACTGGCATACACCTGGTCCTCCACCCATTTGTCCGACACTGCTCCACCAGCTCCTGATATTTTTCCCTCTTTCTCTCCTGAGCCTCCTCCATCCTCTCCTCCCAGGGCACTGTTAGCTCTAGCAAGATTAATTGTCTTGTGGCCTCAGAGACCAAGATAATGTCAGGTCTCAGTGTGGACTGAGTGATGTGTTGTGGAATCTTCAGTTGCCTCTCTAGGTCAACTGACATCACCCAGCCTCGGGCCGTGGAGAGCAACCCAGCAGAGCAGCTCTTTGATGTTTTCTCTGGCCTTTGTCCTTCCTTGATGAAGTGAATGGCCTTGGCTGTGGCTTGGCGGTATCGGCTGTCCTCGATCCCCTTGCTGATTGCCTCAGCAATGGATTTAAGGACCTGATCGTGTCTCCACCGATACCGGCCCTCGCCTAGTGCCTTGGAGAAGCTGCTCAAGATGTGTTCTAGTGTCCCTGGCTTGGAACACAGCGGGCATGCAGGTGTTTCTACTCTGCCCCATGTGTACAGGTTAGATGGGCTGGGAAGAATGTCGTAGACCCCTTGGATCAAGAACCTGATTCTCTGGGGGTTCCACATCCAGATGTCCTTCCAGGTGACATTCCGCTCCATCGCCTGCTCCCACTTTATCCAGGCACCTTGCTGCCACATGGCCACTGCTCTGCTGGTTCTCTCCTCCTCAACTGAAGCACGCACCTCCTCCTGCACCAGCCTCTGCCTCTCCCTCCCACTGGCCAAGTCGTACCGGGTTGCTGTTAGGCTCCCAAGTCCGGCTCTGCCTTGCGCTACTGTCCCAAGGATGGCCTTATGCTTCAGCCGAGTTTCAATTTGTTGGACTGCCTCTGCTGCCCTCCACTTCCTCCCTGTCCTGACAACAATCCCTGCCCCGGACACTTTCGCATCTCTGGATCCAGAATACTGCAGATGTTCCCGTGCCCGTGCCACAATGAACTCCTCCCTGACTGAGCCAAAAGGAAGTCTGAGTTTGTTGCTGCATGGCAATCAAACACATCTACGTAGATAGCTGCTCACCTTTGGCTCAAAACCTTCAACCACAGTCATGGGGACCTCATAGATGAGCAGGGGCCAGAGGAGTCTTGGTTGGATTCCATGTTGGTAGACCCAAGCCTTGAATCTTCCAGGGAGCCCTGATCTATCCACTGCTCTCAACCAGCCCTCTATGTCAGTGCTGGTTTCCCTAATGGAGTCTCTGTCATTGAGGCTACAGTTAAAGGCCTTCCCGAGGCTCTTTACTGGTTTCTCAGTGACTGATGGGATTTGATGTTGTCCCAGCCTGAAGCAGAACTCATCTGTGACTTTCCCCTTCTTTAGCACCAAGGATCTGGATTTTGTAGGTTTGAAGCTCATGCGTGCCCATGCCATGAGCCTCTCCAACCCTTGGAGGATCAATCTTGCTCCTGGTATCGCGGTTGTTGTCACTGTGAGATCGTCCATGAAGGCTCTGATGGGAGGTTGCATTACTCCGGACTCGCTGAGGGGGCCTCTGCACTCTGTCTCGGCTGCCTTGACCATCATGTTCATTGCCAGCGCAAAGAAGGTCACTGAGATGGTACAACCAGTGATTATGCCTACCTCAAGCTGAATAAAAGCATTTATTAATTTCAAAAAAGAAAGAAAGAAAAGAAGAAAAAATACTGACCCAATCATTTAAATGTTAGTGTATATTGTAATATGTATTTTTAATTGTATTATATTAATATTACAATTAAAAATACATATTATTATTATTAATAATAATATAATATAATATAATATAATATAATATAATATAATATAATATAATATATAATATTATATAATATAATACACTAGTTGTATATTGTTTTGAATTGTTGCATTATTTTGGTAACATTTGTATAATTTTTACCCTCATATTTATTGCCACATTCAACAGTTCTATTAATTTTATATTTGAGCAAAAAACACTGTATTAGATTATTTCAAATATTAATTTCTGTATAAATTAGACAAAATAAAACAAATACTACCATGTATAAAAACTTTTTAGTTTAAATATTACATAATGAGTATATCAGGGATATTATTACGGAGCCCCTAAGGGGACGTGGAGCAAAAATTAAATAAAGTTTAGTTTCGCGTGCTCACGTGAAACTATCGCGTGCGCACGTGAAACTTATAGTTTCGCGTGAGCACGTGAAAGTTTCACGTGAGCACATGAAACTAAACTTTAAAAAAAATTCTGTACATGAAGGTTTTCGCGTGAGCACATGAAAGTTTCAAGTGAGCACATGAAAGTTTCAAGTGAGCACATGAAACTAAACTTTAGATTTTTTTTACTCTGACGTCCCCTTAGGGGCTCCGTATATTATCTTTAACTAAAATGATAAAAAAAATCAATTACTTGAAAAATGTTAATTTAAAAAACAGAATTAGATAATGTTGTTAATATCATTAATACAGTTTACGATTATATATAAAACTAAATAACTGACAAAAATAAAATAAATACATATTTTAAAAAATCATATAAAAATTGTGAATAAAAAAAAGAAATAAAAATAACACACACACACACACACACACATGTTGGGTTTACATGTTTTATGGGGACATTCCATAGGCGTAATGGTTTTATACTGTACAAACCGTACTTTCTATCGCCCTACACCTACCCTACACCTAAACCTAGCCCTCACAGGAGATTGTGCATACTTTTACTTCATCAAAAAAACTCATTGTGCATGATTTATAAGCCTGTTTCCTCATGGGGACCTGAGAAATGTCCCCACAAGGTCAAAATCTACTGGTATTCCTATCCTTGTGGGGACATTTGGTCCCCACAACGTGATGAATACCAGGTACACACACACACACACACACACACACACACACACACACACACACACACACACACAAACAATTACAAAAACTTATCTATTTCCACTGAAGGAATATATACAGGTCAAAGACAAAAAAGGGTTTAAGCATAAACACAATAAGTGTAATCCTTTAAATTGTTTTTCCAACAAAAAAAGAAAACGTTTTCTGTTTAATTTAATTGCATTGTTGTTTTTGATTTTCTGAGCAAAAAATAAATATCATACATTTTTCCCCAAATTTACAAAAGACACCCACTAAAATGTCAGTATAACAATCTTGTCAGGCATTTTTACAATAAAAATCAATTTATGACATTGAAAAGACAAATTACTTTCACCCCAAATACTAATTAGTCTTCATTTTTGGAATTGGAATTCATTTTTCAGTAAGAATTTGTTCTCATTTAAAACACAATACAATTTAATATGCTCTCTATTCTTTTTTATATTTTAATATGTACAAGTCAGAATAAGCATGTTGTTTGAATTTTTACATAAATATTGGGTTACATTGAATGACAATGTAACATTATTTCAACCAAATTTCAACATTTTATTCTCCAAAAACTTATTTGAAACCTTAAAAGTAGACACTTTACTTACATTTAATGTGCTTTCTATGGACATAAAATCACTTTTGTACATTTCTTTTGATGTGGACATCTTAACATCTTTGAGCCATATTCAGAACTCTGTTTTTTTATACATAATCATTTAATGGAAAAAAACAATAATAAAGTATGGAGGTTCTTAATATCTCAAGAAACAAATTACGAGCACTGACTTGGTTTTCTAAATGGACGTATGCTCTGTGCAATGTGAAAGTTTACTTTTTCTTGACTGAAACAACATTTGATTGAGGTGTCAAGCTTTTATTCCAGTGCTTGAGGCGAACTCTTTGAACGCAAAGCAGATCAGAAGTTTCTTTTCTACGGGATCCACAAGAAAAGGGCTTTTGCGGTGGGCCGTGGGGGGTTTTGGAGGGTCACAAAGAGGGAGGGGCATTTCTCGCACAGAGCCAAAATACCTCAGAGATGCTTAAGATGATATCATCAATCGCCGCCCCCCACGGACACCCTAAAGGTCCTCCAAAAACGCTGGCCTTTTACATTGATTCAAGGCCGGTGTCTGTAAACCAGCCCATATTCTTATCAGTTTATAAAACTGGCCACAGATCAAATCACAGCAGCCAAAGTCTGGATAAAAAGGTTGAATACAGGGACGGAAAGTTTAAAGCAGAAACAATCTTTCAACTAGCGGTGAATCAATGCAATATGCTTTTCAAGATTGATTCTCATAGTCAGCTTTATTTCTCAACTGCGTTCTTATTGTGTTGCATCTGTCATATGTTTATTTAACTGTGAGGAGAGATGGATGAATGGATGCTCTGTTTGGTAATTGTAAGCAGCATCTGCAGCAAGCTGAATGAAATAGAAGAAAATAAGTCACAATAAATTACACTTACTACATTTTCAGCAAGAAGTGCCGGAAAGGGTAAATCTCACAATAACCGCAGGTCACATTGCACCTAGAAATAGAAAGGAAAGAAAATGGAAATTCAGCAAAAATAAAGGTTTTTATGATTTTTTGGATTGTTTTCATAACATTGTAATACATTTACCCTCTTTTTCATTGCTGCATTCAACAGTTCTACAGCCAAAATATATAAATATACAATAAAATACTGCTTAAAATACATTTATTTCATACTGTTTAGTTAAAATCTATTAACATTTCCTGACATTTCGCTCTAGACTTACTGATATAAAATGTATAGTTAAACTTTATTTGGAGTACTACTAGTGCACAATGCACATTTTTTAATATTAGGCCTACAATGTTTTTTAATATCAGTATTGCTAAGGATTGTATGATCTTTGAATAAAAAGGTCTTCCAATGCAAGATATTTAAAGCATACCTGAAGCATACTTGCAATAGTTCCACTTCAGCACAATCAAATACACTTAAGTATATCTTTAGTTAGACTTCAGCACTACATCCACACAAAATAAAGTGCATTAAGCACAATATTATGTTCCAGTTTGGCAGACTTTATACTAAAAGTATACTAAAAATACAACATAAATATCTGTAAATGTATTTGTAGTATATTTAGCACAAAAGAGATGTATTTCAAATATATTTTAGGGGAAATTATTTCAGATATTTATTTCTGCATAAATTAGACACAATAAAAAAAAATACACATGAATAAATACTTTTCAGTTTAAATATTATATAATGAGAATATAACGAGGATACTAGGCATATCTTTACCTAAAATAATGATTAAAAAAACAATTACAATTAAAATGTAAAAAATAAAATAAAATAAAAATTATATATAAGATGTTCACATCAAAAGAAATTGGAAAATGTATGATATTTATTTTATTTTTTTGCTCAGAAAAAACTAAACCAATTCAAAAATGCAATATTTTTTAACAATATTAACATAAACTTAACATAAAAATAGTACATCAGTGATACTAAAATAACACGTACACTACCAGTCAGATTTTAAATGTTTTTTAAAGAAGTCTCTTTTGCTCACCAAGTCTGCATTTATTTGATCCAAAGTACAGCAAAAAACAGTAGTAATTTTTGAAATATTTTGACTATTTAAATAACAGTTTTTTTATGTAAGTTATTCTTGTGTTTATAGTATATATTTTGACATTTTTAGTATTAATCTCTAATTATAGAAAATAATACTTTTATTTAGCAATTATGCTTTAAATTAATTAATCAAAACCAATGATAAAGACATGTTACAAAAGATTTCTATTTCAGATAAACTTTCTATTCAAAGAAATAATTCTACTCAGCTGTTTTTGACATAATAATGATAAATGTCTTTGAGCAGCAAATCAGAACGGTTTCTGAAGGATCATGTGCCTGGAGTACTGATGCTAAAAAAATCAGCTTTGAAATCACAGGAATAAATTACATTTTAAAATATATTCAAATAGAAAGCAGTTATTTTAAAAAGTACAAATATTTCAGTATTTTACTGTTTTTGCTGTACTTTGGATCAAATAAATACAGACTTGCTCAGCAAAAGAGACTTCTTTAAAAAACATTAAAAATCTTACTTTTCAAAAACTTTTGACTGGTAGTGTACATATAAAACGGGGAATGTCACATTATAAAAATCCACAGCAATAGGCTTTATTTTCTTTAAGAAAATATGCTATTTTTTAAAGTTCTTTTGATTTTTAGTGAAATACGACCCAGACATGTTTTGTGAAATTCATCTGCAAAGCACCTTAGAGTCCACTAATAAGCACACTCAGAAAACTTCAAAGGCACGTCGTACCGAATTGGATAATCATTCTGTGCCTGCTGGGGTGAAATTAGCTTAGTACTCGTGTTTGGAGTCAAATAATTGTTGCATACGTGTGGAAATGATCTTTTTATTCACACCGTTTTTATATGGAGTAGCTCTGAGAGACGGGCGGCGGTGACTGGAGCTGCGACCTCCAGCTGTTTCAATTTACTCTCTCTTTTATAGTTTTAATTATCTTCTCTTTTCTACTTGAACGTAAACATGCAGAACTAATAGAAGTTATTGGTGCATATAGTTCTCCTGATATTCACAATGACAGTTTTGTCAAGGGAGCAAAAACAACAAGTTGCACAACGTCTAGGCTGTCGAATATGCCAGTGAATTGTGTTTGTCACAAAGACATGCACACAAGAAATGTCAAATGTCAAAATATATACTACACACACACACACACACACACACACACACACACACACACTTAGTTGGTATGGTCTTATTGTGCAGAATTTACTTTATTTAATAATCCAAAAATATATTTATATTATATAATATTATAATTAAATGATATGAAATATGTTTGTTTATTTATTTATTTAAATTCAATATGAACTAAAATAAAATATATCAATCAACTGCAAACACCCACTAATTATTTTACAAATAAATTAAAATTAATCCAGAAATTCAATATATACTGTTGTACATTTTTTACACCTGTTATTCCATATATTTGTTGTTAAATATATTATATTATAGTATATTACAATTATTTCACAATCATTTGCCGATTGTCAACACAATCAACTGGAAACACCCACAAATGATTTACCAATAAATCAAAGGCATCCATACATTTCTCAAAATGAATATCATTTTATATGAAAATCAAATTATAAAAAAAAACATATTTTTTTATTTATAAAAAAAATCCAGAAATCATATATATATATATATATATATATATATATATATATATATATATATATATATATATATATATGTGTGTGTGTGTGTGTGTGTGTTTGTATATAAACATATAGTTATATATTTATTACAAAAATATTCATGCAATAAAATTAAATATATTGTTATTGTTTGTCATTACATCATTACATTAAATTATATTATATTACATTAATATTAATATAATAATAAAATCAAAAACACCCACAAATGACTCACTATTAAATCAAAGGAATCCATAAATTTCTCAAAATAAATATAATTTTACATGAAAATCTAATTATTTGAAGAATAATCCAGAAATCAAATGTACATTGTTTTTATATAAATATATTGTTATATATTTATTATTATAAAAATAAAAATAATTATGTAGTAAAATAAAATATTGTTATTATACATTACATGATTATATTATATTATTTTAATTAAAATAAAATCAAAAACACCTACAAATAATTCACCAATAAATCAAAAAGCATCCAGCATTTCTCATCATTTTACATAAAAACCTAATTATTATTTTTTAAACTATGAAGATTTTTTTTTTACAAATAAAAATAATCCAGAAATCAAATCTATATTGTTATATATGTGTAATATAATTATATTGTTATATATTTATTATTCCAAAAAATACAAAATATGTATGTAGTAAAATAAAATATTTTTTTTATTTTACATTGTGTTATTATATTATATTATTATGTTATAATACAATAAAATAAAAAATTAATTCACCAATAAATCAAAGGCATCCATACATTTCTCAAAATGAATATACTTTCACATAAAAATCTAATGATTAAAAAATAAATAAATAAAACTATGAAGGTTTTTTTAATACAAAAAATCCAGAAATCACATATATATTATGTGTTTAAATATATTGTTATATATTTGTTATTCCAATATATGTAATAAAAAATATACTATTATTTTATATTATATTATATTCATACAAAATCAAAATGCTCTGCCAATAATTGTCAACACAATCAACTGCAAACACCCACAAATGATTTAACAATAAATCAAAAGCATCTACACATTTCTCAAAATAACTAACATTTACATGAATATCTAATAAAAAATAAAAAATAAAAATAACAAATAAATGAAAATTAATCCAGATTAATCCATATATTTGTTATTCCAAAAATATTAAATGTTTATGTAATAAAATTAAATATTTTTGATTAGTAATAGGCATTGTTAAATTCATTTGGGCAACTTTACAAGCAATTTTCTCAATATTTAGATTTTTTTTTTTTTTTTTTTGCACCCTCAGATTCCAGATTTTCAAATAGTTGTATCTTGACCAAATATTGCCCTTTCAAACATAAACCATACACCAATGGAAAGCTTATTCATTCAGCTTTCAGATGATGTATAAATCTCAATTTCAGAAATGACCATTATATTATATTTTCCATACATTTCTCAGAATGAATATCACTTTATATGAAAATCTAACAAAATTATGAAGGTTTCTTGTATCTCAAGCAAAGCATTTTCTCAGGTGACACCATTTGCATGCATTATAACCCAAAGAACGACCACCTGGTCTGCAAAGTTAACATTCCAGTTGTGATCTCCAAGGTGCCTCCTCCTTCCCGCTTTTTCAGATGTGCAGGTCCTCCTGTGTCTCTGACAGACAGCGGGGGACAATATGCCAGTCACGTACGAGAGCGAGACCAGCCCAAGCATGCATTAATTCCTACATTAAACACAGGCCCAGTCACAGAGCTCTCATGCTGTTTGAAGCTCCCTCTTTGCTAGACTAGAGCTCTTGCGCTGCCCTTCTCTCCCATGATTCCCTGCTGCAGCGGTTCAAGCCTGGCCTGCCATCATCTGTCACTCAAACCCAGTCCAATGTGAGGCAGCCTTGTAACTCTCAGGGGACAAGAGCAAATGGTAAGGCAGAAGTTAAATAATGCACAATAAGTAGCAGTCAGAGCCCAAACTCTCCAGCGACATCGACGCCAGGAAGCAGGCATTTGTCTCTGAGTGATGCATTCAGGGGGATTTGTACACAAAAATACAAACTAAACATTACGGTGCTTCACATTAAAGGTCAGAAACCCTTAGGAAACATTGTTGGAAAGTGTTTCCAACCTTTTATGCGATGCATCACAGTATGTTGTTATTATTTATTATTTTATAAAATAGAAAGATTGAAGTAGTATTTCTTACAAATACTTTTTGAATTTAAAATGAAACTTTCTATTCATCAAATAATCCTATACACAAAAAATATATGTTTCACAGTTTTCAAATTAATTAGTTAATTAAAATAAAAAGTAGCGCAAGTGGTTTCAAAATTGATAAGAAATGTTTCTTGAGCAGAAAATCTGCATATTATTATGGTTTCTGAAGGATCATGTGACATTAAAGAAAGTAATGATGCTGAAAATTCACCTTTGCATCCCAGGAATAAATTATATTTTAGCCTATTTTAAAACAGAAAGTAAAAAAAAGTAATAATATTTTCTAATATTAGTGCTTTTACTGTATTTTTTTATTAAAGAAATACAGCTTTTGATAAGAATATGAAACTTTACCAAACCCAAACTTGTGTTCAACTTTAAAATATTTAATTGGACAGATACTGCTTGTTGTAAATGCAATGTGTATAAAATATATTTTAGTATTATTAGTATTATTATTATAAAAAAAGACATCTTCAGTCATCTGTATCTGGCTAATAATAATTAACAAAAATTAAAAACAATGTCCATACTTAAAATACAAACTCATTTCAAAAATGTAACTTCTTTTTCCTGCTAGTAAAAAAGTAATAATAAAATAATAAATAATAATACAAGTTAAAAACTATATGGATATTTAAAAAAAAACTAATAAAATTGAAAACAAAATTACTAAAATTTAAACAACCCAAACTTCAACTTTAAAATATTTAATTGGACAGATATTGCTCTTTGAAAATGTATACAATTCCAAAAAAATAAAATAAAATAATAAATAATAAAAATAAATATTTTTTTTAATTAATTAAACTAAAAGCTTTAACAATCTTTGTTTAAAATAAAATTAAAACTTTTTTCAAAACAATCATAAGCTTATTTTATTTTTGTTTAAATAAATACATTAAAATAAATTAAACAAACAAAATATATGGAAAAACTAGTTGTTCAACTTCAAAATATTTAATTGGACAGATATTGATTGTTGAGAATGTAATCTGTATCTGGCTAATAATAGTAAGTCGAATGAAAAACAAACAATCAATGAAACAAAAAATATATATTTTTGCTTAAAATAAAAACAAAATATATAAAACAAGTTATAAAAAATGTTTTACTTTCTCATTTTTGTTTAGTTTAGAGTACTAAAATAACTTAAACTCAACAAAAATTTATATAATAATATTGATAAAAACTAAAAACTATATGGATATTGAAAGACTAATACAACTGACACAACAAAATTACTAAAATTTTTAACTTTAAAATATTTAATTGGACAGATATTGCTGAGAATGTATACAATTATAAATAAAAATACAAACAAACAAAAAGCTATAAACTTATTTTGTCAAGGTAACTTTTCTTATTTTTAAATAAATAAACTGAGCAAACAAACTATATGGACAAACTAATACACCTAACAAAAACACAACAAAATTAGGTGAAAACATAAAACAAATATTTACAAAAACTATAATATTACATTAATCATACTGAAATAACATCTGAATAGCTGGATGAAAATACCTGACCGGAATTGTAACACTGGGGGACTCGGGAGACAGACGTTCGGATCCAAATGCAGGCTTTATTTAGAAGGCGTGGTAAACAGACAGGGTCAATCACTGGCAAACAACAACAACGAGGATAATCCAAAGAGTAGTCAAACACAGGCAGAAGGTCGGGGCTGGCAGCGAGAATCAAAACACGGGGAGGAGTCCAGGAATCAAACACAGGGAAAACAAACACGGAAAGAAACGCTCGGAAATAAAGACCAGATGGAACAATAAGACTTAGCCCGGAAGTGTGTGTGTCTGTGGCTTAAATGCATGTGGGTAAATGTGAAACAGGTGTGTGCAGCAATCAGTGCAGTGGAAAACGAGGAGCAGGTGTGTGCAGTGATTGGTGCAGTGGCTTATGGGGATTGCAGTCCAGAATGTGTTGTGCAAGAGTTCATGAAGACAGGATTGACCACATACGTGACAGGAATAAAGTAAAAAATGAAAATTCATCTTTGGATAACAGGAATAAATAATAAATATTTTGGGAAAAAACAGCAGTTCTTTAAAAATTGTGATAATATGTTCTAATATTAGTAAGAAAATAAACTAAAAAACTTTTTTAAAAATCTTTTAAAAAAAGAAAGAAAACTAAATATTTTTAAAAAATCATAGTTATTTTATTTCAAGGTAACATTTCTCATTTTTGTGTAAACAAATAAATAAATCAAACAAACTATCTGTACAACTGACAAAAATATAAAATTAACAAAAACTTTAACAAAAATTAAGCTGAAAACAGAAAACAGAAAAGCAAAACCTAATTCAGAATCTTTACAAAAACTACAATATTAAATCAATCATACTAACTGATCTAAAAGACTTGAAAAGTCATGGAATAACCTGGGAAAAAGCAAATTCATTCTGGCATGTAAATAAAGTCCTACCAACTAAATAAATGTAAATAAAGTCTCCTAAATAAAGTCATCCCACCCAGTCTGTTATTTTTTTTTTTTCTCCCCCGTGAAGCACTTCAACTTCGCGGCTTACCACATGTGGCATTTCCGCAGCCAAATCGCCCTTTCACAATGCGAACAAGTCAGTGCGGTGTATAATTTAACCATCACGACCAGCCCTGTCTCTTTTGTCCCCTGGGGAGGTTCTGGGGTGATAACAATCCCTGCCTCAGAGCAATTTACAGCCATCAGTTCCAGGAAGCACAACATTAGCCAGAAAATGATCTCCAATGGCTAGCCAATTCACAGGAACTAAATTGAAGATGCACCTCGCCGTTGCCCCGACTATGAATCAGCGATAACCCCCGCCGCTGGGCTTAAATCAAAAACACCGTTTTTTTGAGATTACTTAAGACTTGTTGAATTACATCAGCTGCTTATTTTGAAAGGAAGGGTTGAAAAGGGAGCAGGAACGCAATTGAAATATCAAGCGCTCTATTGGTTGGAGGTCTGTTGGAGATCAGAGGTCAAATGAAAATATCAAATTACATCCTTAAATCCACATGTTATCAGCCGAGTGGCACAAATGACTTTACAAGCCGACTTTAAAGAGCTCTGTGAAGACTTTATGCTGGTTCTTGTGAGATAGAATCTCCTGACAACTTTTTAAAAAAGCTTTTTGCTGTGGTACTTGATCCGCTTTAAACAGACGAGTAAAGAGAGATGGAGAACGAGAGAGAAGAAACAGAAATGGTTTAATGGTTCAAATCATCTCTGCTGTGGACCAAACTTTTTTGAGCTCTTTGTTTGCTTATAAGACTTAATTAGACTCAATGTCAGCAGGCAAATGCTGATTTTAAGTTTAAATCATTGTTGTAGTTCTGTTTTGGTCTTTGCCAAAGGAATCAAATGACTCACCATGTGACTCGTGTGCTGTATTCTAGTCTTCTGAAGTATTGATCTCCTCCTCTGCAGTAGTTTTCACTTTACAGCTGCATCTTTCACATGTTAGAAGCACGTCAATGAAATCGAAGCTGCCGCAATACATCTAAAGTTCAACGTTCAAAGTTCAAATTTATTTCTAAAGCACTGAATAAAACAATGTTGACCACAGTGCTGTACAAACAGTAACGTAATAAGCAGAAAAAAAAAAACATTTAAAAGGAAAAATATACCCATATATCTACAGCAGTTTGAAAAAGTGTTGGCCCCTTTCCTGATTTTTTTAAAGGGGCCAACATTTAAAAACTGCATGTTGTGTTTACTTAATATAAATGTATATATATATATATATTAATATTAAATATATAAATTTGCTTGATGATCTGAAATATTAAAGTGCAAAAAATAAACAAAAAATCAGGAAGGGGGCCAATACTTTTTCACACCGCTGTAAATAAGTAAGATAAAAAAAGACATAAAAACAAGCAATCACAACAAATCGTAAGTAAGATCAAGAAAGACATAAATGACACTAGCAACCTTCACACTCAACTTTGATCGAACGCTATCATAAAAAAAAAAATGTTTTCAAATGCCTTTTAAACTGACCGAGCATAGGTAGGTCCCTAATAGGCAAACTGTTCCATAATTTAGGGGCAGCGACCACAAACGCATGATCCCCTCTATTGGACTGCTAACCAATCGCAACACATTTCGTTTTTCGGGAGACGAACTTTCATCAAACCCGGAACTAATCGAGCCATTTGTGCCAGGCGGGGGAGAAAGCTTGTAATAATGTAAATTTTGTGAAAAATAATGTGTTTTTCAAACCACCAAGCACGATAGCACCAAGCACCCCCAAAACAAAATAAAGACTTTGTAAAAGAGCATAATAGGACCCCCTTAATCTTGGAGATCGTCCTCAATTTGAAAAAGCTCTTTTTAATGATTTCATTTATCTACTTGTCAAATTTAACCACAAATCATCTCCAAATTTTGCACATGATGTTTTCTATACGGGCAAAATTAAAAATTAAAGGTAAAATAAATGCATACAAATGAGATTTGAGGAAAAAAGTACAGATTATCAGTAAATCACAGCTTTATTTTGGTCTGTTCATCACACAAAGCCATTGTATAGCTTTAAAAGACTCTGAATATGCACTGTCATTTTTATTTTATTTATTTGTTTGATCATTATTTATTTATTTTGTTTTGTAATTTGAAGATGGAGTATGTTTTACAAGAAAATACTATTTTAGTACTTCTACTTAATTTTGTGCTTGATGCAGTGTGTTACTTGCCATTTCTTTGTAAATATAGGTGAAATTTTCAAAAAATGTATAAGTAAAACTCAGAAATTTATTTCTGAATTTTTTCAGTGTCATACTTTTATGGTCTTTTTGTATTATTACATTTTGTGTTTTAAAAAAGTAGGACAACAATATTGGGTTAGAATGACATGAGGATGAGTCCACAGATTTACAGTTAAAAAACAACTTTTTTTTCAGGCAACACAAAATTTGCAGTCCAGTCAGTAAGATTTTTTATGTTTTTTTACAGAAGCCTCTTCTGTTCACCAGGCCAAGCAAATTTTTTCACTATTTAAAATTACTGTTTTCTATTTGATTTTTTTCAGGTTTCTTTAATGAATAGAATTTTAGAAGAACAGCATTAATCTGAAATATAAATCTTTTGTAACATCATAAATGTCTTTATAATTACTTTTAAACAAATTAAAACATCCTTGCTAAATAAAAGTATTCATTTATATAATTTAATTCCAAAAAATAAAATAAAAACAATAATATTTAAAAAATGTTTCTTGAACAGCAAATCAGCATATTAGAATGATTTCTGAAGGCTCATGTGACACCGAAGACTGGAGTAATGATGCTGAATATTGATCACAGAAATAAATTACATTTTAAAATATATTCAAATCAAAAACATTATTTTAAAAAGTAAAAATATTTTAATATGTTACTGTTTTGCTGTGCTTTGGATTAAATCAGTACAGGCTTGGTGAGCAGAAGAGATTTCTTTAAAAACATTACAAATCTTACTGTTCAAAAACTTTTTTTTTAAACGTTATAATTTTATTATTGAACAAAACAGAGAGAACTTGAAGATCATTTGCCGCATTCATTTTTCCTACCAGTAAAACTGTTTTTTGTTAATGAACAGAAAGTGACTTTTATTAAAAACATAACTTCATGGCTAATATTGCTTGGTCCTTGGTGTTTGCTTTCTTGCTTTGAACAAAAGAATCTGCTAAATGAATACTGTAAATGTATTTTTTAGCAACAATACTAACATATAATAAGATGGTGGTGGGTTACAAGTTTTATAAAGTTATGCTAGTTTCAAAAAGCAGTATGACACACACACACTTAAAAAAAAAAAAGACAGAAGCCCTAGTCTAAACACGGCTACTCTTGTGTTTCCTGCACCACTCTCTTACTTCTTTTATATTCTCTCTTTCTCCTGTACTTTCTCTTTCCCAGAACCTACTATATGGAATAATAACCACAACATAGAAAATGGTGAAGCGAATCAATCAGAATAACTTTAAAATGCCGGAGGGCTTTTGGGAATATCAATGCATGGCGGGATAGAGGCAGAAGTCGATACAGTGACCTCAGCTGTCATTACCGGTGGGTCTGGTCAATCAGACATGGGGAAGCATCTTAAAGACGAGCCATATATAATTAATGACACAGACTGCATACACAATGCATACAGTCTCTCTCATGGCATTCATTCCACTAGTTAGGCACTACTGCTTCACATACAACACTTTTGTAGATTATCGAATTATTCGAGAGGCTAAAAGTTGAGGTTTAGCAAATCCCTAACACTAAATTTTACATTTAGGCACAATAAATCGTTTGCACTGTTACATAACATTCACATTTAGACATTATACAGATGCTTTTTCCAAATGACATTACAATCAGTTTGCACTTCTTTTAAAGTGGAGTATTTCTCTAGTAGTATGCTAAAGTGTACTTCTTTTCACAAGGGCACCACTGTGTACCACTCACATTTTCCTTAGTAAATGTACAAATCTATTAGAATTTGCATGCAACAAGAAAGTTAAATAAAAATATAGCTGCGAGCAGTGATTACCGGGGTTCAAGTGCTTAAGGCTCTTAAGCACAAAAGGAAAAAGACTGTTGCAAGCCATTTTTTTTTTTTTTTTTTTTTTGCAAATACAGGTAATTTACCATAGAAATATTATGTTTTGTAACGTTTACGACTGTTATAGTGTCAGCTGTCATCCGATCTCCTTAAAACTTTGCAGTCTTGTTTAAAATCACCTGCCGCATGTGCTCACCAGGTTTCGTGAAGTTTTGAGTTTTCTTTTAGGCTTTATAGGATTTTGGGTAAATTCGGACAGGCCCCTTTTCTAAACGACTTTTTCATAGTTTCCCAAAGAGTAAATTCTAGCATTGTTTTGATAATTATTAAATCTAGGACTACAGTCGTGGCCAAACGTTTTGAGAATGACACAAATATTAGTTTTCACAAAGTTTGCTGCTAAACTGCTTTTAGATCTTTGTTTCAGTTGTTTCTGTGATGTACTGAAATATAATTACAAACACTTCATACGTTTCAAAGGCTTTTATCGACAATTACATAACATTTATGCAAAGAGTCAGTATTTGCAGTGTTGGCCCTTCTTTTTCAGGACCTCTGCAATTCGACTGGGCATGCTCTCAATTAACTTCTGGGCCAAATCCTGACTGATATCAACCCATTCTTTCATAATCACTTCTTGGAGTTTGTCAGAATTAATGGGTTTTTGTTTGTCCACCCGCCTCTTGAGGATTGACCACAAGTTCTCAATGGGATTAAGATCTGGGGAGTTTCCAGGCCATGGACCCAAAATGTCAACGTTTTGGTCCCCGAGCCACTTAGTTATCACTTTTGCCTTATGGCACGGTGCTCCATCGTGCTGGAAAATGCATTGTTCTTCACCAAACTGTTGTTGGATTGTTGGAAGAAGTTGCTGTTGGAGGGTGTTTTGGTACCATTCTTTATTCATGGCTGTGTTTTTGAGCTAAATTGTGAGTAAGCCCACTCCCTTGGATAAGAAGCAACATGAATGGTCTTAGGATGCTTTACTGTTGGCATGACACACGGATGGTAGCACTCACCTTTTCTTCTCCGGACAAGGCTTTTTCCAGATGCCCCAAACAATCGGAAAGAGGCTTCATCGGAGAATATGACTTTGCCCCAGTCCTCAGCAGTCCATTCACCATATTTTTTGCAGAAGATCAATCTGTCCCTGATGTTTTTTTGGAGAGAAGTGGCTTCTTTGCTGCCTTTCTTGACACCAGGCCATCTTCCAAAAGTCTTGGCCTCACTGTGCGTGCAGATGTGCTCACACCTGCCTGCTGCCATTCCTGAGCAAGCTCTGCACTGGTGGCACTCCGATCCCGCAGCTGAATCCTCTTTAGGAGACGATCCTGGCGCTTACTGGACTTTCTTGGACGCCCTGAAGCCTTATTAACAAGAATTGAACCTTTTTCCTTGAAGTTCTTGATGATCCTATAAATTGTTGATGATTTAGGTACAATCTTAGTAGCCACAATATCCTTGCCTGTGAAGCCATTTTTATGCAACGCAATGATGGCTGCACGCGTTTCTTTGCAGGTCACCATGGTTAACAATGGAAGAACAATGATTTCAAGCATCACCCTCCTTTTAACATGTCAAGTCTGCCATTCTAACAAAATCAGCCTGACATAATGATCTTCAGCTTTGTGCTCGTCAACATTCTCACCTGAGTTAACAAGACGATTACTGAAATGATCTCAGCAGGTCCTTTAATGACAGCAATGAAATGCAGTGGAAAGTTTTTTTCGGGATTAAGTTAATTTTCATGGCAAAGAAGGACTATGCAATTCATCTGATCACTCTCCATAACATTCTGGAGTATATGCAAATTGCTATTATAAAAACTTAAGCAGCAACCTTTCCCATGTCCAATATTTATGTAATTCTCAAAACTTTTGGCCACGACTGTAGTTTGCAAAAGTAGCTTTTTTACATCTTCTCAATCATTCAACAAATGATTTGATTGACAGCAGTGGTTCTAGAGGCAAAGTTCTTCGGAATGAGTTCTATCATATGATACAAATATTGCGCGTATGTGCGAAAAAAAACGCAACGTACAATCGTTTACAGCCTTGAAAAATGCGATATCGCCCTCCAATGGCCGATTTGTTTTTAAATTTCTCTTAGACCTTTGGGCCCGTGAGTCGAACAGGCCTACCGAGTTTCGTTCCAATCGGCCGCCAGTAACCTTGTCTGACAAGTGCTCAAAATTATTTGGCCAATGGTGGCCATGTTTTTGGAGATATACAAATGTCCTTGTAGACACTTGTGGCACTTCAGACCAATACCGTGCACACCGATTTTCATGTTGATAGGACAAATGATTGCGCAGTTATATCTATTTTTATGTTTTTTCCATACATTTTTCTTACAGCACCACCAAGAGGCCAAGCACCGCGATTTTTCTCCTGCGACTTCAGATTGAGCTCTTACATAAGTGTTCTGAGTTTGCCGAAGATATCTAATTATGTTCAGGAGCTATAGGCCTTTTTTTTATTAAAAGTGGCTCTGTCCCTTTCAAACGTTAGGGCATCCCTTTGCGACGATGAGTCGAAAGTTAAACTTTTTGTGCTAATTATTGATATTTGCTCTCCAGAGAATCTTTCTGCACTGGTTTGGTTCCAATCGCGCAAAAACTACTAGCTTGCAAAAATACGTTTAGCAAAAAATCCAAAATACCCGAAAAATTTGCTAGGTGCACGATCGAATCTGTGTGCGTTTTGTCCGCCGTGCGCCAAGAATTCCAACACATAAGACACTTGAGCCTGAGACTGACGGTTTGGGAGTTATGAGCGATTTGGTACTTTTGATCGCTGTAGCGCCCCCTTCAGGCCAATCGGGGCAAGGCTTGGTGACATTGTAGTTGGTGTGAGTACTACCATCACTCGAAGTTGCAAGTCTCTACGACTTACGGTTTGGTCTGCACGATCAGTTTTACATGGAGATCGCTAATCTGTGACCATTTTTACAGGCCTGAATCCTTAAAAAAAACTCAAATCTTCCCATGATTGTGAGTGTGAATACAGTGTAACTGGACCATTTGATGTTTACTGTTAGCTCCACAAACATGTTTCTGTCCTCTGGTTCACGGATCACTTTAACTGCCCAACTAGAAACTTCCATTCTGTCCTTTTGCGCTTACTCAACTCATAGGAGGGCCTATAACTCAGGATAAAGATCATTTGTCTTTCCCAGTGCAGTACAATTTCTCTTTGACCATCAGCCTTCAAAGCAAACGAACACATCCACACATTATTCCTCGCTCTGGCCAGAGAGGAACCTGTTGTGAGTGTGAGTCGGCCATGATTGAAGAGCTCCC
This sequence comes from Garra rufa, assembly GCF_049309525.1. Taxonomy (NCBI): domain Eukaryota; kingdom Metazoa; phylum Chordata; class Actinopteri; order Cypriniformes; family Cyprinidae; genus Garra; species Garra rufa. The sequence continues at coordinate 49,515,399 of NC_133365.1, forward strand.
TGTAGAAAAGGCAATTTCACTATGCTGCCTCACAAGCTTATAAAAAATATGAATTCAGCTTTTTCTTAAGTCATATGGAAAGTCGTAATTCTAATAATATTATTTCACAGGTTATTATACTGGGTTATATCTCACTCTAAAATAAAATAAAATAACTTAAAATTACTTAAAATGTCTGTCTTTCTCATTAATATCATGCAAATAAATGAACAAATACATTTTTGTTCACATTCGTAACCCTAATAATATTATTGCACGTCGTCTCATGATTTTTGAAGAGAAAGAGGGTTGTTTAACCTTTGACTTTGTTTGATCTTTCTTGTTTTGTTAGTTTTATTTTGTTTTAAAATAACACAAAACTATTACCATTTTAGGTGGGTAACAAAAACATACTGGGTTATATCTCACTATAAAATAAAATAAAATACTTAAAATTTCTCATTAATATGCAATATGCAAGAATACAATAAATTAAGTACAAATGCAAGTATACTTACATTTTTATTCTGACTTTAAATAAATAAACAAATACATTTTTTCACATTTCAGTATTTTAGGGGAAAATGTCTAGTTTTTGCCAATTTTTTATTTCTTACAATTTTTAATTATAATACTTTTTTTACTTTTAGTTATTTTAGTGCAAGTTAAAATTGAGAAATGTTTTCTTTGGTGACATAAAAGTAATAATTAATATATTATAGTTAATAAAGAATATTAATAAACAGTATAATTTTTATTTCTTTTAGTACAAAATGTTTTTATTTTATTTATTTTATTTTATTTTTATTTGAAGTAACAACATTTTGTGTTTTTTGTTTGTATATAATAATTACCCCTTTTCTTTCTTGTGCAATATTAATTATTATTATTATTATTATTATTATTATTATTATTATTATTATTATTATTATTAAGTTGATGACACAGACATTTCTTTGTGAGAATAACCTATTTGTTGTTTGGTACAAATCGATACAGTATATACCTCCTGTACATATTGATTTGTCCTGGAATTTGAATTGGACTCACACTGGTCAATAAATACATATATGACGTGGGGTACTTTCCTAAACGCTGAAAGTCACCGAACCATTGTTTTGTTAGGTACACTGATGGAGGTCAAAGATAAGCGTGCAAGTGTGTAAGAAACACAATTGAAATCTCATTAAAGTGGACACTCCGAAGGACAAACAATGTAGCCATAATTGATTGTTTTGTCTCCGTTTCATTAACTCAGCCAGGGGGGAAAAAAGATTACATGATCTAAAGTGTATTAATTTTCCAGTTTTTAATCTACATGGAGGTGTGACAGCTTCATCATTCAGCTCACCATCTACCTGGAAAGTTAAAATACTTGAAAGTGGTTCAGACCCCAGAGTTATTGATCATACGTGTCTGAGAGAGCTGGGTCACTGCTTACAGCAATGGTCCCACTATTACACCATCCCACCGTCTCTAATGCATGTCTTTGAACATGGTTTGTCCAAAAAAAACAGGCTTCTTTCTTGCACAGGAATAGTTCATCCAAAAATGAAAATGTACTAACCCTCAGGTCATACAAGATGTAGATGAGTTTGTTTCTTCATCAGAACAGATTTGGAGAAATTACATCACTTGTTTATCAATGGATCCTTTGCAGTGAATGGGTGCCGTCAGAATGAGAGTCCAAAAAAAACATCACAATAATCAACAAGTAATCCACACCACTCCAGTCCATTAATTAATGTCTTATGAAGCAAAAACCTTCATGTCTGTAAGAAACAAATCCATCATAATGATGTTATAATGTCAAAACATTACTTCTGGCCAAAATCCATAATAACGCTTCCTCCAACAAAAAGTTAATTTCCTGTTGTCCTCTCACATCAAAATCCACCAACATATTTGGACTGTTTCCGCTTTCAGTGCTTGATATGTGCATATTTCTCTCCTGAATCAGACAATGAATGAATCTTTTTTCCATTGAAGAAAGCAATATTATAAATACATTCTGTTCATTCTGACAGCACCCATTCACTGCAGAGGATCCACTGGTGTACAAGTGATGCTTAAGTGCTTCAAAACTGTTCTGATGAAGAAACAAACTCATCTACATATTGGATTTTCTGTGTCAGTTAAGGTGAACTATCCCTTTAAGAGTAATGAGTGTTTTTAATGTTAAAATATGTTTTTATGCTAGTTTAAAAGTATAGTTCACCCAAAAATGAAAATTACAGCATTTGCCGGATTTACTCACCCTCAAGCCATCCTAGGTGTATATGACTTTCTTCTTTCAGACGAAAACAATCGGGACTTATATTTAAAAATGTCCTGGCTATTCTAAGCTTAATAATAGCAGTGAATTGCTGTTGAGATTTTGAAGTCCAATAAAGTGCATCCATCTATTATAAAAATTACTCCACATGGCTCCGGGGGGCTAATAGGCCTTCTGAAGTGAATCCAATCTGAGTTATATTAAAAATAGTCCTAGCTCTTCCAAGCTTTATAATGGCAGTGGGTGGTCAAGTCAAATAAAGTGCATTCATCCATAATAAAATGTGCTCCACATGGCTCCAGGGGGTGAATAAAAGCCTCTTGCAGTGAATCAATGTGAATCTAAATGAAAAATATCCATATTTACAATGTAATAATCAGTGCCGCTGAGAAGTGCAGAGGTTAGAGCAAAACAAAACAACCCTCACGAATTAGATGGACAAAACAAGGATTTGTAAAGAAAAAGTGTTGAAGAATTTTGATATAAGCCAAGAGGAGACTGGTTTTCCTTTGCTAAAGTAAGGAAACTTTCTTTGCATGTATGACAGTTAATGCAAGCTAGAGAAAAGTGATTATTACATTTTAAAATTTAATATTTTTCTTGCAAAAATGCATCAATTCTCTACAGGAGTCCTTCTTTTATACTCCAGAGCTGTGTGAGACACTTTTTATTATGGATGGATGCACTTTATTGGACTTGTTTTGGACTGTTGATCCGAAACATCCGCCCACTGCCATTATAAAGCTTGGAAGAGCCAGGACAATTTTTAATATAACCCTAATTTGGATTCATCTGAAAGAAGAAACGCCTATACATCGAGGATGCCTTGAGGGTGAGTAAATCATAGGCTAATTTTAATTTTTGGGTAAACTAACCCTTTAATTCCCTAAGGAATCAGGTTCATCATTTGCTTGGGGCCTGTGGACCCCACATGGGACCAACCAGAACTGTAAGCAGCCAAAGGCAGTCATGTCTGTGCTCTGTGAGCTCCATCTGCTGCTCTGGCTGGTGGTTTGGTAAGCACTCAAGGATCCAACACCTACTCAGGGAGATTCTCTATTCCAGCAACTGCCTTTTGAAGAAATGCAGAAAGTATTGTTTTTCTGCCTTTTCGTCTCTCTCCACTAATTTCACAAGCATTCTCAGGGAGCTTTTCATGCCATTGTTGTACTCAGCTGCTCACCAGGGTCCTGAAGCGATGATTCTTTGTAAAGCTGCTGCGGAACAATATGTATTGTGAAAAGCAATGTACAATGTACAAATAAATTGAAATGAAATAAATGTAAACTAGAAAGGCCTGCAGAGACTATAGCTTCAAGGTTTTCAGCTGCACTCGTCTGCACTGGCCTCATAGTTTGAAAGTGTGTTTATTTTAGTGCCACTAAGATAATGTTATTATGATACTATTACAAAAAATATTATAAACCCACTATAGATTTTATTGATATTTAAAGCTTTTATTTTTATGTTTTCAGGTTTCAGAGGCAGTGAGATTTTTTTTTTGCACCCTCAGATTCCAGATTTTTAAAAGTTGTATCTTAGCCAAATATACTAATAAAAAACGGCAAAAATAAAGTGAAGCACATGTAAAGTATCACTACTAAAGTATACTACTAGTATAGACTTTTACTATAGTAAAACCACAGTTAACTTTCTTCAGAGGAAAACTTTCTTCCTTTTTTCTTTGTTTTGATTTTATAACTGTACTGCCTTAATGGTTTAATGTGTTCACACTTGTAGTTCAGTTCGTTTGGTTAATTTGGTTCGGACAAAAAAAGGAAAATTATACATTGCTCCTGGTCCAGTTTGTATTCACACTGGCATTTTTAACAGCAAACCTAAAGATACCAAACCTAAAGACATAGCGATAAGTTCACAACCTGACTGCATGGTCAGGTTGAATGACGTTTATTTTGTGACAGAACTCACCGAACACTACAAACAAAAGGAAAAGGTGCATTCGACTTAAAGCAGCGCTGAACAGAAAGATCAGTGAATGGGCACTTTGATGTCAAACACCCTCAGCGGCACTTTAAGTCAAACGCACCTAATGCCGTCTGCTGGAATAAGCGATCTCATTGTTGCGTGTATATGAAATTATTTTCACCACAAAGAGCTCATAAAAGGCATTTTTTTCCTGCTTGTTTGGTCTACGTTTGCCCTCTGCTCGTTTTGTTTTGTATCCAGGGCTTGTTCCCTTCGAAAAACCCATCTTTTTAGTGGTCTTGGTCCGCTTGTGTGGTGCGCACCAGGGTTCGGGTGGCAGCGTTCACACTTACTCAAACCAACCGCACTAACAGAGCAATAGCACAAGAGTTAATTTTAATTGAACCAAACAAGTGTGTACACACCCTAAGAAAAAAATAATTAAAAAGATTCGGAAAATCGAAAATCCTGATCTGAAACAAATGATTCTTCTTACGCCCTCTGAAGTTCCGATCTGAATCAAATGATTCGTGCTCCATGCACGGAAGTTTAGATTTAAAGCAAAATATTTGCGAACTCGCTCCGAAGTTCCGATCTTCATTCTGATCTCAGAAGTTCCGATCTTCGTAGCATGTATCGCAAATCATTTAATTAAATGATTACGAACATGTTCTGATCTAAATCATAAATCATGATTCGCACTACAAGCTCCGAAGTCCTGATCTGAATCAAATGATTTGCAGTACACAAAATTCCAATCTAAATCAAATGATTCGCAATATGCGATTTGAAGTCCTAATCTGAAACAATATGCGATCTGATTGGTTTAACTGATTCAAAGTTTCAAAAAGCTGTTTCACCCATCACTAAGTTTTTTTTTTAAATCATTGCAAGCATTGTCGAAATATGAAAATGAATGGCACTTATAATTTTATCTTGTTTTTGCTACTGAATGGCTTGAAATGAATGGTCAAAGTCACAAGTTTGAATCAGTTGGAGCAGTTCCATAATAAATAACTCAATTGATTTGGTTCATTTGTTCCGCTTTTTGCATTTTCAGCCATGTTTGCACAACATTGCCAGTAGTACCACTAGCCTAGCTCACTAGTTTTATGACTGTTACGTGCTTGATGTTAAAAAGGGATAAAACCGTAACATTTGAGTGAGACAATTGTTACTGGGTGTGAAAATAATCTAACTGAAATAAGCAAAAAAGGCATGATTTTTTTGTTGTTGAATTGTGTGAATTTTGCATGAAAAAATATGTCCTGATTGAAAAAATTAAACATTTATTTAATAGATACACTGTCTTTTAATAATTTAAGCACTTTACAAGAACCTCTTCAGGAATATTTCTATTTTCAAAGGTTTGCAGGTCTTAATTTTCAAAAAGTCAAATTCAAGTACTTTAAGCATTTTAAGCACCTTGGTCAAACCTTGTTTAATGTTTAATTTATTAAGTAAACATAAAGATGGAAACATATAGTCTTAAAAATGTACTCTTTCCTCTATTTTTAGTAATATTGTTGTGTTTTTGCCTTTTTAAGTAGTTTTTAATATGTCTTTTGTCAGTTATGTCAATATGCCAATTTTTATTATTTTATAAAATGTATTCAAACTTATTTATTCAGTTATTTCATTACTTTAAGTTAAACTAAATTAAAAGTTTATGGTCATTGTATTTCAGTCAAAAAGGGCTTTTTTATGGTTATACTTTTATTTACAATAACAACCCTGATCAGAATGTATTTTATTCTTTGACAGTAACCAAACTGCAAGACTGAAGCGGTTGCCTTTTTTCAACTCTTTCCCTTGTCTCACACTATTTTGTCTTGCAATTATTGGATTTTGCTCACAGCAATTGTGTCATTCTCACTTGCTAGCAACAAACACACCTGAAAATTAATCAACAGGTTTAAAACTAGGCCTTGCTTGCATCTGTAGCTACTCAGATTTACACAAGCATACATGCTAGAATAGTTTTAGTGCACGCAAGTTGAAAATTAAAAGGCAGTGTCGGTTAAAGAAATTCTGTGAAATGAAAATGAAAACTCACCTTCATGTTGTAAAATCATCTGAAAGAAGAGTTCTTCTTGTAGGTTACTGATACAGGTCCCTCATTTCCATGCAGTTACAGCAAATTCCAGGTTTAGTATTTGCTTCAAAAAGAACACAAAAGCGGCCCGTTCAGTTTGCTTGCAATATTCCAAGTTTCATGTGACAGCTTTGTGTGACAAACAGACCAATATTTAAGTTGTTCTACACTGAAAGACTTGACACCCGCCTAAGCAGATGTCAGAATTTCTCCTTTAGTGTTCCACAGAAGAAATAAAGTCCTGGGGTTTGGGAATGACATGAGGGTGAAGAGATGATGACAGAATTTTCATTTTTCGAGTGAACTATTACTTTAAAGATGGAGTTATGAGTGTCTGGCTCAATATCAGTATTTAGCTATACGCCTCAGGCTTGCCGCCGTTACAGATTGACTCGAATGCCTCTTCGCTGCTTGAATAAACTTCATGTGCAACAGCCTGGGAAGAATGACAAAACACTTTCCCTGATAAGGTCGTCAATAACTCATGAAGAATATCTAAAGTCACTGACGTTGGAAAATTGATCTTTTGTAATACAATTCTGAAACGCCTTAACTTGCTTTCCAGGTGTTCGTTGATATCAGAAGACGACGCATTAGGATCCAGATCTGTGTTGTCACAGGTTTCGCTCAAACAAAAGCTTTCAACACAACAGCAGACACAACATTTGTGACCTTGCAAGAGAAATGAGCACAGAGGAATTTATTCATGTTAATGAACGCTCTCAGTCTGACACGTGACGGCTCCGGATAGGATATGACTCAACCGCTCCGAATGAGGCACTCTAGTTCTCTCACCTGACAGCCATTTTAAAGCACTCAGCCTGGATTTCGACAGGAACTGATGCAGTTGTCTGCCTTCTGCCTGACAGTATGTAAATTCTGAAACACGGGTGCTGATGGGTGATGCTGTTTATCTTACACAAATAAAAAATAGCATTTTATCCAATTTATTTTGATTTGCATTTCTTAGCGTGTGGGTTCACACCACAAACCTTTAAACTTCGGGAAAATCCGGTGACGAGTTTATCCTTGCTCACTGTAGTGCCTGAGAACATGTAAACATGAATTCAGTTTCCAGTGAACTGAAAAATGCACTCTTGACTCCTGAGAAGAGCTCTGTACAATAAACCAGTCACATTGTCTGCTTATGAAAGCTCTTGCTATTTTTGCATGCAACATATACATACAAAATAAGAATTCCATTCATTTTCTCCATGGAAAAAAAATAAAACTGCATAGAGGGTTTGCACTTTGGGGGGTAACGCATTACAAGTAACACAAGTTACGTAATAGTAACTAGTAAAGTAACGCATTTACCTTAATTGACAAGAAAATATCTGAGTTACTTTTCCCCCCAATTTATTGATTAGAAGCTCTCCTGTCCCCATGTTGAGAGTAATTGTGAGTAAGATGTTACTTTAGTTAAAAAAAAAATGTAAACATGCATTAATTCATCTCACTCACTAAAAAAACAGATACAGTATTCCTCAAAATGAATAAAAACACTGAAATTCAACACAAACCTGCAGTAATTAAATATGTTAAATAACACAAATATCCTTTATGTATTTAATCCCATTTTATTAACCGATGTCTTTGCTTCCGACCTTCGATGATCCAATTCATTTATACTAATAAGCAAAAATTACTCAAGATGAACTACATTTGTTTTCCTTTTTTTTTTATTACTGAAGAGTTGATACTTTTTCTTCTGCGGTCTACTGTACAGACATAAATTTACTTTTCACTAAGCCTGAGGCTTTTGGTGTGAAAAGGCTTTTACGTTTGCCAAAAATAGAACTTTTTATATTAAAAACAAACAAGCCCTGCCCAGATTTAAAAAGTAAGGCAAAGTAACGTAGCGCATTAACTTTCCATAAAAAGTAACTAAGTAACGTAATTAGTTACTTTTTTAGGGAGTAACTCAATATTGTAATGCATTACTTTTAAAAGTAACTTTCCCCAACAGTGGTTAACTGGCGATACTTCGATGTAAACAACAGCATCGATTGCATGGTTAATGTACTACTAAATACGTTTGCTGTAATAATTCATACTAATTCATTCAAATGTAATAATTCATCAATACTAAATAATTCATGCTGTCTAAACCTACTTAAACAGTACTTATTAAGCAGGAAGGGGTGCAATATTTTGACAAACTAAAGTTAATAGGTGGTAAAGATACGTACGAACAGTATTAATTAAGATATTAGCCTAATATTTCACCTACCTGACTGGAAATGAGAAGCACAAACACGAATGTTGTCAAGATTCTTGCCCTGGAAATCCTGGTTTAGTTTGGCCAACCACAAACGCCTTTTGTCACGCCTCAGACATTTCTTTGCACTCGTTTCCTTGATTTGTTATTGCATTTGGCAGTCTATAGTTCTCCAAATGTTTTTTCCAAGTTTGACCGATTCGTACAGCCCAAAACATGGCAATAACTGAGCATTTTCAATGGCAATAATCATAAATCTAAGCTACATGCTACTAGCCTGGAAAAAATCCAGACCCTAATCTATTAAGATTAAGGGTCTGGCATCGAGCAATGAAAAGGGCCTAACTCGAGGGGCGGCACCAAGCATGCATTTGAAACTCTCACTGCACGCAATTGGATAACGCCACAACCAATTATACACCAATCATACGCATACCCCATACGCTTAGCTACCAGCGGAGCTAACTGATAGATCAAACTCTTGCCGTATCCAGTCGGCAAAACAGCAAAAACTTCCTTCTTGCAAAGGAACAATTCGAGCGCGGTTTTCTCTTTTATATGAAAAGCCCAGTCTAACTCGTTCATTGTAGCGGCCAAAGCCGTTTCAAACAACTGGTGTTCATCTGTAGCCATCTTTCAATGTTTACTAAATGATTCCGGACGTCGCAGCGCTGTCGTCATCAGCTTAGCTCGCCTCTGGCCCGCCTACATCAGATTTGATTGGTTCCCAGAATTGCTTACGTAATGCAGTAACGTGCATCATTGCTGGATGCCAGAGTGTCTTGCAGAGACAATTCAAAGTTTTAGACAACTTTGATTAAAGGTTTTTATCCACTTTATTTCTGGTTATTTACCAATAATTTGTTAATAATTTTTACTTTCTATTCAAAGTATCCTGACATTTTGTTAACAGTTTCCACAAAAATATTTTAAACAATAATAAGACGATAGACTGTAAAAAATATGGACGTAGTGTCCGTGACGTCACCCATAGGTTTCTGAAGAGCGTTTTTGAAGCATATAGTGGGCGGGAGACGGCCGTCACCATCTTGGAATCGCGTCACCGGGTGTCACTCCCGGATAATCAAAAATGGGCAAAAAGGCGGGTCGTGGGAGGAGCTGGTTGCTAAAAACCTAGTGTGACAGTCGTGACAGCAGCGGCAATCCCCTGTCACTCGGGTAGCCACGCCCTTAATTATGCAGAATTTTACGGCTTAATATAACTTAAACGGCTGAGTTATAAAAAAAATTCACCCCCCTCACAGTTGACATGAAGGGCAAAACTAACTATATAGACCAAAACCATTTTTTGTACCAGGCTGTAAACATACTTTTTTTCTGCTGTAAAGTTGTTCTGTAAAGTTTTGCAGTCAGTCTCTAGCGGCCAGTCGATGAATTGCAGTTTAAGTCACTTCCGTGTTGGTTTCGATAGAGAGAGCGGGAGGTTGCCGCTTGAATAAGACATGTTTCTCGTGCAGCAAATCAGCATATTATAATGATTTCTGAAGGATCATGTGACTCTTAAACTGAAGTAATGGTGCTGAAAATTCAGCTTTGCATCACAGAAATAGATTACATTTTAAATACATTAAAATATAAAACAGTTTTTTTTAAATTGTAATACTATTTTACAATATTACTATTTAATTAATGTTTTCACATAAATGCAGCCTTTTTCAGTGATTTCTTTCAAAACCTAAACCTTACTAATCTTACTAAACTTTTGAACGGAAGTGCATGTATATATATTTTTTGCTTTTAATCACAGTTTGTAAGATTATGATTCATCTCAGAGCTGGTTGTTTTGGTTTATGGCTTAGCACTCTTTAGTGACAAAATGTATTAAATCTCCAAGGAGAAAATGAATGGGGAAAATACTTCCGGAACCAAGGCCTCTGAAAAAAGTGGGCCACCACTGTGGGTGGCTGTATATGCGTCAGACGGAGACTAAAAGCAATACAACCTCAGGAATTGTTGTTTATCTGCACTGTTGTTTTTATGATGTAAGATGAATTTCTTCCACCAAACCAAGTGAAAGGACAGAACAGCTCTATGAAAAGAAGCTGAATACATCAAAACCACATTTTGGACAAGGATGTATGCAAATACTCATCATCAAGCAGAGCTGCAGAATTACTCAGTAACTGAAATTATTGATTATAGTATTCAATTTAGGTCAATTTTCTATGCACAACTCTATCTAAATTAATAATCACAATCAAAAAATCAAGGGAAATAAATCAACAAATAAACGTGCAGCAGTCATATCTTATTTTCAATACACACCTCCTAAAGCAGACATGAAGGTTAAGCAACCTTGGAGATGTAGTATTTTAAATAAATATTACTTGTGGACTGACAATGCAATGGCAGATACAAGGAACTGTTAATGCATTCTTCATTAAACTTTTAGTTGTTTATTTTTAAAGCACTTTCACCCCACAGGAAACAGCAAACAGAATGACTTCCTGTGATTTGTTTGTCCAAAGAGTGGCCTACTTTTTTTTTTTTTGCCAATTTTTTTTTTGTTTGTCTGTTTTGACAAAAACAAGGAGCGATGGAACTTATTCATGAGACTCATGAGTTTTGTTATTGTTAAATTAATAAAAATATCCAGTGTTTTTGTTAAATAAAATGAATAAACTATTTGGTAATTAAAATAAACCTGAAATAAAAAAATATACATAAATAATAAATTGACTTTAAAAATTATAATAAATTAAAAATGTTGCCTTGCAATTTGGAACTAACTCAAACAAAAAAGCTAAAATATAAGGTGTAAAAAATTTAACAAATTAAATAAATAATAAAAATCCTAATGTAAATGACAAAAACACATAACACAATTACCCAAACCTTAAAATAAAACTATAAACTAAAAGTACTTTAATAAATAAATTCTATAATATTATTAGTGCACTGTAAATTATTATTTTGTAAGTAGTAAATAAAACATAGATTATGTTTAACAAGAATATTTTAAAAACTTCAAAATGTCATGTTCAATGTTACTTACTGTTTTTGTAATTGTGAAATTTCTAAGTGAAAATTATTACCATACCAAATTTTTTACATTTAAATAATACTAAAATAACACTGTAGAAAACAAAAAATGGAAAGTCAAGCCATGAAAGTTGTCTCAGACAGCAAAATCATGGCCAAAATCTGAGCTTTAACTAAGAAAAAAAAGAAAAAAGACAAACTCTCCAACATCTTGTACCTCAGCTTTGTGTTTAAATATGAAATGCCTCAGCACAGGAGCAAAACAGGGTTTGCCGAACCACATTATGCTTTTTTAGCACTAAAATTGTGCTTAAGAAATCATTGTTGAAGACCTCAGCTCACAATAGAATTTTAATGAAAGCAAAAGGAGTTCAAAGACTCACAACAGGAACACAATTAGAGTCACAGCTGGCCAATCTGACATTAAGAGAGATGGTCAGGCGGTGTTCTTCTTGAAGCTCATTTCATCAATCTGCCCTACAAAGCGTTCTCCCAATTATCGATCGCCATCCTTTTCATTTGGGCTTCTCTTTAAGTAAACTGTTTGAAAGTTCTCCAAAAGCCAATAACCGCTCGCAGAAAAACATGAAAAACTGGTGTTTCTTATTCAGCCCCAATTTGTCTTATTGAGTCAAGCTGTGGGAACAATTTGAATTATTAATCAGGGTTAAATGGGTTCTTGTGGTCTGTCTGTTTCTGGATTCATGAGCTGACTCGTTTGTAAAGTTTAAAGCAAAATTTCACACACAAGATAAAAAAAAGTCCATTTACTCACCCACATTTTGTTCCAAACCTGTATAAGAGCCTCTCAGTAAAACTTGTAGGACAAACAGATCCAGATTTCATTGGATTAGTATCTATCTGGTACAAACACAAGAATCTCAATCAAAGTCAAAACTGTAATTGAATCAAAACATCATAAACATTTATTACACTGTAAAAAAAAAAAAAAAAAAAGGCTGAAAACACAATTGAGTGATGACTCAAATAAGTTAAATAAGAAAACTGCTTTTGGAAATAAAATGCCTTTTTGTTGATGCTACAAAAATGTTTTCATTTAACAGAGTCACTACTTTGACACATTTGCCTCTCACATTGTGCAGTAAGAAATAATTGACTCTAGTTGTAAGATTACAACACAGGGTCGTGACACAAAGTAAAGGCTCACATAATACAACAGATCAGAGTCAAATATTTCTCACCTCAAGACAATGTTCAGATGTTGAATTTCAAGACAATTATATGTTTTTTGTCCTTAAAGTTCTCTTGTGGATAGGACAAATTTTTTTAATGGAGTGTCTACAGTGGTGTGAAAAAGTGTTGGCCCCCTTTCTGATTTTTTATTTTTTTTTGCAGGTTTGTCACACTTTAATGTTTCAAATCATCAAACAAATTTAAATATTAATCAAAGATAACACAAGTAAACACAACATGCAGTTTTTAAATGAAGGGTTTTTTTTATGAAGGGAAAACAAAATCCAAACCCACATGGCCCTGTGTGAAACACTCCCTATTTGAGATCTATCAGTCTGGAAAAGGTTATAAAGCCATTTCTAAAGCTTTGGGACTCCGGCGAACCACAGTGAGAGGCATTATCCACAAATGGCGAAAACATGGAACAGTGGTGACCCTTCCCAGGAGTGGCCGGCCTACCCAAAATTACCCCAAGAGCGCAGCGACGACTCATCCAATTGGTCACAAAAGACCCCACAACAACATCTAAAGAACTGCAGGCCTCTCTTGCCTCAGTTAAGGTCATTGTTCATGACTCCACCATAAGAAAGAGACTGGGCAAAAATGGCCTGCATGGCAGAGTTCCAAGACAAAAACCGCTGCTGAGCAAAAAGAACATAAAGGCTCGTCTCAGTTTTGCCAGAAAACATCTTGATGATCCCCAAGACTTTTGGGAAAATACTCTGTGGACTGACGAAACAAAAGTTGAACTTTTTGGAAGGTGTGTGTCCCATTACATCTGGCGTAAAAGTAACAAAGCATTTCAGAAAAAGAACATCATACCAACAGTAAAATATGGTGGTGGTAGTGTGATGGTCTGTGGCTGTTTTGCTGCTTCTGGACCTGGAAAACTTGCTGTGATAAATGGAACCATGAATTCTGCTGTCAACCAAAAAATCCTGAAGGACAATGTCCGGCCATCTGTTGGTGACCTCAAGCTGAAGCGAACTTGGGTTCTGCAGCAGGACAATGATCCAAAACACACCAGCAAATCCACCTCTGAATGGCTGAAGAAAAACAAAATGAAGACTTTGGAGTGGCCTAGTCAAAGTCTTGACCTGAATCCTATTGAGATGCTGTGGCATGACCTTAAAAAGGCGGTTCATGCTCAAAAACCCTTCAATGTGAGTGGGCCAAAATTCCTGCACAGCACTGTAACAGACTCATTGGAAGTTATCGCAACATTTTGATTTTTGAACGTTTCTTTATTCATTTTAAAGAGCAGAATAAAAATCGTCTGTGGATGAAAATCCAGAACTGAAGTAGTGGTGTGCTGTTGTCCTGCTCCACTTCACAGACACTGTGTGAAAGGCGAGTTTTATGACACAACACTCATTTATTCAACAGGAACAACAGCATGTTACGTGCGTTATAGGTCATATATTATTCCGATGCACATGTGCAGTCCTTTCAGTTTAGTTTTTTTAATCCAATCAAGGATTTCCATGCACTCTCCATTGTATAAGAAAAGGAATAAACCAGCCCTTTTAATAGCCCTGTTAACATGAAGCACATTATTCTGATTATTACCAGTTTAAAAGTCCAATCTAAATGAAAATGCTCCATGTAAATACTTGCTCCATGTAAATACTTCTGCTCAAACCGAAATTTCACCACGGCATGCACATCGCAAACATGTCACTCTATATTTGCATGCAAAAGGCATGATATGTGAATGGCCAACAAGCTGTGTGTAACATGTAAACACCAGATTGGTTTAGATAATGTAATAATGTAAACAGTTTAGATAAATAGATAATGTAAACAGTCAACCAGAATCCGTCAATCGGAACGATCTCTGTCAGAATGGCAAAAAAGTGTGTATGTAAACGGGGGGCTAGTCTGAACAAAATGTAATTTAGAGGATCGAGATTGAGGATCGAGTAAGTTGTTTACATGAAGGTTTTTCAGTCTAATTGAGCGGACAATCTGATTACAAACTGATTATTTGGTTGCAAGTAAACGTAACCAGTGTTTGGCAGCAGCGAGTCTACTAGTAGTGCAACTGTAGGTTTATCTACTTCAAGAACAGAAGCATTATTACCTCGCCAGTGAGGAATATCATGTAGCTGTTGAGTTGCTAAACTATTTCACTGATAAAATCACTGAAGTATCGCAGACCACGTTTTTTTGTGCGTGCATTTTTACCTGTGTGCGAGTCTGTAATTGTGAGTTTATATGGGGAAAAGAAAGATAAATGGGGAAAGAAAGATAGTAAGTGCGTTCTATGTAATGTTGTTGTTAAAAGGAAGTTTTCTTGAAAATAATTGCACACCTTAGAACATTTGTCAACCAATCAGATTCAAGCATTCAACAATATATGCCGTAGTATAATGGACAATAAGCAACGTAATTTTTCCTACTGAATCCCTGGTTAAATAAAAGCCACATTTGTCAGTTTGTTTGAAAATGTGCCCTAAAACTCAAGCGGTCTGTTTGGTATTCAGCACAGGCACATGGCACAGAGCACAACCATTTTTTAGTCTAGCTGAAAGACAGTGTTGCTATACGCTGGACACTTGGAGTGTATCATAGATGTCCAGGAATAGCTCAGGAGAACGACACCATTAAAACCAAGCAGGGGGTGGAGGATGCCAAATGACAGGTGTGGAAAGGTGGAGAGCAAGGAATCTAAGTCATCTCTCCAACCTGAGCTGCAGGTGGCTTACACACTTGACAACAGCCCCATAATACAGATGCCTAGTATACAGGCAAGAGGGGAATTGTGGGAGAGCGCAGACACGTCAGCTCTGTTTTTAACAATGGGCCGCCCTTGACAGAAAGACAAGAGGACTGTAGTGATGATAAAAGGGGACAGAAAACAATCAATTTATGTTTAACATGTAGACGCGGCCGAGGAGCGATGCGTTTCGCTCCGCTGGCTTCTCTGACAGCTCAGCCGGTGAGTTTCTGCATGAGTGGGAGGCTCCAGGGGGCCTTTTTCCTGCAAGTCAAGAGCAAAGAGTTACACATGTGCGATTATATATTGTGGACAACTATGAAAACTTGATTTTGACAATTTCTGAACAAAATGTGACTTTTGCTGGTTGTTTAAACTTGCTACTAAAGTGATGTGGGTGGATGTTAGGCAGTTGCTTTAGTGTTCTGATGGATTCTAAGCATTCGTTCTTGTTGCTATGTGGTTGCTATAGTATTCAGGATGGATTCTGAGCATTATAAGCGGTTACTAGGCAGTTGCTATGGTGTTTAGGATTATTTCTATGTCTTTTGGCTGGTTGCTAGGTGGTTTCTATGCCGTTCGATTCTAAGCATTCTGTGTGGTTGTTAGGCAGTTGCTATGGTGTTCTGGATGGAACCTTATGCAATCTGGGTGGTTGCTAGGAAGTAGTTATGTTGATCAGGGTGGCTTCTATGCCTGTATTCTATGGCTTCTAAGTATTCTAGGTGGTTCTTATGGAGTTCAAGATGGATTTCAATAATTCTGAGAGGTTGCTAGGTAGTTGCTATGGTGTTCTGGATAGATTCTAAGTATTCTGAGTGGTTACTAGCGATTGTTGTGGTGTTCAGGATGTATTATAAGCATTCTGAGTTGTTGTTAGGTGGTTGCTATGGTGTTCTGGATGGATTTTAAGCATTCTGGGAGTTGCTAAGCGGTTGTTATGGTGTTCAGGATGTATTCCAAGCATTCTAGGTGGATGCAAGGCAGGTGCTATTATGCTCTGTATGTATTCCACACATTCTGTGTGGTTGCTAGAGGGTTGCTATGGTGTTGCAAGGCATTTGCTGTGGTGTTCAGGATGGACCTTAAGCATTCTGAGTGATTGCTAGGTGGTTGCTATGGCGTACTGGATGGATTATGGTGTTGGATGGACCTTAAAGGGATAGTTCACCCAAAATGAAAATTCTGGCCGGTTACAAGGTCATTTCTATGGTGTATAGGATGGATTCTAAGCATTCTTGATGGTTGCTATGGTCTTCAGCATAGATTCTAAGCATTCTAAGTGGTTGCTAGGCAGTTTCTAAAGTGTATAGTGTGGTTGCCAGAGAATTGCTAGGGTGTTGCTATGCTGTTCTGCTGTCTGTTATTGTGTTGCTAAGCTGTTACTATGGTATTTCGGGTGGTTTCTATGCGGCTGTCAAGGCATTGGCACATCTCTCTTCACCACCCTGAATATTTTCAGGCATCAATCTCATTTGTACAATAAACATGCTGGCTATACGTGTTAATACTTCAGGCTAAGGGTCGTTCAAATCACTAAAGCGAAGAATGAACAACAGCACCAGTGATGCTCGCATTAGCACAAACCACTAATTAATAAGCACACCATGTCAGCCAATGATTATGAGTTTGATGATTTTAATTTGTTGGGGTAGGTCAGGATTCAAATCTTTTGCTGCGAGTGTTTGGATCTGTAATAGAGTAACACTGTTCAAAGCAATTAATTAAGGTGTTCTACTTTCTAATATTCCATCTCATTACAGAAATGAAGAACAGAACACAGTAAACAAACCTGCGGAGGCACAGAGGTTCAACACGACGCTCGCTTTTGTCCTGCTTTTCAATGTCACAAAGCACGACACGATTCCTGGATGGATTCCTCTTCACTGGAATATTGCTCTTAGATGTGCGTTTCTTCTCGCGTCAAGATGCGAGCGTGACACTTCAGTCGACTGATCAAAACAGAGTTTGTTCAAACTGCTTCACCACCTGCAATTATGATACAGAGGGAAAATCTATGGAATCCAAATGACAAAAATCTACAGGATAATTAGAGTCTTCTGTCCAGTATGTTCTGCTCTTTACAGTCATGCCTAACTATAATCTTGTCTCATTAAGTCACTGGGGGAATTTGACATGATGAACATTTCCTTTGCATGATCACACAGCAGTTCTCTCATTGTTCCATTTTTGAAAGCTATTTGGACAACCATGTCTGTCCAGCTTCAAAAAGGACATACACAGTCTAATAGGAATTATCTGCTACATCTTAAGTCTTCAGAAGCCTTTAATAAACCTTAAAATAATCTTGGTATTATGCATCGATCCAGCATTGGCATTTGACAATGACCAAATTGAGATTATCAGTGAATATTAGTTTAAATTTTGCTGTTTCAGATTTTATTCTACAACGATACATCAGACATACTTGTGAATTTTTTTAAGCTTTTATGTGTCTTCCAAAAGGTTTTTGGGAACATTAAAAGTCATCACAGTGAACAGGTAAACTCATTATAACAACTTCCTGTTTCATGGTGAAACATTGAAGATTGTCAGGCAGCCATGGACACACTCTTCAACGAAAAATCAAGATCTTCACAATTTAATGTCACAAAGAGCTTTAGATTAGACTGACCAAATTTGGTGTTGATCTGTTTAAATCTCAAGGAGGTGTTCGTTTAAATACAACGCCTGAAATGGCAAAAACGGGACAAAACCTGCAGAGAAAATTCGAAATAACAGACTTCCTGTTGGGTTTCGGACTTCGTACCTGGGGACTATGGTGCTATCGAGCCATTTTGCCACACCCACTTCTGAAACCCATATCAAATGTCAATTTTTTACCAACTTTGGCATGTGTGCAAAGTTTCATGAGTTTTCAAGCATGTTTAGGCCCTCAAAAATGCGATTAATTTTCGAGAAGAATAAGAAACTGAGCAATTCCAATAATATTATTGAATATTATCTAATTATCTGCTAAATCTCAAGTCTTCAGAAGTCATAGATTTGTGTGTGGAATGAAATAAAACTTAAAATAATCTTGACATTATGCATTGATCCAGCATTGGTATTTGACAATAACCAAATTGAGATTATCAGTGAATATTAGTTTAAATGTTGCTGTTTCGTACCCAATCCAAATGGCTTCAGAACTGGAGTGTCTTTATAAAAAGACCAACAGAGTGCTGCAAGAATAAGCCCTAAAACCCAGAAATGATTTTGCATTTTTTGCAGTTCCATTGTCCAAATGTCAATGGGTTTTTCAATGGGTTTTTTGGTTAAACGCCTGAAATAAGGTCTGTGGTTAACACAGGCTCAAGATATTTTAAGATTTTATTCTACAACCAAACATACATCAGATATACTTGTGATTTTTTTTTAAGCTTTTTTTAAGCTTATGGGTCTTCCAAAAGGTTTTTGGGAACATTAAAAGTCATCACAGTGAACAGGTAAACTCATTATAACAACTTCCTGCTTCATGGTGAAACACTGAAGTTTGTCAGACACGCCCTTCAACGAAAACTCAAGATCTTCGCAATTTAATGTCACAAAGAGCTTTAGATTAGACTGACCAAATTTGGTGTTGATCTGTTTAAATCTCAAGGAGGTGTTCGTTTAAATACAACGCCTGAAAATGGCAAAAAAAGGCACAAAACTTGCAAATTTGAAAAAACAGACTTACTGTTAGGGGACTTTTTGTAGGTATTGGTGAGTTACATGTGTCTACTGTATTTCGTACATGTATGTGAAACATAGCTTAAGTGGCATTTCATTAAAAGTGAATAGGTGGCGCTATCGAGGCATTTTACCACACCCACTTCTGAAACCCATATGGCATGTGTGCAAAGTTTCATGAGTTTGAGCATGTTTAGGCCCTCAAAAATTCGATAAGTTTTCAAGAATAAGAAACTGAGCAATTCCAATAATATTATTGAATATTATCTAATTATCTGCTATATCTCAAGTCTTCAGAAGTCATAGATTTGTGTGTGGAATGAAATAAACCTTAAAATAATCTTGACATATGCATTGATCCAACATTGGCATTTGACAATAACCAAATTGAGATTATCAGTGAATATTAGTTTAATTGTTGCTGTTTCGTACCCAATCCAAATGGCTTCAGAACTTATATTTACTTTTATAAAAAGACCAACAGAGTGCTGTAAGAATAAGCCCTAAAATCCAGAATGAGTTTGCATTTTTGCACTTCTAGTTCCATTGTCCAAATTTCAATGGATTTTTTTGGTTAAACGCCTGAAATAAGGTCTGTGGTTAACACAGGTACAAGATAATTTAAGATTTTATTCTACAACCAAAAATACATCAGAAATATGAAAGCTTTTATGTGTCTTCCAAAAGGCAGAGGTTTTTGGAAACATTAAAATTCATCACAGTGAACAGGTAAACTCATTTATTCGCTGGTCTGCTTTTACAGCCTCATTGGGTTTGCAATCACACTCTTGCATAATATTGTAACCCAAACTTCGAAACTTGTATATTTTGTAAGGACCACTCAACTGGCCCATCGACAGAATCCAATGGCGTGGGTGAAGGTATACTGCGTGTAGGCATTTTACTTGCACTTCTGCAAAGTTCACTTAATTTATCAGAATTTAGTTTCAATTTTAGTCTAGCCTCGTGTTTAATCTGACTTCAGTTGAGTGATCATTAAATTTAGACTGTATTTCTAATTAAAAACTGATCACAAATATGGATTATGTATTCAAATTCAAAAAGTTTTTACCCCTGGCTCTTAATAATAATTATCCTCCTGGAGCATCAGTGAGTGTTTTAACCTTCTGTAATAGTTGCATATGAGTCCCTCAGTAGTCCTCAGTGTGAAAAGATGGATCTCAAAATTATTCAGGTCAGTACTAAAGAAAAAATGACATGCATTTTGTATGATCCCTCTTATTTTGGGTAAATAATTCTGCAAGTTGTATGTAAACTTTTGACCTCAACTGTAAGTATAGTAACTTGAATTCTAGACACTTCTAAGTCAGTGACCTGGGCCATACGCCCAGGAGGAAAGGACTGGGGTTAAAAATGTGTTAAGGAACAGTTGAGCAAATTTATTTTATATTTGAGATCTCCTCTTTAGATTAGAAAGTTTGTTGTTTTGTTACATGCATGGCGTCTGTTTTTTTGCATTGAGTTTCTGAAGTTTCATACTGGTCCCAGAGCATAATTTTTGTCATAATCCAAAAGCCAATGGAAAAATCCTATCACAGCAGCTTTTTGTCAAAGCTTAATGTTAACTTCTAGGTTGCCAACAAAAGTACTGAACCTGTAAGACCTTCGTTCATCTTCGTAACACAAATTAAGATATTTTTTATAAGATCCAAGAGCTTTCTGACTCTGCATAGACAGCAATGCAACTGACACATTTGAAGCTCTTAAAGGTTGTAAAGACATTATTAAAATAGTCCATGTGACATTAGTGGTTCAATTGTAATGTTATGAAGCTACGAGAATAATTTTTGTGCACAAAGAAAATAAAATTAACTACTTTATTTAGCAATTTCTTTCTTCTTTTTTCTTTGCGCACAAAAAGTATTTGCATAGCTTTATAAAATTAAGGTTGAACTGATGTCACATGGACTATTTTATCAATGTCCTTACTACCTTTCTGGGCCCTGAATGAGTCAGTTGCATTGCTGTCTATGCAGGGTCAGAAAGCTCTCGGATCTCATTAACAGTATCTTAATTTTGTTAGAAGGTGAGAAATTAATGACAGAATTTTGGCTGAACTGCCCCTTTAAGAATCAAGACAGGTTAAAGCCAAACAGAAAAGAAAAACAGGAACAAAGTCTCATTCCAAGCGGACAATGCAGTTCTTATGGGTGCACAATCTCCTGGAATTCAGATGAGTACGTATCCGAGATCCTTCCAAACCACTTTGTTTTCTTTGAGAAGCATTCTTTCTCTCTCTCTGCTGCAGTCTCTAGAGATTCACTTCATCTAACAACAAAGAAAGCCCCAATTTTTGCCACTGTACTCAGCTTGGTGTGTCTGCATCAAACACACACACACACACACACACACACACACACACACACGCACACACACGCACACGCACACAAAAGATTCCGTATGAAGCCCGTTTAGAGATACAAGCAGTACTGAACGCTAGCATTGAAGATAAACTTCAAAAGTGAATAATGATACAGGAGCCTATTTTAATGTGCTTTATCTCAATCCTGGCATAAAGAATCTGTGTTGTGTTTACAGAGGATGTCATTTCTAAATAGAAAGAATGTGTTTGCAGGGCTTTTTTTTTAAGTCTGCCATGCATTATACTAAAGGGTAGACAAACACAAAGAGACCTCATCCAGACCTTGAATGCGGGACTGATGTGTGACTTTATGCAAGAATATCTATGATTAATCACCGTTCCTCCCTCCTGCACCAAATGGCAGTGTTTTGGGTTTAATACAAGCTTTACTGGCAACATCACTTATACTATCGATTACCACAGAAAACAACAGCAGCAAAAATATTAAGACGCACACAGTTTTGAAAACGATATGATTATGGCAACATCTATTTCCATTACTTTAACTTTAGAGTTAAAAAAAAATAGTTGAAATTACTAGCACTGCCAAATTGATTACACTTGAAAATCAACGTTTTATAAAACAATCTAAAAATCTAGATTAAAGTCAGTAGAATTTGTACTTGTGATAAAATCACTTACTTCTTAGAACAACAGAGTTGTTCGAATAGACAGGATTTTAATAACTAAGATGTTCAAAGAGAAATGACTCACATGCCTTTCATATTAAAGGATTAGTTCACATCCAGAACAAAAATTTACAGATAATTTACTCACCCCTTGTCATCCAAGATGACATGTCATGTTCATGTCTTTCTTTCTTCAGTCGTAAAGAAATTGTTTTTTCAGGAAAACATTTCAGGAATTTTCTCCATATAGTGGACTTCTATGGTGCCCATGAGTTTGAACTTCCAAAATGCAGTTTAAATGCAGCTTTGAAGGGCTCTAAATGATTCCAGCCGAGGAATAAGGTCCTTATCTAGCGAAATGTACAGTCATTTTCCTAAATAAATTAACATTTTTATACTGTTTAACCACAAATGCTTGTTTTGTATTGAACCGGAGTGCACCGAGTAAACACGTGCATCGCAGAGCTAGAAAAGATGAGCATATGTGGTTAAAAAGTGTATAAATATATGTTTTGTATAAGCAAATGACCAATCGTTTGGCTAGATAAGACCCTTATTGCTCAGATCTGCATTTTTGAAAAGTTCAAACTCACGGGCACCATTGAATCCATTTATGGACAAAATTCCTGAAACATTTTCTTCAAAAAACAATTTCTTTATGACTGAAGAAAGAAAGACATGAACATCTTGGATGACAAGGGGTGAATAAATTATCTGTAAATTTTTGTTCTGGAAGTAAACCAATCCTTTAAGATTGTATCTGATGATGCATAACAATCAAAAACACAAAAGGTTTAACACATTCATGCAATTTCATTTAAATAACCAGAAGACAGTACTACTTATCAGTGTTGGGAAAAGTTACTTTTAAAAGTATTTTTATTGCTAGTACGATATTGCGATACTCCCCCAAAAAAGTACCTAATTATGTTATTTTTGCTCTACTTTTTCTCATCTAGTCTGGGCTTGCTTGCTTGTTTGTTTTTAAATATTAAAAAAAGTTCTATTTTTGGTAAATCTAAAAGCACTTTCACACCAAAAGTCAAAAAAATTAAGCCTCAGGCTAAAGGAGATGTAAATTCAAAAAGCTCAAACAAACCTTTCAGCTGCGCTGCCAATCTGGATTGCTTAAAGAATAGGACGCAAGAGGATAAAGATCAACACTTTCTTCTCAATCACACACACACACACACACACACACACACACACACACACACACACGTTGGGTTTACATGTTTTATGGGGACATTCCATAGGCGTAATGGTTTTTATACTGTACAAACCGTACTTTCTATCGCCCTACACCTAAACCTAGCCCTCACAGGAGATTGTGCACACTTTTACTTCATCAAAAAAACTCATTGTGCATGATTTATAAGCCTGTTTCCTCATGGAGACCTGAGAAATGTCCCCACAAGGTCAAAATCTACTGGTATTCCTATCCTTGTGGGGACATTTGGTCCCCACAACGTGATGAATACAAGGTACACACACACACACACACACACACACACACACACACATATAATTTCTAACATCTAACATCATTTTTGCAGGTTTATGTCATATTTGGAGTTTTTCACTGTTTATTAATTTTGAGAAATACTAAATCTGTTTTTGTGCAAGTGAGTGTAAATGCATTTTCACATTTAGGCTAGAGCTACAGTAAGCATCATGTTTACACTGCACACACAACACCTCTGCACTTACTCCTGATTTCTGTCAACACAGGGACTAGAGAGCTGTCAGCCAATAAATGGAAAACAAAAGTAACTGGCATTAATAAAAAGTTAGTTATTTCTATCTTTTGATGTAGTGTGTCAGTAGGAAATATTAGTTTACATCTCCAAACATTCATTTTGCCAATTATTGTAATAATAGAGTGAGATTTTGGAGTCTGAAAACAGCCAGTGATCCACACAGAAATCTGATCTTATCATCATCCAGTCTGTCTGGAATGACATGAAGAAACAGAACAAACTGAGACAGACTAAATCCAGAAGAACTGTGGCAATGTCTCCAAGATGCTTCAAGAAACCTATCTGCAAAGCTACAGTACTGTTAAAAGTTTTAGGCAGTTGTGTAAAAATGCTGTAAAATGAGGATGCTGTCAAAAATATTGTCATAAATAGATTTTCTTTATCAATTAACTTCTATCAACTAAATTAAATCCACATTTGGTGTGGCCATCCTTTGCGTTTAAAGCAGCTTTTGCCCTAGGTGCACTTGCGCATAGTTTTTCAGGTAGCTTTGCAGGTAGGACACTTGAAGCATCTTGGAGTCATTGCCACAGTTCTTCTGGATTTAGTCTGTTTCAGTTTGTTCTGTTTCTTCATGTCATTCCAGACAGACTGGGTGATGATGGTGAGATCAGATCTCTTTGTGGAGCACTGGCTGTTGTCAGACTCCTTGTGCAAACAAAAATCTCACTGGAGTATTACAATTAATAGCAAAAGTAATGTTTGGAAATGTAAACTGATATTTCCTAATGACACACTACAGCAAAAGAAAGAAATAACTGACTTAAAACAATTTTTTAGCTGGTGAAAATACTTTTGGCCACCACTGTATGTTAAAATTAAAAAAGTAATCCATTACTTTACTAGTTACTTAAAAAGTAATCTGATTACATAACTTGTGTTATTTGTATCTATTTGTATCTATCTATCTATCTATCTATCTATCTATCTATCTATCTTGTTCATATAACTGTATACATCCTCATATAGAAAGGCTCTAAAATACAGAGAAATGGTTTCTTTTCTCTCTCACTATTTGACTGCTTTCATTACATAAAGCTGCTACAGCTAATATTTGCCTGACCATAATGGAGTTTCTGCTAATGTCTAATAATTCTGCTAGCAAGGGGTCAAGTAATCAATGTTTTATTTCCAAAAGCTGCAGATCTCATAATCATTAGAATTAAAACTTGTAAAACTTGTACAATTTAAAATGACCAGCATAATTGCAGTATTAAAATTAAATTAGTAAAAGTTTGGGGTAGTTCTGCTGGTTTAATGAGTTGCTCTGTAATTAGTTTTGTCTTGTAAACATCAAGAAAAACAAAGGCCACTGTTGTTCTGGTTGAAAATGTCTCTGTTTTGTAAAAGAGATATATCTGGATATTGTTCAGTCTTTTAAGGAAAATGAACTCTGGTTTACTCACTATCTACATTTAGTCAGAGGAATGTAAAATGTCTGGTTAGATATTAAAAATAGAACAAGATAAAAAAGGGACGAAATAAAAAGAAGTTAGTTTTGATTGTATGGAGAAAAACCACAGACATTTCTCAAATGTTCCTTTTTCACATCTGTGTCGTCATGTAAAATAATACGGGAACAATCAGAAAACAAAAAATAAAGTAAAACACTCAAGAAAAAATAAGTGGCCTCTCACTGAGTGTGTATGATGAAACTATTTCTCAGAATTGTGTTTTGATTCCCTCCCACTGTCCAACTATAGATGCACACTAAGAGTATATTCAATGTAGCAGTCACATAGATTCTTGGGGCATAACTATTGTACATGCTACTGACTCATGTTTATTTCCTTGAAGAAACCCCTTCAGTAATTCTGCAAACAAGTGTGCTGAAAGAAGAACTGTTTCTTACAAATGCACGACCATTCAGAAAATTGGGGCCAGTTTAATGCTTTTAAACGAAGTCTCTTCTGTTCACCAAGGCTGCATTTATTCAATCAAAAATACAGTAAAATCAGCAATATTG
This sequence comes from Garra rufa, assembly GCF_049309525.1. Taxonomy (NCBI): domain Eukaryota; kingdom Metazoa; phylum Chordata; class Actinopteri; order Cypriniformes; family Cyprinidae; genus Garra; species Garra rufa. The sequence continues at coordinate 49,541,224 of NC_133365.1, forward strand.
TTAAATATTATTACAATTTGAAATAACTGTTTTCTATTTGAATATATTGTAAAATGTAATTTATTCCTGTGATACAAAGCTGAATTTTCAGCATCATTACTCCAGTCACATGATCCTTCAGAAATCATTCTAATATGCTGATTTGCTGCTCAAGATACATTTCTTATTATTACAAATCTTGTGCTGCGAAAAATCTATAAATACATTTGCTGTTTCACAAACATTTGAGCCAGTAACCATGTGCTACTAAACTAACTGACTCATTCTGACAGAAATATACTTTCTATTCAAATTCAGTTTCTATTCAAATACCTAAACATTATATCTTAAATACAAAGCACATTGTGTGAAAAATAAACCCTGTGCAATGCTCAGACCTCATACTTTTCTCTTTGTAACTAATAGCAGGACATGCTTTTGATCAAAAATGGACTTTTGTGTAGCAGGAGCACAAATGTGAATGGCACTTGAGTCACGTACGTAACTGCTTGATTTCTCAAGTGTTTTCATATTTGAAAAGGAGGGAAAATGACCTATTGAGATTTATTTTGCTCACTGTTGTAAAGACCTTGATATCCAACTGAAAACCAGCAATAGTGACAAAGTGAAATATTTCCAAAAGGAAATTTGTAACAATATTTGGGTATAAACTCTATGGGTATAAACTCTACACTCTATATTAAGCAACCCTAAATTCAGTGAAAAAATATGAATATTGGTGAAAGGTATATATATATATATATATATATATAGTATATATAGTTTTGCTATGTTGCAGCCTTATGTTAAACTGCTTTAAATTACTTTTTTCCACATCAATCTACACTCCATACACCTTTATGACAAAGCAAAAACAGAATTGTAACAACTTCAAAATATATATATATATATAAAAAACTGAAATAAGTACATTGCATAAGTATTCATAGCCTTAACTCAGTACTTAGCTGAAGCACCTTTACAGCCTCAAGTCTTTTTGTGTATGCGACAAACTTTGCACATCAGCATTTGGCAATTATCTGACATTCTTCTCATCAGTTCCTCACCTCTCAATATCTGTTTGGTTGGATGGGGACGGACGCACAATTTCAGGTTTCTTTGAAAATGTTTGATTGGGTTCAATCCCATGCTCAGGCTGGGCCACTCAAGGACATTCACAGAGTTGTCTATAAGCCACTTTTGCTGTGTGCTTAGGATCATTGTCCTGTTGGAACGTGAACCTTCTGCCCAGTCTGAGGTTCTGAATGCTCTAGACTGGGTTTCATTAAGGCTATCTCTATATTTTGCTTGAGCATTTGAGCATTGAGCATTTCTTCTACTATGACGAGTCCCTCAGTCCCTGCCGCTGAAAAACAGCCCCACAGCATGAGGCTGCTACCAGAACACTTTACTTTTGGGATGGTACTCTGCAGGTGATGAGCAGTGCCTGGTTTCCTTTAAACATGATGCTTGAATTGAGTTTCATCAGACCAGAGAATCTTGTTTCTCAAAGTCTGTGGGTCCTTTAGGTACTTTTTTTTTTGCAAATTCCAAGTGTGTTTTCATCTGTCTTCACTGAGAAGAGGACTGAATTTGGCCACACCACCATAAAGCCCAGATCTGTGGAGTGTTGCAGTGATGTTTGTCCTTTTGTAGGTTTCTCTTATCTCCACATATGATCATGGAGCTCAACTAGAGTGACCATTAGGATCTTGGCTATCAAACTTACCAAAGCCCTTCTCCATCAATTGCTCAGTTTGGCCAAGAAGCTAGCTCTCGGAGGAGTCCTAGTTGTTTCAAACTTCTTCCATTAAGGGTAACACTTCTGTGAACCTTCAGTGCAGCAGAATTTTGTTCCGGACACTTCCCCAGGTGTCTGGCTTGATGTAATCCTGTTTCTAAACTCTTCAGGCAGTTTTTTTTTAACCTAAGGGTTCTTGCCCTGATATGCATTTTGAGCTGTTAGACCTTTTCATTAAGATGTTTGTCTTTCCAAATCATACCCATCCAATTGAATTCACCACAGGTTAACTTCACTCAAAGTGTAGTAACATCTACAAGTAATATGAATCCTCCTGAGCTAATTTCAACTGTCCCAGATATAGGGTATGAATACTTTTGCAATAGAATCATTTCAGTTTTTTTATTTTTAATATATTAATAAATTTGCTCTTTCATTAAGGTGTATGGAGCGAAGAATGATGTGGGGGGGGGGGGGAGTAATTTAACCCTTGTGCGACCTTATGGACATTTTTGTCCATTTCAGTTTTGTTTTTTGTTATAAGTGTGTCTGTTAATGCCAACTGCATAGATTTTGGCTCAGGTGTTTATTTTTATTGAAATTTTAATATTGCACCCTCATTTCTTTCCAAAAAATCAATTTTACCCTCCGTACAAAAAATACTCACACTCAGGACCTTAAGGACAAAAATTTCCACATTGAAACCAATTAAAACGGCAATTTTTTAACTTAGGGCCATTTGACCTTTAAAATGATTCAATATTTGTTAATAGGCATTCATTCTATCAGCAAGGCTTTAAATTTTAAATTTTTATAATTTTTAATAGATTGTGCCATTTTTTCAAATTTGGCATATACATTAAAAAAAAAAAAAACTAAAAAACTACATAAAACACACCAAAGAATCTAATAAGCAAAGAAAAACAATTCTGTTTAGCATTTAGTATATGGACTAGTAAAATTCAAGGCCTTCAAAACAATGAGCAAAACAAAATCTCAATGGATCAATGTATTTGATATATACAGTGCTTTGTGAAAGTATTCATTTTTTTCACATTTTGTTATGTTGCTGCCTTATGTTAAATTGCTTTAACCCTTGTGCATCAAAAAAAAGTTACACATAGATGCAAAATGGTCAAAAATGTCATAAAAATATGATTTATTAATATTTTTTTCCACTTGCACTGATGTTGATTGTTTAACCAGCATCTGTTCTATCCATAAATACCAAACATTCACTGAATTTCAGAATTGTAACCCTTTAAATGCTGGTTTGTTTGCATAATGCCACAGGTGTTTTTTTATGAAAAATAGTAAAAAAAAAGAAAAATAGTAGTAATATACTTTTTATTCCTGGATATAATGATAAAATTCCTAGAAGCCTTCCTTTGATTATTTCATGATATCATGGAAAGTTAGTCAAAAACTCACCTCATCTTCCATTGGTCAGACAAACACAGTCCCGCTGTAAACTTCTGCATTGCTTGCATCAATGTTGTTGAATCAAGGTCAGGAATGCAGAATGGAGGCAGATAACTTACTTACAGTCGTCTCTGCACAAACTGAAACACAAGAAAGTATTTTAACATTTAAAAAAATGACACACTTCACCTTTACCATATACTGATGCAGCAGTAAAAAGCGGGGAAGAAGAGAACGTCACGACTGACCTTTAAGACGCTGGTAATATCTCTAATATCAATAGGGAGTCTCGTGCTTTAACTACGGGTCACAGGATTGGACATCGCTCTGTGATCCTTCACTAGCACTTTGCGAATGGTTGCGAAGAGATTCGGCCCTCAAACTGGGTCTCACTCCTGTCATCTTGCGCACGGTGAGAAATGGATGTGATTCATTTTGGAGCTTGTAATATCTTCAGGGGTAACCGATCCCTGGGGGGGCACAAGCACGGTATTAAAACTGTCCATCCTCTCGATAGTCACGTCTACATCCTTTCCTGCCATCCTCAAGGGAGTGAATGATGGAGGAGGTGTAAAGAGAGACTAGGGTCAGAGGAAGGATGAGAGAGGATATTGCACAGCTGTCTGCTCATCTGCCTCTGAAGTCAGAGAGGAGCTGTGTGACGGGACACCAGAGAAATGGAAAAAAACGGCTGGAATGGCGATTAGCATGAAATCAGGGCTTCTGAAAGGAGTGGGACTGCAAGGTCTATGTCGTCTAATCAATAGACTAGAACAGATAAAACCCAAAATGAATTATGAATATTTTAATATTATGAATATTTATGATAATATAATGTTGTTTTGACAACAATTAGTCAGTTATGACCAAGTGGAATGTTTAAAAAAGGAAATTTGGAACAATATTTTGCCATAAAGCCCTGTATGTTTAATAATAAAATGTCAGAAACTGAGTAAAAACATTTTTTTTATTTATTAATAAATTAGATTTAAATGTAATATATATATATATATATATATAATTCAATATTATCAATATTTATTATAGATAGATAATAAATAAATAAATAAATAAATACTGATCGTGTTAACCCATTTTGGTCAATTACGACTATGTTTTTTAAAAGGAAATGTCTAACAATTTTTTGCCATAAAGCACTGTATACTCAATAATAAAATGTCAAAACTGTATAAAAAAAAAAAAATGAAGAATACTGTTTCAAATAAATTGAATAATTAAAATGTAATATGAGTTCAGTTTTGGTGTTATGATTTTTTATGCTAGATAGATCAAAATTTAGGGGGAAAAAAGCATGAATATCAATAAAAAGAAATAAATGTACTTATTTACTAATACATTTAATTTAAATGTAATACAAGTTATATTTTGATACTACAGTATGAATATTTATGATAATATGCTGATCATTATGAACTATAATTATATATAATAAATAAATAAATATTGATTGTGATGACAACCAGTTTTGGTCAATTATGACCGTTTTTATAATAATTAAATACATTTAATTTAAATATAATATGAGTTATATTTTGATATTATGCATATTTCTGATAGATAAATAAATAAATAAATAAATAAATAAATAAATAAATACTGTTTCTGAAATGAAACTTCTAAAAAATATTTTGCCATAAAGCCTTGTATATAAAAAATTTAAATGTCAGAAATTTAAAAGAGTTAAAAAAACATGACTATTAGTAAAAAAAAAAATCTATAATAATAAAAATAATAAAATATTCCTAATAAATTGAAATAAAATGTAATATGAGTTATATTTTGATATTATGAATATTTATGATAATATGCTGATAAAAAAAAACAAATAAATATTGATTATGCTTTTCGTCAATTACAACAAACTTTCTAAAAAAAAAAAAAAATTCCATTAAGCCCTGTATATTTAAATAATACAATGTCAGCCATTGAGTAAAGTCAAGTCAAGTCAAGATTATTTATACAGCGCTTTTTACAATACAAGTTGTGTCAAAGCAACCTTACAGTATTAAAATAATAAAGTAAAATGTCAATAATAATGCAAGAGTTCCATATTGCAACAAAGTCAAATTGGGGAGGACTCATCTGGTTCCCATGGCCTTGTGCCGGTGGCCGTTTAGGGTAGGAGTTCTTTCTTGATGATCTGTCTCTGGGGCTCATCTGGTATCCGCTGACATTCGGCTGTAGGTGTTGATCCACCATCTGCTCTTGGTTTGGACTGGATCCGGGGGACTGCAGTGACCATCTGATCTGGATACGGACTGGATCTGGTGGCTATGGTGACCTGGGAATAAGAAACAAACAGACTAATATTAATGTAGATAATAATAATAATACATTTCTAATAAACTTTATTTAAATGCAATATGAGTTATATTTTGATTCTATTATAATTTTATGAATATTTATGATAATATGCTGATAAAAAAAATTGAACTAAAAATTGTAATAAATATTATGTTGACAACCAGTTTTAGCCCATTATGAAAAAGTTTCTAATTTCCTGCATTTTCAATAATAAAATGTCAGAAATTAAAAAAAAGAATATTGGTAAAAAGAAATGAATGTACTTTTACACAAATTTTACTTAAATGTAATATGAGTTATATTTTGATATTATGAACATTTATGATAAGATGCTGATCAAAATAAATAAATATTGATTGTGTTGACACCCAGTTATTTATTCATTTATTTGTAAATTAATTTAATTTAAATGTATATGCAATAATAAATAAGAGTTGTGAATATTTTAATATTGTGAATATTTCTGATAACATGATAATTTTGCTTTCATTTAATGTAGAGCAGAAATAATGAAATACATTTAGAAGTAAATAAACAAACAAACAAACAAACAAACAAACAAACAAGGCAATCACTATTAGTCAATTATGACAAAGTGGAATGTTTCTAAAAGAAAATTTGGAACAATATTTTGTGGAAACCATAAATGTATAAAAAGTATGAACACTGGTTAAAAATATGTTAATTTCAAACAGATTATCAGTATTTATAACCAGATGCTGTACAATATCAATGGTGCAATCGCAATAGAATGAAAAGAGTAAATCTAAATAATTACACTTTCTAGTGAGCACATGTCTTCACTAAAAGCAAATGAAGCCTGATATTTCAAGGCAGCACAGCGGAGGTTTTGGCTTTCAGAGGCGAAAAGCTCCCCTTTGAGGAAGACTTCTTTTTTTTTTTCTCTCGTAGGAGACTGAGAGAAACTGTTATTAGTCAACAACATTTGCCATCCAATGGGGAAAGACATGCCAGCACACCTTTAGTCTCCGTCTCCATAAACACGATCAGAGATTTCAAAGACACATATTCAATAAGCAGACTGAGAAATAATCTGTCAAAACACTCAGATCTGGCAAAATGGGATAAAAGAGGATGAGGGACATCTAATCACGGGTGTGACGCTGCTGGCTGTGCTGGGTTATGTAAACACAGACGATCAAACCTTCCCATAGTGTCTCAAAGTGCTCAAAGACAAACAAAACCAAATAGTGGAGGAAACTGGAATTATCTCACTAAACAATATCAAAAAAGCTCAGTGAAAGCACCGCTGGCACAGCAGATGATATTTAATAATTTGTTATCAGAACAATTACAGGATTTTTGAAACTTTATAAGTTTATTCCTCCTAACAGAGCGGAAAAATGCAAAACCTCTGTAAACACACCGGCTTTGTTGAAAAACCTGTCTTTAGTAAAGGCAGCAATCCCAGAATACATTGCAACAAACTAAGTGGGGGAAAAAAACATCCAAGATGGCAGACAGTGAGAGAAATGTTATTTATGAAGACATTTAATAAAATTTAATTTTAAAAGAATTAAAAACAAAAACATATTTTACCTCAGATTTGTGTGTCCATATAACAGAATGTTTTCTGAATTTTCGTTCTGGCAAGTTATATTCTCAGTTTCAATAACGTTAATATATATAACTGTTCAGTTTTCTGTTCTTTAAAGTCTGTGTAAAGGCAATTCAAAGAACTGTTTCTAAACACAAAAACAGTTACTACAGCCTACAGTTTGCTAGCTAGCTATGCCTTCGTCATGTAAATGAATATTACCAGGTTGCGATAATTTACAAAACAGCTCGGTCTCCTTTAGAAGTTGAGAGATGTCGGCAGAATTCACGTGAGTGGGCGTGGTTTCAGCGCCGACGGCGGACACGCCCCCAGCGTTTTATTTTCTCAAGATTTTGATTACTTCTTTTATTTACTTGGCGTTTATCGTTCAAATTTGGCTGGGTGGTTAATAACATTTTTCTGTGGTGTAACAAACTCAGAAGACATGCGTATTTAGTATTGCTATACACAGACTTTAATAATGTTCTCAAAACTTTATTTATACAATATTCGTTGAACATTTTTCCTGAAAGGTTCCAGTTGAACGTTTGTCTAAAATATTTAAACATACCTTCCACTATCTGAACGATTAGAAAATATTCAAAAGAATTTTCACTAATGGTGGGCATAGATTATTTTTTTAAATCTAGATTAATCTCACTGTAATCTTGGAATTAATCTAGATTAATCTAGATTAAAATGGTAAATTTGAATTCTGCCGAAGGCATTCAGAATATGTGTGCTACCCAAATAATGACTAAAATTAAGTCTTTGAGAAGGGGTTTCTCAAGCCAGGTGCTCATTTCCTGTTTCCAAAATGCATCACAAACTGCTTGACAATTGTATTTACAACACAATTAACTATACAAACTTGTGTAACCAACTATTCCTACACTGCATGTACTTCTGTGTAAAAGGCTGCGCGACGTGCGTGTGGCAGTTAAAGGATAACTATTGGCAAAATGCAACCTGGGCTGTTTTTGTTTTTTTTATGTAAACGAGACAAACTTATATCTAAAAGCATAATTACGACAAACGAGCCGTTTTTGAGATTGACCGTGATTTCATTTTGTGGTCAATGGCCGGTGAATGGGAGTACTAGGGGCATAACTTTGAGCACATCAAAATCAATATTTTTACAACACTAAGAAGGCTCGACACACCATGAAACTTTGCTTGAAGTATCGCCTGGGTCTCTACGCATGAAGTCGAGCATTGAGAACATTGTTTGTGTACACAGAGTTTACTAAAAAGAAAGTTTTTGAACAACTCACTTTCACTGTTTGAGTTTCTGCTCACAGCCATCTTGCCAGTCAAGAAGTGTCGATCTCCGAATGCGAGGAGAGTAAAGATGGATAGCTCCTAAAGCATATTTCCATATAAATGCATGGCTAATTTGTTGTTTTGTCGCAAGTGAAAAACAATATTAACCTTCTAGTTGTAAAAAGAGCCTCATATAAGCCTAATATTTCGTCCTGTGGAGTACATTCATTTGCATTCGGAGATCGACACTTCTTGACTGGCAAGTCGGCTGCGAGCAGAAACCCAAACAGTGAAAGTGAGTTGTTCAAAACCTTTCTTTTTAGTAAACTCTGTGTACACAAACAATGTTCTCAATGCTCGAATCCATGTGTAGAGACCCAGGCGATACTTCAAGCAGAGTTTCATGGTGTGTCGAGCCTTCTTAGTGTTGTAAAAATATCGATTTTGATGCGCTCAAATTTATGCCCCTAGTACTCCCATTCACCGGCCATTGACCACAAAATGAAATCACGGTCAATCTCAAAAACGTTTTTTGGCGTTTTTCCGTTCAGAGTTGCTTTTCTTTTTCAACTTCAGGCGCTCAGAGCGCTTCAGCAAAAACACGAGGCGCAGCAGGCGGCGAAAACGCGAGGCACCCGGGGCGCATAAGCAGCGCGCAGAACGCTCACTGCCAACAGAAAACCATTCAAAAAAGACGCCTCTCACTGCAAAAATGCGTTCGGTGTGATCGGGGCCTTAGTCTCAATGTACTGTGCAACGCAGCATACATTCACATCAGATGATAACTCAGCGGCAGAGTTCCACTCACACGGGCGTAATTTCCACTCGGGACAGAGTGCTACCAAGTAAAAAAGTTAATTTCGATCCCTGAATTACAATAGGGGTTCAGCGCTACACGCTTGAACCCCTTACAATCTTTGATTGCTTTCTGTATATAAAATAACCACAGTATAGAGAATAGATGGTTCATAATGATTGCAAATGGTTTTTCTTTATCAGCCATAACACTCCTCCTTGATTACACAGGATGATTACACATATTAAGTGATGTCACAATTGTGCCGATTTCAAATCCTGGCATAGAAAATAATTCATATTTTGAACTGATGAGTTAGTTTTGAGTTTTGAAACTTGCAGTATGATTTTATTGTAAAGTAACCTCTTATATATATGTATCATCACATTTAGAGTCTCTGTTTCTAAAGCCCTTTAAAACATATAAACAGAGAACATTTAGAAATAATGTTTTCATATCCAGCTGTGTACCTTTTTGCTAGCTGGTAAAGAACTACTTGTGAGAGTTTATGTCTTTGTAAAGCACTCCAAATGAGTCACTTATGAGGTTTTGAGTTAGGATGCTTCCTTAGAAGGCAGTAGACACAAAGGCAGCTCACTAGGGTTTGAAATAAAGCTTTAGTCTGCAATTTATTTTCAACTTAATGCTTATTGATATATAACCTAAAGCAAACACTGAGCACTGAGAACTACAAGTGCGATATTCAGCCAGGAGTGGAAAGTATTGATATGGAGGGAAAAAGGATCTTTATAACTTTGAAGTTCTTGGCAAACTACAACAACTACTGACTTAAAAACCTCCATTTTAACTGATTCATCACTCTTTTTGCTTCATTTCAGGCTTTGCAGCTACGGCAAATGCTTTTTATTAACTTTACTGAGAACTCCTGGCATGTCGTGACTGTGATTCAGAGTTTGCGTTGTGGAGATTTTGAGGTTTGTTTGCGCCAATCTTTCCATTGAGCAATACCATGTACAATTCATCCATAACTCTAGCGAATGCCCCAAAAATGTCATCCCAGCACCACCCGTTTCTCCCCAGGGCCGGTTTCCTCTCTCTTTCTCTGTCTCTATCGCTCTCTGCAGTGGCTCCACTCGTTTTATCCTTCACTATCTCGCCCACACTTTAGACTTCAGTATAGATCTGATGTTGCAGCCTGTTTGGTTCTTAAAACAAAGTATGATCAACCTCTGACAGCTCCTACCTGAGTGGCCTGAGGGAAAGAAGAGCAGGATGGCTTATTTAAGTTGATGCATGGCTTTACAATGAATACGCTGCTGCTGAACTTGAGCTTCAGATCGGACGTGAGAATACAATAATGAATCAATGAAGTATCCTCTCTCTCTGTCTTTTTCTTTCTCTCAATGCTTTTCTTTTCAGTCCTCTTGTATGGTTATTGAACTCTGAAAAACATCTTGAGACATTATAGACATTTTCATTTGAACTTAATTGTGAATATTGCTACTAATGACCGTGCATGTACAATAATAACAAAGCAAAATGAATTAATTTCAGTAATATTAAGGTGTATGACTAAGCTCATAGTCAACTAATCTAAAGTTAATGAATCACTCTTTGTGGTCTGCCTCTTGCAATTTAATAATTTATTTGTTAGATGCATGCTTTAATAAATCATATATCTGTGTAAAATTGATTCATTTACTTACCCACTTTTACAATCGAAAAAGAGCTTTTGACAACCTCTCCAGGTAAAAGCAGGTCTGATCTGAATACGGGTATCAGGGGGGAAAAACATGTTGAATACAAATTATCAAATGCAACAAATCATGTGTCTAGCTAGGAGGAAAAAAACTTTTAGATGCAATGAGAAAATACTTGTATCATATTGTAGCATATTGTGATTTTGAGATCCATCTTTTCACACTAAGGACAACTGAGTGACTCATATGCAACTATTACAGAAGGTTCAAACGCTCACTGATGCTTCAAAAGGAAAAACCATGCATTAAGAGCTGGGGGTGAAAACTTTTCGAATTTGATAATCAGGGTAAATTGACCTTATTTTGTCTTCTGGGAAACATGTAACTATCTTCTGTAGCCACTGAAAGGCAGTACTAAATGAAAAATTATGATATTTAGGCAAAATAAGAAAGATGTAAAAGTTTTCACCCCCCGGCTCTTAATGCTCAAAATCATACAGCCATTGTTGGAAAGGAAAAGTTCAAATACACAAAAATGCTGGAAAACCAAAGAACTAAAGGATTTTTCTGAAGAGCAGCAAGCAGTTTAACTGTTCAGGACAAACAAGGGACTCATGAAAAACTATCACTAAACAAAAAAACAGCTGTAGATCATTCAGGTAACAACACAGTATTAAGAATCTTTCTGTAAACTTTTGAACAGGGTCATTTTTATAAATTCAACTATTAGTTTCTCTTGTGGACTATATGTAAAATCTTTTATGTGAAATATCTTATTCAGGTCAGTACTAAATAAACAATAACATGCATATTGTATGATCCCTCTTATTTTGGTAAAATAATTTTGCAGATTCTGAAAGGTGGATGTAAACTTTTGACTTTTTTTTTACTTTAATATAACTTCTATATGGATTTTGTTTATTTTTATTTCATATTTGTATTAAATATACAGTTTTATTCATTTTAGTACTTAAACTTTTTTAGTTACTTGTCAAGGCACGTTTTGTAAGGTACTTTTTTAAAAGTTTGAGTTTTTCATCTAATATATATATTTTTTTTTTCAGCTTTATATCAATTAAACTAAAATGGTTTTAGTTAGTTATAGAGATAGTTCACCCAAAAATGAAAAATTCAAGAGCTTTCTGACCCTGCATAGAAAGATAGTAAGGACATTGATAAAATAATCCATGTGACAGGAGTGGTTCAACCTTAATTTTACAAAGCTACAAGAACGGAAGAGAGTAAGTTGTTGAATAAAGTCATTATTGTTGTTTTCTTTGCACAGAAAAAGTGCTCTCATAGCTTCATAAAATTATGGTTGAACCACTGATGTCACATGGACTATTTTATTAATGTCCTCACTACTTACTGGGCCTTGGACATGGTAGTACCATTGCTGTCAGGGTCAGAAAGCGCTCAGATTTTATCAAAAATATCTATTTTTAATTTGTTTCGAAGATGAACAAAGGTCTTATAGGTTTTGAACGACATGAGGGTGAGTAATTAATAACAGATTTTCATTTTTGGCTGAACTATCCCTTCTACATCAACAACATGTAGCCAAGAACATGAAATCGTGAAATCAACTATCGAGACGTTTAGAAAGCAAAGTTCAAAATTATAGTATAATTTGTTCACTTTTGTGTGCTAAACAATTTTGGTGCTGTGTTGGGATGCATCTCTACTTGTTGTCCAATGTCAAATATGAAACAAAACCAACTGACAACAGTCATTTCAAGAGGCTATAAACTGAAAAAAATTCATTCTGTAATCATTTACCTACCATCATACCTTTCCACAAACATTCAGCTATAAATAACTTCCACTGTGGAAGAAAGAAACTCAGGCGGTTTGAAAGACGTGAGGGTGATTTTTCATTTTTGAGCGAACCATTCCATTAAAAACAAACCTGAGATGCCGTAAATGAGCTTTTGTGGGTATACGCTTCAGAGACTCGGCGACTGCAGTATCGATTACACAACCGCACCAAGTATTTTGTGGTTTCTCAACATGGCAGTTCATTGTTATGGTGTGACACTTCCTACAGCAGTTAGCCCTGCTCACTCTCGCCGAGCTCTCAGACACCTCTCCAGCTTGTTTTTCAGCTACGACTGCTGTCCCATGTCAGTCTTCCTCACTCTCCCTCCCTCTTTCTCCCCGTCTTCTCTTTCATTAACTGCTGCTGTCAGTGGGGAAGACCACTTTTTGTACGCCATCTAATTCCTGCGGCTGCTGCGGCGCAGGGCGACTCGGCTGGCAGGAGTTTCTCCGGCGCAGCACATAATCAGGTCTCCTCCTTAAACTCGGCAGGATTCTAACCAATTTGTCTCGCACAGCTGGAGATCATTGTTTCGATCTGCTCGACGGGAAGCGAGTCAACCTTGGTTGAAATTTTCGGTTTGTGCTGATGCCACTCTTGTGATTGGAGTCCTCGGTTTCGCCAGATGGCCAATCATTGTCAAGCAAGCATGTCATGACATGTACAGAGTGAGCTGCACTAGGGTGGTTTGCATGTGCTGTGGTGTTGAACAGCATGAAGGACGGTTTATTTGGTTTTTAATTGTGTAATTCTCAGTATACCGCAGAACCTTCATCGAGGAAGCAGCACTGACATCTGTAGGAATTTCAAGATTATGATTAGTGAAATTAGTTTTCATTTTTATAGAACAGAATATCTGTTTAACAAATTGACTGGGGAACGAGATCAGGAGAGAACAATAATGTTGAGAAAATGCTTCTTAAAATTGAAATAATTTTTGTAAATGCAGTGGTCTCTTAACATTTCTGTGTAATTATATCCACCTAAGGAGTGACAAAACTTTCTGAATGTACAGTTGAGGTCAGAATCTGCAAAATGTTAATTATTTGACCAAAATAAGAGGGATCATACACAATCCATGTTGTTGTTTTTTATTTAGCACTGACCCGAATAATATATTTCACATGAAAAGACGTTTACATATAGTCCATAAGAGAAAATAATTGTTGAATTTATAAAACGTACCTCGTTACTGTGTTGTTACCTGAATGGTAGTTGTTTATGAGTCCCTTGTTGGTCCTGAACAGTTAAACTGCCTGCTGTTCTTCAGAAAAATCCTTCAGGTCCCACAAATTATTTAGTTTTTCAGCATTTTTATGTATTTGAACCCTTTCCAACAATGACTGTATGATTTTAAGATCCATCTTTTCACACTGAGGACAACTGAGCGACTATTACAGAAGGTTTAAACACTCACTGAAGCTTCAGAAAGAAACACGATGCATTATAGCCAGGGTGTGAAAACTTTTTGAATTTGAAGATCAAGATAAATTTACCTTTTTTGTCTTCTGGGAAACATGTAAGTATCTTCTGTAGCTTATGAAGGGCAGTACTAAATGAAAAAAAAAAAAAAGATATTTAGGCAAAATAAATTTTTTTTTTACACATTTTCATTCTGTTCAAAAGTTTTCACCCCTGATCTTAATGCATCGTGTTTCCTTCTGGAGCATCAGTGAGCATTTAAACCTTCTGTAATAGTTGCATATTGAGTCCCTTAGTTGCCGTCAATGTGAAAAGATGGGTCTCAAAATCATACAGTCATTGTTGGAAAGGGTTCAAACACAAAAATGCTGAAAAACCAAAGAGTTTGTGGGACATGAAAGATTTATCTGGAGAACAGCGGGCAGTTTAACTGTTCAGGACTGTTCAAGGGACTCATGAACAACTGTCCACTAAACGCCCAGCTGTCACTAAACAAAAAAACACATCTGTGGATCATTCAGGTAACAACACAGTATTAAGAATCAAGTGTATGAAAACTTTTGAACGGGGTCATTTTTTAAAAAATTCAGCTATTATTTTCTCTTGAGGACTGTAAACAACTTTTATCTGAAATATCTTATTCAGTACTAAATAAAAAATAACATGCATTTTGAAAATATTTACTTAAAATATTTTCAAATAGAAAACAGTTATTTTAAATAGTACAAATATTTCAAAATCTTACGGTTCAAAAACCTTTGACTGGTAGTGTACATCTAAAGTCTTTGGCTTTATGTTGAAGCGCTGCCAATGAAGTAATGCCAACGGTTATTTAATTTTAACTTGGATTACTGACACATTCTGTGTTTGGAAAGAGTTCCCTTTGATTTGTTTAAATAAGTTGAGTGGTTTTGTATAATTGGTATATTTTGCCAAGTCAAACCTCCTATTCCTCCTCCTATTCATCAGACGAAAACTTTGTTAAAACTGGAGCCAATTCAAATGTTTAGCCTGTTAAGCAAGAAAAAACTTTAGGGCAGGATTTGATTTATTTAACTTATTTATTCATTTTTTGAGTCATAGCTTGAGGTCTCTATATTAGGAATACTGTTGGCTCTGTGATGAATTGCTTTTGTTTCTCTACTATAAGTTGCTTTGGATCAAAGTGTCTGCTAAATGCATAAATGCAATGTAATGTAAATGAGGTTCTTTTCTGATCCAATTTTTTTCTCTCCTTTATTGTTACTTCTGTTATCTACTAAACTCTCCTGAACAAACAAGTTCCAAAAAAACTAAATTTATAATTAAATAAAATGGTTTTAAAGTCAACCACAAAGGAAATTTACTTTAAAGATCAAACTATTTAAAAACAAAGAATAAATACATGCGCCAATTAAACGTTAAAAATAAGACTTTTAACAGATACATACTTTAAATATAGCTGCATGCAGCAATTACAGGGCTAAGCACTAGACAAGGGAAGCATCAGAACAAATGCAGCAATGAGTAACTGAAGCCACTTTAAGGTGATTTTAGTCAAAATGGGTGAAAAATCATTGGTAAAAATGTAGCATTTTATATCATAATACTCTATTGTAGTCAATAGCATTTCATGTTTTGTTCAGTTATAGCGCCACCAAGAGGCACAATCCCACTATTTTTTGTATGTGTGTGTCCTTAGAGTATGCCCATACATATGTGTTTCAAATTTGGTGAAAATATCTCATTTTGTTTTGCAGTTACAGACATTTTTCTATATGAGAAGAGAAAAAATGACCGATGGCTGACTTTGTTTGCATTTTCACTACTTACTATTAAAATTGTGGCAACTGGCCATATGCATACCGCCGGCACGCTATGTTTCTGAATTTTCCTACAGTGGTTTTGTGTCGATCAGAGTAACAGTTTCTGAGATATTGGCAAATGTTTTTTAAACGCTAAAATGCAACGTTGGAATATTTGAATATTTGATTTTACCAGTAGGTGGCACTGGCTCAAAACTTTTAAGGCTCCTTCAGGGCATCACACTGATGACCCACACCAAGTTTCGTAATAACAAAATTCGAAATGTCCGATGCCATTGGATGGATATGGTTCGACTCGGCATGATGCATCGAATCTAAAGAGACCAGTTTTGGGATTTTTGGCCAAACCATTCAGAATAAAAAAAAAAAAAAAACATTTTCATATCTCCTGACCACTAGGTGGCACTGCGCTGAAACACTGCAGGTAGCCTCAGGACATGCTTGTTATCACACACACCAAGTTTGGTCTCAATATATCAAACCGTTGTGGAGATAGAGCCTCACATCCATTTTTGCGTGCTTTTCATAGAATTTGTTTGCACGTTATTCGAGAACGGTTTGACTAATCAACTTGAATTCCTTAACTTTTTGCCAGCATGGTCTGAAGATGATCTAAGCCAATTTTGGTGAAAATCAGACAAACCGTCTAGGTCCAGTTTGAAAAAGTAGGTTCTTCAAACAAATACGGGGAGACACTGCAGACAAAAACATTGTTTTTTTCATGCACCTGTCAAGTTTGAGATTTTGGGCTTTTTGGTTTTTCATAGTTCAAGTGTTTTTTCAGACTAGTGGAAAAAAGCACAGAAAAGACACTGTTAAGTGTTTTTTTTTTTATACCTCTTTATCTATTTGTGTCAATGCATTTCAATTACAATGCATATTTTTAAAGACCGTTTTCTCAAAATGAGTTTCTTTCTCTTACACTGAGCCATACATCTCCACTTCAGTAACACTTACACACACCAAACTTTACATTTTTATTCCTGTCTATATTCTGAAGGTTTTTACAGAGGGATTTGTTCATATATGATTTGCTGATTTTATTCCCCCCCCAAATGGTAAAAAATACATAGTTTTTTGTCTTTTGTAAGTTTTTCTGAATTATTCTGAATTCTAAAATGAGATACCCAAAAAACTTTTGACCTTAATATGTCAAAAAAAAAAAAAAAAAAAAAAAAATTAACAAGAATTTTGAAACTGACTTCATCCAGTGTATTGCATAGATTTCCGTACTGGAAATGTATGCAATTAGCATATACAGTATTTCATTAAATAATGCCTCATTTGCATATTAACCTAACATTTTAGAAAACTTAATACAACGTAAAACGTAATACAAAAAATGTTTGCAGTTATCAATGTAATTAATCAACTGGGTAAGCAAGGTGATAACTTTTAGTTATTTTATTTTTTTACCCTATTCACCTGCAGTGTCTCGCCTTAAAAATAGAAAGAAAAAGAAAACTAAATCTTACGATTTTTGAAATGTGGGCTTCATTCGACTCAGCCTGAGCCAATCATTTAGAGAAAAAATAATTTTCCTTCTGTGCCTTACAGTTCAAAAGTTATTAGCATACAATTTGGATAAATTTGGACAAGTGGTGGCGCTAGAGAGTTTAAGTTAGAGATGCCAAATTTGCTGTGGTTAATGTTGAGACTGTCCTCTATCAGTGTGCCAAATTTCACAACTTTCCCTCAAGCGGTTCTATGGGCACCCATAGACTCAAGAGCGGAAGAAGAAATGGAAGAAGTGCTTGGCCCCTAATAATGACAGAATTGCTGAATTATAATGGAACTGAAAATTCCCAAATATTCTCAAAACAAATTTCTCCCAATATTATGCAAACTATCACTCACCTGAAGGTCTTGTGCTTTTGTCAAAATGAAGACATCACTGTTTTATGTCATATCTGAAACAAATATGCAATTGTAATATAATGTAAATAGTTTTAAAACACTTACTTAAACGCACATATAGCTCTAAATAATCTTGTAAAAGCACTAAAATCAATGTATTTCTGTGGGAGTGTAAAAAAAATAATAATTTGAATGTTTACAGTAAATTGAAAGCCATGAACTTTCAAACTGTGTGATATTTGTAAGATTTGAATATAGATGATGGTGGATGAAAATGAAGAAATGTAATAAGACGGCCAGGCCAAGAGGATCAGAATCGAACATGTGACATAATAAAGCAACATGGCATCTCTCGTTCCAGATTTGCGGAAGCAGCGTTAAATCCCCACTTGAATGAATCTGGCAAAAGAAAGATTATGAGGAGGGAGTAAAGCAATCAATGTGTAGAAATAAAACTTTAAGGGAACTTAAGTGAACATTGCGTTAAGCTCCTTACACCGTTTTGGTTAAAAGCTTAAAAGCTTTTGGGGTGGAAGAAGTTTTGAAACTGAGCATGAAGAATTCACAAGAAAAGATATCCAATTCATGGGCATTTTTTATAAGAAAGTGTTTGATTTTGGTTCATGGACACAGAATCGAATATGTAAATTGCATTAAGTGCAGCAGATGTTACAAGAATTGCAATTATAAAAGATTTAAATCCAAACATCTGGGTTATAAACTTAATTACTTTTGAGCCACTATGAGCAGAATCTTAAATAATGATGATTTATTCCGGGGGAAATTATTTACAGTGTTCTCTGCACAACATGCTTATGGGCCACTACATACAATATGTGCCTCAGTATGCAGTTTTTGCTGTGCGTTGTTCACTGGGGATTTCACTAACAACTAACTGCATGCACTGTTTGCATTGTTTTAGTGCATGTTCACAAAAGGAACAATGCAAATCAGTTAAAGGAATAGTTAAACAAAAATGAAAATTTGCTGAATATTTAGTCATCCTCAGGTCATCCAAGATGTAGATGAGTTTGTTTCTTTATCAGAAGAGATTTGG
Source organism: Garra rufa (assembly GCF_049309525.1). Classification (NCBI taxonomy): domain Eukaryota; kingdom Metazoa; phylum Chordata; class Actinopteri; order Cypriniformes; family Cyprinidae; genus Garra; species Garra rufa. The sequence continues at coordinate 49,559,929 of NC_133365.1, forward strand.
AGGAATTCAGCATTACATCTTGCTCATGAATGTATGGAAGCCTGTTTCTGCCACTGAATAATAAATCAAAAGAATTGAATGATAAAATTCGGGAAATCGCACAGTTTTCTCAGAATTGCAAGTTTATTTCATGCAATTCTGAGAAAACTGTGCGATTTCCCGAATTTAAATAAAGTCAGAATTGTAAGACATAAACTCGCAATTCTAAGAAATAAAGTGAGAATTGTGAGATATAAACTTAGAATTGTGACTTTTTTTCTCAGAATTGCGAGAAAATGCAATTGTTATTTTATAACACCCAATTATGAGTTAAGTCAGAATTGTGAGATATAAACTCGTAATTCTGAGAACATATTAGTTTTTTCTTTCCCCTCAAATTTGGACTTCATAACTCAATTGAGTTCATATCTCACAATTCTGGGGAAAAAGTCTGAATGGTGTGAAAAAAGTCTGAATTGTGAGATATAAACTCGTGATACACAAACTGTGTGATAAAATTCATAAATCTGACATTTTTCTCAGAATTGCATAATGTAAATTCACAATTGCTGGTTCTAAAGTCAGAATTGTGAGATATAAACTTACAATTGTGACTTTTTTTCTCAGAATTGTGAGAAATCGCAATTGTGTTTTTATAACACCAAATTAGAAGTTAAGTCAGAATTGTGAGATATAAACTTAAAATTCTGAGAACATATCAGTTACTTTTTCCCCTCTCAAAATTTGACTTTATAACTCGCAATTGCAAGTTTATATCTTAGAATACTGAGAAAAAAGTCAGAATTGCATGAAAAAAGTCAGAATTGCAAGAAACTTGTGATACATAAACTGCATGATAAAATTCGCAAACCGGACATTTTTCTCAGAATTGCATGATATAAATTCACAACTGCGAGTTCTAAAGTCAGAATTGTGAGATATAAACTTAAAATTCTGAGAACATATCAGTTACTTTTTCCCCCCTCAAAATTGGAGTTTATAACTCGCAATTGCGAGTTTATATCTCAGAATTCTGAAAAAAAAAGTCAGAATTGCGTGAAAAAAGTCAGAATTGTAAAAAAAAAAACTCGTGATACACAAACTGTGTGATAAAATTTGCAAATCAAGACATTTTTCTCAGAATTGCATGATATAAATTTACAATTGCAAGTTATAAAGTCAGAATTGTGAGATATAAACTCACAAATCTGACTTTTCTTAGAATTGCATGATATAAACTTGCAATTATAAAGTCAAAATTGTGGGACATAAACTTGCAATTCTAAGAAATAAAGTCAAAACTGTAAGATATAAACTAACAATTGTGACTTTTTTCTCAGAATTGTGAGTTTATATCTCGAAATTCTGATTTTATAACACTTAATTCTGAATTAAGTCAGAATTCTAAGATATTTTTCCCCTCAAAGTTGGACTTTATCTCACAATTCTGAGAAAAAAGTCAGAATTGCAAGATATAAACTCGCAATTGGGGAAAAAAGTCAGAATTGTGAGTTTGTATCACACAATTTTGAGAAAAAAATTTGAGTTTATATCTCCGAATTCTGACTTTTTAATTTGCAGTTGCAAGTTTATATCTCACAATTCGGAGAAAAAAAACTCAAAACTGTATGATAAATAGTCACAATAACCTTTTTTTAAATTTCTTATTCAGTGGCGGAAACGGGCTTCCATACCAATGGAACTCCTGCAGTGAATGGGTGCCGTCAGAATGAGAGTCCAAACAGCTGATGAAAACATCACAATAATTCACAAGTAATCCACAAGACTCCAGTCCATCAGTTAACACCTTGTGAAGTGAAAAGCTGTGTGTTTGTAAGAAACAAATCCATTATTGAGACATTTCAACTTCAAACAGTTGCTTACTTCTAAAATAGGTGTGTATAATATCATTTTTTCCTTAGTGAAAATGTTGTCTTATCTGAATCAGGAGAGAAATATTACAGATGCAAACGATCCAGAATAGTTCTAAACAAAAATGTTGGTGAATTTACATATTAGAGGACAACAGGAGGAAGCATTATTATGGATAATGAAATCTTATTTTGTCTAGAAGCAGTGGTTTAAACATTAAAACCTTCATGATGGATTTGTTGCTTACAAACATGCAGTTTTTCACTTTACAAGACGTTAATCGATGGACTGGAGTGGTGTGGATTATTTGTGGATTATTGTGATGCTTTTATCAGCTGTTTAGACTCTCATTCTGACGGCACCCATTCACTGCAGAGAATCCACTGGTGAGCAAGTGATGCAATGTTAAATTTCTCAAATACCTTCCAATGAAGAAACAAACTCATCTACATCTTGGATGGCCTGAGGGTAAGTACATTTTCATTCCTGGATGAATTATTCCTTTAATGGCAGAAATAGGCTCATAAATTTGTGCACTTTGTAGGTCGGTTTTAAGTGCTAGACTGTAGATGATGCAGCAAGCATATGTTACCATCACCATCACCATTTAAAACTGCTGCTGCTGCCATGATCAATGGCACAAACATACTCAGTGGTAATAGTGTGCCGTTAATTGTCCCAGGCAAATAGCGCAGAGTTAGGTGCAATCTATAATGAGTCCAATTTGCATAGAAAAGAGGCGTGTCTGTGCTAGAATGACAACAACTTAATTTAGCTATTTCAATGCATTTAGTGCCTGGTTTAACTAGAAATACCGCAAGCAAAATTGGCGCTGTTAAGTGAATCAGTTCCTCAGTGACAGTGTAATGCATTCAGCGTTAAAAAGTCAGTGCTAAAGCATGCTTATATATGTGGTTTTGAACAACAGCAAGACAGGGTGCATGTACTCGCTTGAATTCAGACACAATTACTGTCTGAATTAGTTCTGCCACATGTATCATAATCAACTAACTGTCAGCATAATTGTGCTGATGCACTTGGTTTTGATACCATTAATTTGCCATCTGTTGCACGTAGAACAAGAACAGAGATGTATGAAGACGGTACACAAAATATACTCACCATTATACAGAGGAATGACTTTCGATGAGTAATCAATAGTGAGAGAATGAGAAAGGCTATCAATTGCATGCCGATCGTTGGATGGGAATTACATCGCTTGCCTATAGATCTTTACATTGGGAAGAAAAAAAATCAAAATGAGACGCAGTTCTGCAGTGCCTTTTCAACTCTGTAACTTTCTATAAAATAAATAAGCTTGTGTTGGCATTTAAAGTAGCATTTATATAAAAGGGGAACAGCAGACTTTTGGGAATTTCTCTAGTTTTGGAAGAAACAGGCTTGCTAGTGTGCATTACAAATAAAATGCATTATCAAATGAAGATGAATAGATGTCAGAATTAAAATTATTCCTTTAACCCTCTAGTTTTGTTCAGATTCCTATCACACCTTTGATGTTGCCGGTCCAAACAACTCCAAACAACTGCTTGTAAATCTCTCATTAGTAAATCTCTCAAAAAAACGTTTTTTTTTTTTTTTTTTTGTTTTTTATGATTCATTTTCACAATATGAGATAAAAAGTATTACAATTTTCACTGTTTCTCACAGTAGTGTTCTTTAATGTTTAATCAGGAAGTGTGCTTTTAAATGCTTTTATTTTGTACAAAATTGCAAAGTCACACTTGTGGTGTTTCCGGGTCAAAAATGACCGGACTCCAAACAAATGCTTATAAATCTCTTATTATGCTATATTATCACCAAATATTGGATTCAATCTTTTTGTCAACTTGTTTTCTTTCATTCAGGACTGGTTTTGTGTTTCTGATTAATCATAGGCCTCATTTATCTGAAAATAGGCACCTCATTTTTTGAGTGAAAAAAACGTTTTTTTTTATGAATAATTTTCACAATATGAGATAAAACTTGATTAAAATTTCCACTGTTTCTCACAGTAGTGTGAATAATGTTTAATCAGGAAGCTTGCTTTTAAATGCTTTTATTTTGTACATAATTGCAAAGTCACACTTGTGGTGTTTCCGGGTCAAAAATGACCGGACTCCAAACAAATGCTTATAAATCTCTCATTATGCTATATTATCACCAAATATTGCATTCAATCTTTTTGTCCACTTGTTTTCTTTCATTTATGACTGGTTTTGTGTTTCTATTTGCATCTGATTAATCATAGGCCTCATTTATCCAAAAGTAGGTACCTCATTTTTTGAGTGAAAAAATAGTTTTTTTTTATGAATAATTTTCACAATATGAGATAAAACATGATTAAAAATTGCACTGTTTCTCACAGTAGTGTGCTTTAATGTTTAATCAGGAAGTTTGCTTTTAAATGCTTTTATTTTGTACAAAATTGCAAAGTCACACTTGTGGTGTTCCCGGGTCAAAAATGACTGGACTCCAAACAAATTCTTATAAATCTCTCATTATGCTATTTTATCACCAAATATTGGATTCAATCTTTTTGTCAATTTGTTTTCTTACATTAAGGACTGGCTTTGTGTTTCTATTTGCATCTGATTAATCATAGGCCTCATTTATCCAAAAATAGGCACCAAATTGTTGGAGTGAAAAAATAGTTTTTTATACATAATTTTCACAATATAAGATAAAAAAATTATACAAATTTGCACTGTTTCTCACACTTGTGTGCTTTAATGTTTAATCAGGAAGTTTGCTTTTAAATGCTTCTATTTTGTACATAATTGCAAAGTCACACTTGTGGTGTTCCCGGGTCAAAAATGACCGGACTCCAAACAAATGCTTATAAATCTCTCATTATGCTATATTACCGCCAAATATTGAATTTAATCTTTTTGTCAACTTGTTTTCTTTTATTTAGGACTGGTTTTGTGTTTGCATTTGCATCTGATTAATCATGAAATTAACACTTGTCAAAAATGGCCATCCATTGAAAGTGAATAGGAAACACCACAAGTGTCAATAGGTCAAATAAAACAAACAAACAATTATGAAAATTCCCCCAAAAATTCTGAGAAGTACTTATACCCTGTGTGAACACAGGCAGGAAGTTTGAATCTAATGCGATAACATTAATTAGCATTTTCGGGTAAAAGAATATCTTTTCCGGGTCAATTTGACCCAAACACAACCAGGGTTAAGACATTAAGTGAAAACTTCATGCATTTATGAACTGTCTAACAGAAAAATCACATAAATTCAATCAAATATGTGACCCTGGACCACAAAACCAGTCATAAAGGTCAATTTTTGGAAATTGGAAATTTTACTTTACTTAATATCCTAATCATTTTGGCATAAAAGAAAAATCAAAAATTTTGACCCATGCATTGTATTTTTGGCTATTTCTACAAATATACCCGTGCTACTTATGACTGAGTTTTGTGGTCCAAGGTCACATTAAAAAACTAAACAGTAGTGTGCTGACGCAACCTAAACTACCAACAATTAAAAAACAAAATCAAAGTATAAAATGTCAACATTTAGGTCCCTTTTGGAGTCGTGAACTGGCAGAAACATTTAACGCAGACACTCTTGTCTATGACAAATCCCCATCTCTTTAATGAGATGTATTAGCAGCATATTGGGCTTATCAGCGTGACCTAGAAAGATGAAATGGAGGAGTTAGAGAGTTGGGAGCTTGCTCTTCCATAATCCCTTGAGAGGAAAACATCCGTCTCTCTGCGGCCTCCATCCCCTGGGATGAAATTACTGCGGGAAATTTCCTGAATCCCACACCGCAATCTCTACTTAAACAATTCTGCTTTTTCAAGGCTCTGGATTCTTTAAGACACGAGCAGAATATATAGAAGTAAAATAAATTAGACAAACGTACATAAGGATGGCTGATGGACCAATTTCACGCTTTAAAGAGCACACCGAAAAAATAATAGGGCGCTGGTAAAACATTTACTGTAATGAAATTAGCTATTTATACAGTGGAAATGTATGCAATCAGAATACATGGCTACTACTGAATGGCCATCAATGAAGAAAAATGCTTTTTTTTTTCATGATAACCAGTCAAACCATCATCTATCTCACTTAAGATCTCGCCCAGTCGCTATTTTGGAGTAGTCGTATAACTAATTAAAATGAATGATTAAAATATATTTTTTAATTTCATGCATGTAATTAATCCATTTATAAAGCATAGAGAACCATATATATAAATATAAGAATAATTTATTCATTTGAATGCATTTATTAAAATGAATAATTATAATTTAAAAAATGTCAATCATGTATCTATGTATAAATATAAACATGTCATGTATAAATTAAACTATAAACACTGATGTTCCAAGGTTTGGGATCAGTAAGATTTGTAATGTTTTTTAAAGTCTCTTATGCTCATCAAGGCTGTATCTATTTGATCAAAAATACAAAAAATTAGCAAAATATTTTTGCAAATTAAAATAACAGTTTTCTATTTTAATATATTTTAAAATATAATTTACTCCTGTGAAGCAAAGCTTCATTTCCAGCATCATTACTCCAGTCTTCAGTCTCACATGATCATCAGAAATCATTCTAATATGCTGATTTATAATAAATGTTAGAAACAGGTGTGCTGCTTAATATTTTGGGGGGGACCTGTGATTTTTTTTTTTTTTCAGGATTCTTTGATAATAAAAAGTTTATTTAAAATAGAAATGTTGTGGTACAATATACAGCACTTTATTTTATTTTTATTTTTTTAAAGGAATTAATACTTTTTCAGCAAGGATATGTTAAATAGATAAAAGGTAATAGTAAAGAATTATATTGTTAGAATAGATTTATATTTTTCTGTTCTTTTTAACTTTTTAATTATCAAAGAATAAAAAAAAGTAACACCGATTCCCAAAAATATTAAGCAGCACAACAACAGATAATGACACATAAATAAATTATATTTTAAAGTATATTAAAATAGAAAAACATTATTTTAAATTGTAATAAGACGAAACAAGGTTTAAGCATAAAATATGGTGTAAAACTGCTTTAAATTATTGCTGTTTTTCGGAAAAAAAAAAATAAAACAAGTTTTCTATATAATTTAATTGCTGAGCAAAAAATAAATATCATACATTTTTCCCTAATTTACAGAAGACACCCACGCAGGGGTGTAGCAGCCAATTTAAAAGTGGGGGGGACAGTATGGTGATGTTCATACAGTATAATAAATTATAAATAGAAGAACAATGGGCATTTTACCGCACCAAAGTGGCAATTTGAGGACACCCAAGAGATTTGCGCTGGGATTGGCTAAATGTCAAAAAAAGTGCGGGGGACATGGCATATTTACAACAAAAATCAATTTATGACATTCATGAAATTATTTAACAAATACTAATTAGTTGTAATTCTACATTTCTAGGTTTTGCCCATTTTTCAGTAAGAATTGTTTACTAATTTAAAACACAAAAAATGTAATATGCTCCATTATTCTTTTATATATTTTAATAAGTACAAGTCAGAATAAGCATGTTGTTTGAATTTTGACATATTGTGTTACACTGAATGACAATGTAACATTAACCAAATTTTGACATTTTATTCTACAAAAACTTATTTGAAAGCATCAAAATAGACATTTTACTTACATTTAATGTGCTTTCTATGGACATAAAATCACCTTTGTACATTAATTTTGACGTGGACATCTTAACGTCTTTATATATTTCACAATATTTCATTTTTTTTTTAATCAAATAAATGTAGCCTTTGTGAGCATAAGAGGCTAATAAACAATCAAAAATCTTAATGATTCCAAACATTTAAACTTTTAAATTTATACTTAATTTTATTTATACATAGATTTTAATTCAACTAACTAAAACTTTATGGTAAGCCATAGCTCCATGCAGTCTTAAATCTATCCAAACTGTACAGAGCACATTTTATTTTAACTCCAAGGCAAATAAAACTTTTCAAAATGAATAATGTTAGCAATTTAAAATGACAGTCAGCTGCTACATATTTGCAGTGACCCTTTTGACACAACATATTATACAAGTAAATGTAACCTAATTAAACAAAGAAGTGAATGAGGGCGTATATTCATCCCATCCTGCCTACAGCTCTCGCTCATTTATTTACATACGGACAAGCTCGGCTCTGTCCACCTCCAGATAACGGGAGACAAGTGAGGGAGATGCAGCGCATCAATTCTCCAAATGAAACCCATGCAACTCCTTGAAACCGATGACTCATCAGGAGCAAAAACGGCCTGGTTTTGCAAGAAGTTAGTTTTGCTAGCCGTCATTCTGACCATCTATCTGCCACCTACATTTCTGTAACAGTTTCTACCTTACGCTCACTTGTAATGTTAGTCATGCACCAAAAACAGTCATATTTTATCCATAATCTCCATTAACATACACTTTTGCTACTGCCTTATGACATGAAGGACGTCTGTAATTAAATGTGACCCTGGACCACAAAACCAGTCATAAGGGTCAATTATGAAAAATCTGAAAGTTAAAAGTTAACACTAGCCAGTTGTCAGATGTTAGTAAATGTGTCAGATGTCAGATGTGTTTGTTTTTTGTTTGTTTTTTTGTTTTGTTTTTTTGGTTAAAGAGTAATGGTAATCAGTCATTCTTGAGAGGTGGGACAAAACAGGGTGCTAAAATTGAAAAAATAAAACTTTGTACTCAGACAAAGGAAACTACATTTATGTATATTATATGTACTAAGCTACTGAGCTATGCTTTGAAACAACCTCCCAACTTTTCTCTTTTTTTAAAAAAAAATGTGTTTTTTAACTTGGAATGTGTAATATAATTTCAACTTTATCTTTAACAGCTTTCTAGATGTTTTTAACATTTCAAAACACATTCCCATGTTAGTAGACAGATTACACTTTCACATGTAACCAACAATTCCACAACAAATATAAAATATCATAATGAAATATCATCAAAATATTCATCTGACGGAGGTGACAGAACTGACGGAGTTGACACATCTGACGGTGTTGACCAAAACCTGAATTTGTAGTCATTTTAACTATACAAATACATTGAATCAATTAATTACTGTATTAAAACAACCACAACAAACAGTGAGTATGTTATTGTTTGTAAAGCTTCTATTCAAGAGTCACATTTAAGTATTCTGATATATTATTGGAACACAACATCTTACGGTGGTGACATCTGACGGTGTTGACAAATTTGCCATTTTTCACAAAACAAATGGAGTTCATGTAGTAGACATTTAGGTTTTTTTTTTCTGTTGATGCTAGGGGCTAATGGAACCTGCTTCAGGAGAATAAAATGGTTTAAAGATTTCAAATAATTTTCTCAGAAAGTGGATGTTTGGTGTTGACATATCATAGTTGTGACACACGAAATATTAACATTAGAATTAAAATATTCTAAAACTATAAAACTTAGCAGAGCCTGTGTGACATTGATGTACTCTGCAGAAGAGGACTGTGGCAAGGGGGTCCTTTTAGAGTGATAGCCCCTGATATTCCCTGATTTTATTACATTTTAAGTAATGTCTGACGGTGTTGACAAAAAGTGAGGACACACCTTCGAAACCTTATTAAACACACATGTCTGACTGAAAAACAACCTTGCTTTAATATGAGATATTATTAAGTGTTGCCTTTGATAAAACAAGGTCTTTTTCATCATTAAATTTTTTTTTAATCCATTTTATAGCATATGAATGAATAAACCCTTCTCTGTGGACGCAGAGTTTTAGATGTAGTGAGAAGACAATAAGTGTCATAGATTTCACATAATAATGAGCAAATGAAATTGAAGGGGATAATTGTGTTAAATACATTATATTATTAATCCCCATAGCATTTACAATTGAAAATATGTTTTATTTTTAAAACTAATAGCAGTTATAATTGGTGGACATGTTTTGTCCCATGTCTCAAGAATGACTGTAATATTGTATATTATAATTGCAATTTAAAATAACTGTTTTTTATGTAGTCCTGTGATGGCAAAGCTAATTTAAAGCATCATTTTTTCAGTCTTCAATGTCAGAAATCATTCAGATATATACTGATTTGCTGCTTAAGAAACTTATTACAGTCATTAACAGTCAGGCTTTGTAATATTTGTGACCCTGGACTACAAAACCAGTCAAAAGATTGACATCTCAAAAATTGATTGAAATTAGTGTATGGTTTGATAGGATAGGACAGATACAACTATTTGAAAATCTGAAATCTGAGGGTGCAAAAAAAATTCTAAATATTGAGAAAATCACCTTTAAAGTTGTCCAAATGAAATTCTTAGCAATGCATATTACTAATCGAAAGATACGTTTTTATATATTTATGGTAGAAAATTTACAAAATCTTCATGGAACATGATCTTTACTTAAAGGTGTTATCGGATGCAAATTTTCCACAAGTTGATATGATTCTTTAGGGTCTTAATGAGAAGTCTATAACATACTTTGGTTAAAAATTCTCAATGGTAGTGTAAAAACACTCTTTTTACCTGGTCAAAATCATCCCTTTTTAGAGCGAGCTATTCTGTTGCATGTTCCTTTAAATGCTAATGAGCTCTGCTCACCCCGCCCCTCTCTGCCCTGGGATTATGAGCCGTAATGTTTACTTTAGCTGCATAATGCTGCGTTTAACAGCGAAACTTGCTAAATTAAGAAAGAACATTTGCAAAGATGCATAAAAAATCCTTATACTCACTTCTGCTGTGGGTGAAGCTGCATCACGAATGATTTGCACGAACAGACGCATATGTAGATCGGGATCAGTGCTTTCCTTTCAAAAGAGAATGACCAGATTTTAAAAAGAGGATATTACTTTTAAAGATTAAAAAAATACCACTGGGTGGATTTCCATCATTGTAGGGTGGTTGTGTACACAAACTGCCAACACACATTAATGTTCAAACAACATATAAAATTGAGTTTTGCATCCAATGACCCCTTTAATATCCTACTGATTTTCGGCATAAAAGAACAATCGATAATTTTGACCCGTATAATGTGTTTTCGACTATTTCTGCAAATATACCTGTGCTTACGACTGGTTTTGTGGTCCAGAGTCACATATGAGGTAAAATCGTATCCAATTTACCAAAATGCAAATGTATTTACTCAAGCATTTTATTTTATGATGCCTATTATTATTGCAATACCTCAAGAAAATGTCACTAATGTCTCATTAAGCACAAGAAGTGCGTACTAGCCCTTAAGCGATTTAAAGAATCTGTCACTTAATGGAGATATATTTAGACGGGAAATGCATGTTAATGATGAATGATTGGTCTATCAGTAAAGCCAGTGATAATGTAGTAGAATCAGATGGCAATTGTGTGATCCCATTGGCATTTAAACTCTGCCCTAAAATGTGATTGCAATCTAAATTGCATTATATATTGGCGGTGACAGTCCAATAAAGCATTTCCGAGCATGTTGTCCAACAGGGACTATTTTCACTCATGCCGCCTGATGCTTTACACAGAGTATAAACATTTCTGAACATCATAATATACTTCTGAGGAGACACAAGTCATGTTATTTTAAATTAGGCTTTCTGTGTTATTGTACTAGAGTTTAAAACAGCTTTTCTTGACTGGGAAATCCCCTATAGTCACCTCAGTTATTCTGTGAATTTTCTGGCTTGCATTTATCAATATTAAAACAGACACACTGCATGTGAAGGAAGTTTTCCTGCAGCTCTCTATTAATAAGTTAAATCCCTGAAAGTCTACCAAACGTAACATGCCGCTTTGAGCTCTGTGACATTCACTGTCAAAACATTGTTAGCCTGAGGTATCAGTGTTCACTGACCTCATATTGCAACAAAAATGGTAAGAGATGGATGAAAATGAGCAGTTCTGATCTGATTGGCTGGTTTTACGTCACGTCTGGGAACTTCATCAAAAAAGTCATTTGAGTGTCATCAAACGGGACCAAAAGTTTTGTTAAAAGTTAACTACACTTTGTTTGTGAAATTTACTAGCAATTTCTAAGAGAATTACATAGAAATGGCAAGTAACACACAAATCAGAAATAGTATTTTCTTGTAAAACATACTCCAATAATCTGAAGGCTTTCTTACCTTTAATTAAAAAAAAAGTTAGTGTATCTATTTTACATCTGTGAAATAAACATACTGATTATAGACAGATTACAGTCTTGATTTACTCGACTAGTTGGACAATATGTAGATGCTCATTTCAACCCCATTCTAAGTTAATGTTTGGATATGTAAACTGATTAATCCAACAGTTTTGTTTGAAATGTGAAAATTATTTAGTGTAATAATAATTGCCTATAGGAAATGAAAATTCCATTACAAACTTTTTACAATCTGGACCCCCTAAATGTAGGGTCTTATGATTTCTGCAATGCAATAAACATGGACAGAATCGCGAAATCCAGTCGTAAAAATGGAATTTACTGTATAACACAGAATACCATGGAATTTGCCAAATTTTGGATGAATAAATCAAAAGTAGGTCAGTATACTTACTGTAAATCAAAACACAATATGAACTAGTATCTGTGAATATTAAGCAGCAAAAAGGCTACAGTATGACAGTACTACTACTACTACTACTAATATTATTATTAAACTTTTTTAATAAATATTTACCAGAAAAGGTATTTACCAGAATTTATTTATTTTTAAATATATTTTTAGTATTTCTGAAAAAATAAAATAAATAATAATAAATACATTTTTTAATAAAAATTAATTAATTAGATATGCTTTTAATTATTATAATTGAAAGCGTTAAAATGGAATCCAGAAAATTAATGGAAAACACATACTTAATTTCAGAAAAAAAAATTCATAGGGTCTTTAAATTTAACTTTTTAAAAATTGCTGTTAAATTCTGTACGTTTCGTGTTTTTAATAAATTGGACATGGTTTTATTTAACCAAAATATTGCAAATGGAAAAAACAACCCAGAAAAATTTAAATGGAAAAAAAAAAAAATATTTAAAAACAAATAAGTAAAACGGATTTCATAGGGCCCTATAAAGGTCAACCATCTGTCTTACCTACTTGTATTTCTGGCTTGTCAATTACATCATTTCATAATACTTTAAGTGTAACAGTCCGAAATTTTCGTCCAAAATTTTCACACGTTAAAAAATAAATACGAGCTCATGTTGTGTCAATCACATTTACACACTGAATCCCAAACTTTCGTCCGTCAAAAAAGTTTGAATCAGATACGATTTTCAGTGTTTTCACATCCGTAAGGGTCATTTTTATGCATCTAAAAGTCAAATAAATAGGTTTTACATTAATGTATGGTTTGTTATAATAGGATAATATTTGGCAGAGATACAACTATTTGAAAATCTGGAATCTGAGAGTGCAAAAAAATCTAAAAATTGGGAAAATCGCCTGTAAAGTTATCCAAATGAAGTTCTTAGCAATGCATATTACTAATCAAGTTTTGATATATTTACGGTTACAAATTTACAAAATGAAGCATGATTTTAACATCCTAATGGTTTTTGGCATAAAAGAAAAAATCATTCATTTTGACCCATACAATGTGTTTTTGGCTTTGGGTCACATATGGTCATGCAGAACATGGCATTAGTATGTGCTTTATAAGTACTAACATACAGCCAATATTCTAGTAATATGTTTGTTGTGTTTCTATATTATTATTGGTTATGTTCAACCAGTGGCAGAAGATTTGTCATCTTATCTGATTTTACTATATATGTCTATTTTTGATTTATTGATTTAAAAATAAAAAACAGCCATTATTAACATCTTTAATTAACTCGACTAATGCACATATTTGAAATATGACAATAAAATAATTTTATTTTAAAGTTTAGAAACAGGCAAAACCAGTATCTAATATCCTGTGGCATTATGCCATTTTTCTGACAATATCAGATCCTGGTTTGAGAGCAGCAGGCTTCAGAAGTGATGCTGAGCAATTTTTTCCCCCACCAGAAGCACCATTTCTGTGGTGGAAATGACTTCAGATTGGGCACCTGCACCCTGATGGTGGAAAGGGGCTTAAGATAAGACTTGAGTCCCTCTTTCAATGGATTTTGTCAAAATGTTTAGTTCAAATACTAGTCAAGTACCAGCACACCTCTCTTCAACCAGCGGCACGATTTGAGGTTTTATTCACGTCTGCAGAACAAATACTGAAGGACATGCTACAAGTTTAATACTCGGGGTTAGTGATTTGAACAAATCCATAATCCTAAATCTGAGCAGTACTAAGTGATGCTTGACTTGGTAAGCTCTACTAATTATTACACAAATCTCGAGATATTACAAGAACAGTCTTTCACTTTAGCTGTGATCTAGTTTCTGGTGTCAGGAAGTCTCTAGAGCATAAGCTATTCACAGAAGACAGATTTGCACTTTTTTTCTCATATTCGCTGCAGCATGTAATTACTACCCTCTAAAGGTGTGAGAGCACAAATGCCATACTGCTGGAAAACTGGCATCTCTCTTACACACATTTAGTCTCACAAGAATGAATTTAAGATGAAAAACCATCTCAGTTTGTAATGATGTGAGAATGGAGTGATAGTTCTCTCTCTCTAGAGGAGGACACTTGAAAAAAGCTTCCTGTCCAACACCTCTCTCATCCTTGATTTATTTTTACTCTCTATGCAAAGACAACAATAAGAGCAACAACCTGTTTCTAATGATGCAACGTGATCGCATTAGCATTCATAAAGGGTTTCTACACATTTTCCATTTCAAAATTTCAGACTTAAATTTCCAAACCTCTCATTTTCAGACCATATTTAACATAAATGGATCATACAGCATTATTTTCAGCTTTATATTTGCTATATAGTATAGTCTAATATAATCTAAATATTTTTATATTTAAGGGACAACATACAGAATTCCTAAATTAAAAATAATAATAATACAGTCGTTTGCCCTTGAGAAACTATTTTTTGGCATGCTTATGCATTGCAATTTCTAGTTTTATATAACCTATTTATGCATCATAGCCATCTTACTATGAATAAAATGAAAGCATGGATGCACATGAGTTAATAGAGATCTGCTTGCTCAAAATTTGGCTTTCCTTATGGTAGTACCTCTAATATCAAGGCCTGATGTCCAATTTAACACACCCTCTGTGGCGCCAGAGAAACCATGGTACGAAATGGGATGATGGCATAATCCAACTGAGTGGAATTTTTAAATAAAAGACCAAAAAAAAAAAAATGTCTTTCATTTGGGCAGTATCTCATATTTCAAGGCTTTAGGTCTCTTTAACACATACTCTGTGGCAGCCAAGAAACCCCACTGCATAATGGGCTGATGGCACAATAGGTGGCTCAGTGGGCATTGTCCTATATGCCAAGTTTAATGGTTTCTTATGCGCACATAAAAGTCTGTATATATATATATATATATATATATATATATATATATATATATATATATATTTTTTTTTTTTTTTTTTTTTATAAGGTCCTGGGGGCTATGTAATACGGTGCTAATATCATGAGAAGAAACTCAAAATTCTTATAACCTGCTTTTTGCATTATGAAAACGTGAACCTTGAATGCATTCAGTTGTGTTTGACAGTCATTAAAGAATCACTAAAAAGCTGCCATGAACACACTTTTTGAAGGATACTTTTTTCATGAAATTCTTAATTTTCTATTATGAAAAAATAAATGGGGGCAAAAGTCTGGAAATGCAAATATTTTTCCATACGCTGCTTTATTCCCCTAGGTTTAAAAAACATGAGTCTTTAAGGAACTGTTCACTGAAAATGGTTCTTCCATAGCATCACTGAAAAAACACCCCTTTGACACCCTTTTTTTAAGAGTAGGAACCCCATAGGTTTTTGCATGTGAAGTGTAGACCTAGCACAATGTTCTTTATATAAAAAAAAATAAAATCAGTTATTATATATTTATATATTTATCAAATATCACCCTATTTACAATTTCTAAAGCATACACAATATTATGAATATACTTAAAAATTCAGAGACATAAACAATAAATGAAATATTTAAATGTTGCTTTTTTTAAAATATTAATATTTAAAATCAATTTATATCTTTTTAAAATGTATTAAACTTATTTCACGCGGATGACCAATTTTTACATTAATCTTTATATTTATTTCTTTGTGAAGTCTAGACACAATATTTAGAACTGTTAAAAACACATCCATCTGTGAAACGAGTTGTTGATGATAATAATGACTGTAACATTTGTATCTCAGTTTATATCTCACAATTCTGATTTATTAACTCACAGTTGCATGCTACAAAGTCAGAATTGCGAGACATAAATGTGCAATTCAGAGAAAAAAAAAAATTTAATTTTGAGTTTATATCTCGCAATTCTGACTTTATAACTCGCAATTGTGAGGTTATATCACACAGTTCCAAAATAAAAACTCAGAATAATAAGTTAAGTTATTTTTGACAGGCTTCCATACATTTTAGTGCTTTCCAAATGAAAAAGAAAATTGTACACTAGTGATGACTGCAACAATATATATAACAATACAACAATAAAAAAAGATTATTAAAAAAAGATTCAGAAATGTTTGTTTCAAAATATATTGAAACATGTATATTTTTAATAACACCATTGTACATATGTACAAACGCCTAAATTCATTAGACATTGGTTTTGCATTTCGACTGAGAATTCACATTGGGAACCCAAAACGTGCAAATCATTTTCAGTGCAATTGAGACATAAAAATCTAATCATATAAATAATGACACTAAATTAGCATTTCAAATGGACAGCTCTGATAACATCATTGCATGATCAGTAGAGATAATGTGTTAACTCTTCCACAGTAATATCTGACAGGTTAAGCCTACTGCGGTTTAAACCATTAAATTTAATTTCCACTATAATGACATGAGATTCAGCCACCTCTCTCCCATCTAACCTTGCTGCTAAGGCACCTAATGCATGATGTATGAGAGCAAAGAACACCGGCATATGCATAACCACAGCGGGAGAGACTAGCTAAAGGCGAGGTTATCTCGAGTCAAGTGAAATATAAAGCCTCACCTCTTTCAGCGATATTAAGGTTATGATAATGTCTAGATTTATGTAGGTTTCCAAGCACGATGGCTGCCAACGGAAGCAGCCTGAAGTTAAAGCAAGGAGAATAAACATAAGCCCAACGGAAAGCAGTTTCTTGTGCTTTGTTTATGTTCTGCACAAAATTTCATTGGCTGCCAATATGATGCTGTATGTTTTGACTGAGTGACTGAAAATGAGCTATTATCATCATGCTAATGTGTTAAGCACAAAAAGGAAATTAATGTCTTTCCTCACACTCTCCCCAGGCTTTCAGTTGGATGATGATCAAAGTCCAAACACCAAGAACAAAATAAGAGAGAGGTGCCAAACGGAATCATACCCCATTCATTCATAATGTTCATTTTGAGTCTGCCAGAGCAAAGCAGAAAGCAGAGGCATTTGTCTTTGTTTATGTGTGCATTGGGAGTATTATATGGCATGTTCACATGTTTGCCATGTCTCAGTGCTTTATATATTTGGAGCTGCGTGCCAATATGATTTCTTGAGGAGCACAATAAGGCTCAATAAGAGATAATGTGCCGTCAGCAGGTCATTATCGCAAAACAAACCCGACAGGGTGATCGGGACCCCGCCGTGAATAGGTTTATTTTGCAGTAATGACCATTTGACTCCATATTATCCCACTTATTACACAGCTACTTAGTAAATAAATAAATAAATGGACATTAAATATTGATTTGAGTTTAAATGATTCTATTATGTGAGAATAAAGGGACTTTGAAGTGATTGCAAAGACAACAAATGAATGCAATGTGGGAAACCAGCTGGCTAGGACTGTGATCAGTTATATAATCATATTCAATTATGTTCCTTGCAGCTGACCAATTGGAATCGAATACTCCAAAGAGCCATATAATAGACAAAAATATAATTTTCTTCACTGCTTAGTTTATTGATCTGCTGACTGCACATTACGGCTTATATATAGGTATATACACTAGCAGTCAAAAGATTTTCAATGTTTTTAAAGAAGACTCTTCTGCTCACCAAGCCTGCAAAAACAGTAAAAATGTGAATTATTTTTACTATATAAAATAACTGTTTTCTATTTGAATATCTTTTAAAATGTTATTTATTTCTGTGATTCAAAGCAGAATTTTTAGCATCATTACTCCAGTCACATGATCCTTCAGAAATCATTCTAATATTTTGATTTGCTGCTCAAAAAACATTTATTAGTATTATGTTGAAAGAAACCTTTTTTTCTTTTTTTTTTCCAAAGTTTCTTTGGTGAATAGAAGGTTCTGAAGAATACCATTTACCGGAAATACAATTTTTTTGTAACATTATAAATGTTTTTATCGTCACATTTTTTAAACTTAGCTTTGATCACAGGAATAAATTACATTTAATAAAATATATTCAAATAGAAAACAGCTATTTTAAATAGTAAAAATATTTCAAAATGTTACTGTTATTTTTTTTCTGTACTTTGGATCCAATAAATCCAGCCTTTATTTGATTTGTTTGTTTATTTTGATAGTGTTCCAAAATCAGTTGCCTTTAGGTCAACGCTTATTTTAATAATTATATAAATTTTATTTTTAATGATTTTGGGTGGTTTCTAGGTGTCATCCTCCAAAATAATTGTCTGGGACAACTGTGAATTATATAATAATATTAAAATATTTTAGTGCAGAATGCCACAGTTAACCAATCAAAATTAAGTATTCCTTATAATATACAGAAACACAACTTAAAAATATAAAAATATATAATTTATATTCATAGATCAGGTTTATTGGATCTGCTGACTGCACATTATCCCTTATGTAGCTTTATTGTTATCATTTATTTCATACTAAGTATACTACAAAACCATTAACATACTTCTGA
>NC_133365.1:49579202-49736702 GCF_049309525.1 Garra rufa
TTTCTGAACGGCATTGTATAACAAGTTATTTTGTAAAGAGCTTGGTTAGTCAAGCCAATAAAAGACACTTAAGTGTTCAATGGATTGTACTGTTGTTTAACAATATAGTGATTGTTCAGCCTACAAAATTCCTCCTGGGAAATAAAGGGCAAAGAAACTCCATAAAACAGTTTTAAAAGTTGTGAGTTACATGAGTTGGATGATCTAGGATCTTTACACAGTATCTGACTAAGGTCTATTGAAATTGAAACGTTTCAAAACAGGTGACTCAACGCAGCCTCATTTACTGAAATTACACGACTCACTGGTTCAAAACAAATGATTCGCAAAGCTTTCGAAGCTTCACAAAGCGGTGTTTCAAAAGCACCCATCACTACACAACACACACAGTCAGAAGTGGCTCTCTATTCAATTGTAATACTTGACAGACAACTAGTCATCCAGTACAGTTCAGTTTAAATGCAGGGGTTCACCTAGATATAGAATGCAGTTCTCACTCCCGTAAACATCTAAAACTACGTGTGAATGTACAGTCAAGCCCGAAATTATTCATACCCCTGGCAAATTCTGACTTAAAGTTACTTTTATTCAACCAGCAAGTTTTTTTTTGACCAGAAAATTGGGCTTCTCCCAAACGATAATAAGACATTTGAAACAAAAAGTGGCATGTCCAAAATTATTCTTACTCTTCTCAATAATCAATAGAAAAGCCTTTATACGCTTCCTATAATTGCTGACCAGCTATTTGCATGTCTCCACTGGTGTTTTTGCCCATTTATCTTTAGCGATGAGCTCCAAATCTTTCAGGTGTGGAGGGAGGAGCAAACGACAGACACAGTGGGTGTGGCGTCAGGCCTCGGAGAGGCTTTTATTAAACAGAAAATGAAAGAAAAGTGTCCAAAGGGGGAAATAAAGTGTCCAAATAAAAAGGGGATCTGGTGTCCTCGAGTGCTGGGGTTCCGTGAAGGAGGGGCAGTGTTCAAATGGGAAGGGTCCAGGTAAGGGGCGGAGTCACCTTGGGACCGGGGTGCTAGGGGCGGCGGCATCTCCTGCGGCTTCGTCCCTTTCGAGCTTTCACGGCACTTCCAACGGGGAATCTACGGCCCGGCATCCTGGCCCGTCGGCCGTCACGGGTGCGGTCGGCTCGTCCTTCTGGCGGCGCTGGCTTCCCTTCTTCACCCCTTCCTGGACCCGCAAGGACACCAGCGTGCATGCACGGGGGAGAGACCGGTCTCCTGAGGAGAGGCGCGCTCGCCATTTAAACAGCGGCGGTGATGAGGCTTCATTCCATTCAGGTGCTCCTCATCACACGCCGCCAGCCCGAGACGATTCCGCACCCCTCCTCTCCCATTCACACCCACTCCCGTCGGGAGCCTGGAGAAGGGCGGCGAATAAGGGACGGGGTGGTGATGATAATTAGGGGGGAGGCAGCCGACTCGTCACACAGGTTGGAGGGTCTCCTTGCCTTCACCCTGATCTTTAGCTCCCTCCACAGATTCTCAATTGGATTTAAGTCAGGACTCTGGCTGGGCCACTGCAAAACATTAATGTTTTGTCTGCTAACCATTTCTTCACCACTTTTGCTGTGTGTTTTGGGTTGTTGTCTTGCTGAAATGTCCACTGGTGCCCAAGGCCAAGTTTCTCTGCAGACTGCCTGATGTTGTTGAGAATTTTGATGTATTGCTACTTTTTCATGGTGCTGTTTACTGTGATTCCCTGGTCCACCGGCTGAAAAACACCCCCGAAACATTAGGTTCCCACCACCATGTTTGACAGTGGGGATGGTGTTCTTAGGGTTGAAGGCTTCTCCTTTTTTACGCCAAATGAAGGCTACATCATTGTGGCCAAACAATTCAATTTTTGTTTCACAGTGCGAGACGTCTTGTATTTTTTAATAATACTTTGCACTGTAGCCACTGGAACTTCAAAACATTTAGATATGGTCTTATAGCCCTTTTCTGACTTGCGAACAGCCACAATGTGCAGCCGCAGATCCGCAGTGAGCTCCTTTGTCTTAGCCATGACTGTCCACAAACCAACAGCAGAGAGCTTCTGTTTTTCACCTGTTGAGTTGATTAAAACAGCTGTTCCCAATGAATCAGGGTAATTGGGATGCTTTAGAACAGCATGGACTATTTGGAATGGTATAGAACTTGGATTTTCTTGGATTTTTTTTATTTGGATTTTCCCATAGACTGTGACAGTTTGCAAATGCCACTTTTTGTTTAAATGTAAATAAAAGTTGAGAAGTTTTTTCCACAATGATGCCTCTTGTATATCATCTTATTATCTTTTGGGAGAAGCCTGTGTCATTTCTGGTAAAAGAAAAAAAAAACTAGCTGGTTGAATAAAAGTAACTTTAAGTCCGAATTTGCCAGGGGTATGAATAATTTCAGGCTTGACTGTAACTGTATTAAGCAATGCATTCTGCAGCTGGGTGAACCTAGTATGGACACATCTAGTGAAGGTTTGGAACTAAACCAAGCCAAACCTGTAACAGAAAAGGAGTCGTATATATCGAAACCGATTTCTAAAGCTTTTGAGCTCTTTGCTTTGACATCGATTTGCCGGCATGTTTACTTGTTTTGCCTTTCTCAATTAGTGCTAAACCTCAGCACTCTTGTTTTTCTCAACACGTTGTGTTTTCGCTGTCCCAGCGTTTCCACAGCACACGCTCTGAATACAAAAGGCCCAAATGCAGACACCAGGCGCCCACAATGCCTCTGTTCCTGTGCCTACCTTGCTCCAACAGACTGATGGGAAGGTCAAGGAGGACATGGGCAGGGACTGTTTGTGGAGTCCCGGCGAGAATTGAATCAGATCACCGGCACATCGGCTGCACAGCACAAATTAAGCTCCCCTGTTGCGCTGCTGAAGTATTTGTGAGTGGATTGATAA
The DNA here is from genome assembly GCF_049309525.1 of Garra rufa. Classification (NCBI taxonomy): domain Eukaryota; kingdom Metazoa; phylum Chordata; class Actinopteri; order Cypriniformes; family Cyprinidae; genus Garra; species Garra rufa. The sequence continues at coordinate 49,582,101 of NC_133365.1, forward strand.
ATGCCTTTCAAAGCAACCGAATTTTCCTCCAAACTCACACACACACACACACACACACACACACATATACACATACACTGCTGAATTATGTATAGTGGCTCAACTGCCAGTCTCTTTGTTGCAGTGCGTTTTGTTTCTGCTTTACATGAAATCAGATTTAGAACAGACGAAATGTCAACTTTAGCCAAGTCCGCAACCAGGGGATTGTTCTTACTTTGCGCGCCACAAAGACGTCTTCTGCTGGAAGATCAGATGGAAAAAGCTTTTCGGTAAACGAAACACAAATGCAACAGCGTAGTATTTGCATCTCATTTACTCTGTTGTGTTTCATTCAAGCATATGCTTGTGAGGATATAAAGAAAAATCACTATCTACCTCTTTCACTCAATAAAGAAACTCAATAAGCTTGATAAATGAATTGGGCAGTTTAACCAAAAATAGAAATCATTCAAAACCTGTATGACTTTCTTTTTTTTTATATATAGAACACAAAAGAATATATTCTCGAGTAAGTTGGTAACTGAACAATTTTCCATTTAATAAGGAAAAAAACTGACATGGAACGGCATTAAAATAAGTAAATGATGACAGAATTGTACTTTTTTGGTAAGGAAATTTTTTTTAATAAATTAACATAAAAAATATAGAAATTTATTTGTTGTAGTCTTGTCATTTATATCTACTGTAAAATGTATTACTTTTTGCTATGCCTTCTAGTTTAATTGAGCATCAAAAAGACAGAATGGATTTAAACTTATGTCACTTTGTGGACACACAATGTCCATCATGTTCAGTGTGTGTTCATTTCAATATGAATTTTCATATATTATGGCCATCAAAAATTATTCTAGTCCCAATTTGGATCCCAAAACATGTTGGTTATAGGTTGTTTTTAAATTTTTAAGATTTTTAAGATTTTATTGTGAATATACATATTTCTAGTTATGCTCAGCTAGAATATTGGTCCAGTAATCAAGCAATTTGGATCACTGGAAAAAGCATGAAAAACATAAAGGAAATCCATGAGTAGTATTTTACAAATTTTTATGATTTATAGGCCTACATGTCTTCATGTCTTTCTTTTTTTCAGTCGTAAAGACATTATGTTTTTTGAGGAAAACATTTCAGGAATGCTCTCCATATAGTGGACTTCTATGGTGCCGCGAGATTGAACTTCCAAAATGCAGTTTAAATGCAGCTTCAAAGGGCTCTAAACTCAATCCTCTCCTCAGTGAAGACACACAAAAACCCACTTGGAATTTGCAACAAAGCACCTAAAAATCTCTTTAGATTGTAAGAAACAAGATTCTCTGGTCTGATGAACCTCAATTCCAAGTATCATATTTGAAGGAAACCAGGCACTGCTCATCACCTGCAGAGTACCATCCCAAAAGTAAAGTGTGGTGGTAGCAGCCTCATGCTGTGGGGCTGTTTTTCAGCGACAGGGACTGAGGGACTCATCTGAGTAGAAGAAAAGCTCAATGCACCAAAATATAGAGATATCCTTAATGGAAACCTAGTCTAGAGCATTCAGAACCTCAGACTGGGCAGAAGGTTCACCTTCCCACAGTACATTGTCCCTAATCACACAGCAAGAGTGGCTTATAGACAACTCTGTGAATGTCCTTGAGTGGTCCAGTCACAGCCTGGGCTTGAACCCAATCAAATATCTCTAGAGAAACCTGAAAATGTGCGTCTGCCCCCATCCCTGATGTGCAAAGCTTGTTGCATCATACCCAAAAAGACTTGAGGCTGATAAAGTGCTTCAGCTACAGTAAGTACTGAGTTGAATACTTATGCAATGTACTTATTTCAGTGTTTTATTTTTAATAAATGTATAAAGTTGTGACAATTCTGTTTTGTCAATATGGTGTATGGAGTGTAGATTGATGTGGGAAAAAAAGTAATTTAAAGCAGTTTAACAAATGGCAGCAACATAAAACATGAAAAAAAATGGAGTATGAATACTTTAGCAAGGCAAAAGTCTTGTTACAGTATGCTCGGCTAGAGTACTGAACTGGTCTAGTAATCCACTAATTCAGATGACTGGATAAATCATGAATAAACATTATGGAAATCCATGGGTATTTTATCATTTTTTCATAGACTCAGAGTTACTAAGAAAAGCGCTGTTACCAAAATGTTATCCCGTAAAGCCTGAAGCATTGTCACTGATCATCCTGAGAAGAGATTGACATGTTAGGTGACTACTGTAAATCAAGAACTTATGGAGAACAATCTCCATACAACACAGAGAAATCTTGTCAGCTCTGGATATGATGCAATAACGAGAAAGCTCCCATCCCTTGTGTATATACGGCACGGCTGTTTTCAAAAGAATGCTTTAGTACGATGTTGAGGAAGCTATGCAGGTAAACAAAGCAATTGTGCTCATTTTGTTTTTGAATAAAATATGAAGAGTACTGGAACACAGACAGCTTTGTTCCGATGTATCTTCAGCGTGCTGCTGAATGGGGTCAAAGCAAAACCAGATCGAAGGCCTATATATAGAAGAGGGCAAAAAGATCTTTAAATTGTTGTAAAATGCTGTAATCAATTATTAACGCACTTATCTCCTTGAAATGATAATCTGCTGAAGAAACCGTACCCTTTGTGAGCTCGAACAGTAGGCTTTTGGCAGTGCCGAAAACACTGTTAGCAGAAAATATGATGGTCTGTCTGATATTTCCAAAGGTTATAACACGTCTTTCTCAGTGGTTGTCCTCGTGGCTGTATCAATAAAAGGTTGCGCTTGTCAGTGTTAACAAATCCACTGACAAATAACAGGGCAGCGTGCCATTTTGATTTCCAACTGTCCATGCAGTAAAGATAAAGCTCTGGTCAGAACACGTTTCTGGTCTTTAGGTTAAATTGCTGTTGTGGTGTGTGCGTTAAAGGACAGCTCGCCTCAACTGTCCACTTGGATAGTGTCTTTTATCCTGTCCAGGAATACATAAGCATTTGAGAATGTTTCTTCGCTTATGTTTTTGGACCTTTTACGTGACCTAAACAGAGAGTGACAGGAACTTATTTAAAAGTGAGAGAGAGACAACGTAATATATTGCATGCCAGATTGAAACCAGACCACTGGATCACAGCTCCATTGAAATTAAATCAATCATTTTGTACTCAACATCTAAAAAACATTTCAGTTATTAGCTGTGGTTGCCAAGACAAAATGTATTCTTGCTTTTCTATTTTACAAACCCCAACCTTAAGTATTATACTTCAGTGCATAACATAAGTGCAAAGTTTTTCTATTACAGACATGAATGATTCTTTAAATCATGTGGCTTGTTGAGGAGATGTGTGCTATTACCTTGTGATTGCACATGAAGAATAATACAATATCTACATTCTAATAAAAATGTTTTATATAAAAGTTGTTGTTTTTTTCAAAAGTTTCTTTACACATGGTTACAGTATTATTTAGAAGCATATTAGCCTGAATAAACTTTTTATGCTAATAGGGTTCTTTGCGTTAGGGTTTCACCTCCCAACTGCCAAAGCCACCACATTACTGATTTTCTGGCAACTGTCAACACTCTTGACAGCAACCACCCAGAACACCCTAGAACAGGGGTTTTCAAACCTGTCCTGGAGCCTCCCCTGCCCTGCACATTTTGCTTGTCTCTCTCATCTAATACACCTGATTCAAATCATCAGCTCATTAGTAGAGACTGCAAGACCTGAATTGGGTGTGCCTAATAAGGGAGACATACAAAATGTGCAGGGCAGGGGAGGCTCCAGGACAGGTTTGAAAACCCCTGCCCTAGAACAATACACCAACCACTTGGAACAACCCCAAACAATACAGCAACCACACAGAACACTACATCAGCCACTCGAAACACCCCAGACCACTACAGCAACCACCCAGAACACCTCAGAAATCACCCAGAGCACCCCAGAACACTATAGCAGCAACCACCCAGAACACCCTATAGCAGTGGTTTTCAATCCTGGTCCTGGGGACCCACTGCTCTGCACATTTTGTGTGTCTCTCTTATTTAACACACCTGATACAGATCACCAGCTCATTAGGAGAGAGATCCATGTACTTAACTGAGTGTGTCAGATAAGGGATACATACAAAATGTGCAGAGCAGTGGGTCCCCAGGACCAGGATTGAAAACCACTGCCCTATAGCACTACACCAACTGCCCAACCCCAAAACACCTCAGCAACCACCCAGAACACTACATCAACCACTCGAAACACCCCAGAACACTACATCAACCACTCGAAACACCCCAGAACACTACAGCAACCATCTAGAACACTACATCAACCACCTGAAACACCCCAAATCACTACATCAACTACCCGAAACACCCAAAAACACTACAGCAACCACACAGAACAATGCATCAACCACTTGGAACAACCCAGAACACTACAGCAACCACATAGAACACCCTAGAACACTACAGAAACCACATAGAACACCCTAGAACACTACAGAAACCACATAGAACACCCTAGAACAGCACTACACCAACTGCCCAAAATACCACAGAACACCTCAGCAACCGTTCTGTGGTATTTCGGGTGGTTGGTTTAGTGCTATAGGGTGTTCCAGGTGGTTGCTGAGGTGTTCTATGGTTTTCTATGATGTTGCTGAGGTGTTCTGGGGAAGTCTGGGTGGTTTCTTTAGTGTTCTAGGCAGTTCTGTAGTGGTTGATGTAGTGTTCTGGGTGGTTGCTGAGGTGTTCTGGGGTATTTTGGGCAGTTGGTGTAGTGCTCTGTGTGGTTTCTGTAGTGTTTTGTGGTGGTTCGGGTGGTTGCTGTAGTGTTCTAGAGTGTTCTGGATGGTTGCTGTAGTGTTCTGGGTTGTTCCGAGTGGTTGGTGTAGTGTTCTAGGGTGTTCTGGGTGGTTGCTGTAGTGTTGTTTCCAGTAGTCGATGTAGTGTTCTGGGTGGTTGCTGTCAAGAGTGTGTTGACAGTTGCCAGAAAATCAGTAATGAGGTGGAAATTCCCCAGAACACCCTGGAGCACTACACCAAACGAAATACCCCAGAAAACCTCAGCAACCATCCAGAACACTACAACAACCACCTAAAACACCCCAGAGCACCTCTGAAACCATTTTGAACACACCAGAACACCTCGGCAACCCACAAAAATACCCTTGAACAGCTCAGCAACTACCCAGAACACCTTGGCAACCACCTTAAACACCCCAGAACACCTCACCGACTATGCAAAACACCTGTGCAAAACACAATACCCTGCAAAGATCATTCTTTGAAAAATCTAGTTCCTTAAGAAAAATGACATACTGATACAGTATAATATGCATTATAATAAAAATCACAGATAGAATCCTGTAGATCCATTTATCAGGACTGAAAACAATATAACTACTGAAGGATTCACAATCAACTCTAAAAACCATAGGAATAAACCATTCCAGAATATGGATTTTTAGAAAGAGCCTGATGATTATATAATGATTAAACATTCCGTCATGCATCACGAGCAATTCAACAACCTTTCCACTTCACAGAAATGTGAATCCTACTAATTGCTTCAACCTCATTGGCTTGCCACGTCAAAAACCCACTGCCAAACTTCAATGTGAGACATATGTGAGACAAAAGAAAACTCATTCTCATCCATCCTCTATTCACTTACACTAGAACACAAGCATCTTTTCAGCAGTAAAGCACATGCTTGACATTTAATGTCAGGAAATGTAATGTTTCTCAAATGCCATTTTGGATAAAACAGCACAACACCGACACTTAAGTCGTTTACAGTCTCAGGAGGGAAATATATGATGTTAAATACTGAAGTGTTCTTTTGAACATACTTAAGACAATAAAAGCAAATAAAGGAACTTTAAACAGCAGCTATGTTTATAATAGCATGACATTTCAACAGTATACTGTGTACAAGGACTACTATATTCCACAATGCAAGCACTCATCTTGATCTTCCACTACTATGTCACAAGTCATATGGATTTCTGTCTACATCTTTTTGTGACACATTAGACTGCCAGAACATTTACTCTGAAAATTTTATTTTAAATGGCAAATATTATTTACTTTCTTGGAAATTTTCAGTAGTAGTACATTATTCAATTTCAAACACAGACTGCCACAAATTTGATTGCACAGACAAAAAAAAAAAAAAAAGCTTTAATGTGCAGTATCATCATTAAAAATATATTTATCTTACTATAATTTTTCAGTCAAATTATTGTTCATTATATAATTATAAAGAAAACAAATGAGTGCATTTGTTTTGTTTTTACCAGGAGCTTCTTATCCAAAGCAAATGACATATTAGAGGAGCAGTTCCCTTGAGCAGTTGTCAGGTTAAGTGCCCTGCTGAAGAGCACAGCACTGATAAGGGAAGTGTGGAGCTCTCAAGGCTCAAAGACCTTCGGGTTATCAGACCAGAGCCGGAAACCACTACACCACCTGCTTAAGAAAGAAGAAACCAAATTAAACTGAGTAATGTTTCCTAACAGTTTCAGGTCATCAAATAAATGTATTAGTTTTTTTGTAGTACGTTAATAGGCCTATACAAGTGAATAAAAAAAAAAAAAAAAATACTACTTTGAATTGCTGTTTGAATTGACTTTAATGAGAGTCAACGGGTTGAAATTGCAGTTTCAATGCAGTTTCAAAAGGGTTCTACACAATTCTAGTTGAGGAATAAGGGTCTTATCTAGCGAAATGATTGGGCATTTTCTTAAAACATTAAAAAACAAATGCACATTTTGCACTAGCAAATGTCTCAGATTTCTTTAAAATAAATTCCTTTTGGTGCATTAGTGAGTGTTTAAACTTTCTGTAATAGTTGCATATGAGTCTGTCAGTTGTCCTCAGTGTGAAAAGATGGATCTCAAAATCATACAGTCATTGCTGGAAAGGGTTCAAATTCACAAAAATGCTGAAAAACCAAAGAATTTGTGGGACCTGAAGGATTTAAACAGCGGGCAATTAAACTGTTCAGGACAAACAAAGGGACTCATGAACAACTATCACTAAACAAAAAAAAAACACTCAGGTAACAAAGAATCAAGTGTATGTAAACTTTTGAACAGGGTCATTTTTATAAATTCAACTCTTATTTTCTCTTGTGGACTATATGTAAACATCTTTTGTGTGAAATATCTTAAGTCAGTATTAATTAAAAAAACAACATGCATTTTATATGATCCCTCCTTAGTAAAATAATTAACATTTTGCAGATTCTACAAGGTGTATATAAACCTTTGACTTCAACTGTTCAGTACATACTATAAGACTTTTATGAAATTCAGTTTCTAAATGACTTGTCCTTTAGAAAGTACCATCACAACAGCACAAACAATAGTAAGTAGAAAAGATTTTGATAAAGGTTTGTGGTATTAGTTAGTTTGCATCACTATAAAACATTGCATCATGTTTAATAAAAAATGTATTTCCATCCTGTTTATTTTGCTGAAATTGAAGTGAAGAGCCGACAGCAGATTTGTGAAAGTCTGCAAAACTTTTTTAAATGACGACACAAACATTTTTGTTTTAAAAAAGGTAGAGTTAAAAGGTATCAAGCATATCATGAACATCCATGTTCCTGTTTCAGGTCTATTTTTAAGTCACAATTTCCACAATACAAGAGTGCGTGTATACAACCAGATACCTTATTGCTTGCTTCGACGTGGTGGCTTGCAGGGGGAAAAATTGCCATTGCAATCTATTTTCAGCATGTGAAACTTAAATTGGGATGTAAACACGTATATGCACGGTAATCGTGTAGCATGCATGCAGAAAATCAATACCTTTGGTATAACAGCCAGGATAATAGCTCACAAACTCAGTTTCTTTGTGAAAATTGAGCTCCAATCCTTTAGACTTCAAACTTTTAGTCAATGTTTGCATGTTTTTTGAGTGTGTCAACATGCCTGTCAGCCTGAAGGAGACATTAGAGAAAAGATGTGATGTTGAGTTGCCTTCAAACCTGAAATATAAGGTGTTAGGCTTCAGCTGCAGACAGGATCAGTCACTTTTATCAGATTCTGCATTGAATTTCTTGAAGATTTAATGCATCTTAGTTCCACTTCTCACTCCATTTCCATGTCTCTCCATCTTTTAAATTCAAAACAGCTTTATTGGTATGAGCGTAATGTTATGAAGAATTGCGCTATGATGATGAAGAGGTATAGAAAGGTTAATAACATTCATATATTGCATGACTGTGACTTTCAGCCGTTGCCATGCGAAACTCAGAGCGGATGCCTGGCTTTGAACAATTTTTGCATACATCATCATATAAGACAGCAGCCCCTTCGTGACTTTATAGTTCACACCCTCTCGAGAATTCACACTAAGTTCTTTGGTGGGGTTTTGTCTTCATCTACAAAGCAAACCACTGCTGACAGTGCTGCTTTCATTTGATTTGTTCAATAGAAGGAAAGGTAATGGAACTGGAAGGCAAATTAACATGACATACATATTAATTTCAAATTAGCATAGCCGCATTACTGGGCTAACTGCACTGTGAAGACTCTATAAGATTAAAACAGGATGTCCATGTCTGTTAGCTTTAAGGTCTGCAATATGCTAGAGACAAAATTAACTTTTAGGAAATTACAGATGACTCAAAGGTCAATTTGAGTGCATCGAGTTTGAATGGATTTTTTTAAAGATGTACTACAATAAAAATTTAAGGTGAAATAGTAATAATTAAAAAAAAAAACTTAGCACACACTGCTCTTAGAATAAAATGGTCAATTACTAATAATTGAATGAAAAGGCAACTTCACTAACAAATAATAGGGGGCGAATTAGTATTGTTTTAGTACAACTTGTTTTATACCTCTATAGTTTCTGTTTAAATTTTTAATTAGATTTTATTTTTTCAGATATCTTTTTTAGCTAATTGTGTTGTTTATATATTATATTATATATATTAGATTTTATACATTTTATTTATTATTTTTAGTTATTTTAGTTAAACTTAAAAAGGAAGCTGGCACTTCATTTTTAAAATATTTTATTAAACATTAAATATTTTATTTCAGTTAATAGTTATTTAATTTCAAGTAACAACATATTTTTATGGCTTTAGATTTAGTTCTAATTACTAAAAACCTTGGCAATAGCAAATACAAATTCATCAAGACATCTCAAGGGATGTATGAAATTGAAAAGCATAAACAGGGTATCTTTGCTTACTGTTTTCAACACTAATTCTCATTTCACATATTGCTTAGTATGAAGAGTACACTACCAGTCAAAAGTTTTTGAACCATAAGATTTTAAAGTCTCTTTTGCTCAACAAGCATTCATTTGATCCAAAGTACAGCAAAAATAAATAAATATTTTTACTATTTAAAAAAAATTGTTTTTATTTAAATATATTATAAAATGTAATTTATTCCTGTGATTTCAAAGATAAATTTTTAGCATCATTACTTCAGCAAATCCGAATATTAGAAGGATTTCTGAAGGATCATGTGACTGTTCAAAAAACGTTTAATATTATTTTGATGATGTTAAAAACAGCTGAGTTGATTTTTTACAGGTTTCTTTGATTAATATAAAGTTCAGAAGAACAGCATTAATCTGAATTAGAAATCTTTTACAAGATAATGTCTTTAGCATCACTTTTAACCATTTTAAAGCATCCTTGCTAAATAAATGTATTGAATTCTATCAGTTATTTCCCCCCATTTTTATATATTATTGACTCCAAACAATCACACATATATTCTTAAGCTTTGAAACAGGTAAAACACACAAGAAAACCGAATCAGTTGCAGAATCCATAAATATTTGGATATTCAACTGACAGCTCCAGTCAAAATAAGAAAATGTGTCAAGCTCATATTACTCAGTATTTGTCCTACATCTGAACACTCTTACAGAAGTAAAACTTTCACTTAACCCTGACTTGTTTCCCCCTGATAATCATGTTGTGCTCGGAGGAGCCCTGTAGGTAGATCTGTGTGTGGGAGAGCGAGAGATCGAGACTGGGGAAAAGCGAGAGAAAAAGCGTATTGTTGTTGTGATGTGGCTCCTCCCTGTCCTGTGATCTTTAGCCTAAACTGCCGCCTCTGGCCTCGCTCATTCTTTTGAGCCCACATCATCTTTTCTTCTGCTTCTGCTCTTACTGTGGCTCTTCTGTTATCTGTGATCCCACAATGGGATAGAAATGGATGGAGAGAGTGCATTTCTACTTGCACTATTGATCAGATGCTGCTTTTTCTCAGCTTTGAAGACTTAAAGGAGATCTCAGTGATAATTCACTGGGTGTTGCTGCTAAAATAACATAAATGAGACAATTGTTGACATACTATGACAGCCTGTTTCTGCCACAGTGAAAAATAAATAAAGGTAATTTAGGACTTTTTATCTCAATGCTGTGATTCTTAGAAAGACTTGTGAGAGTTTATATCTTGCAGTTTTGAGATTCTTGCCATTCTGAGATTCAAAAAGGTCTGAATTGTAAGACATAAAAAGGTTTTTGTTGGATAAAAACTTGCAGTTACCTTTTTTTTGTTCCATAGCAGAAAAAAACAGAACTGAACTCAGAATTCTTCACATTTTTTCTCAGAATTCTGAATTGTGAGACAAACTCGCCATTACAAGTTTAAAACTCGTAATTGACCCTTCCTCTGTTTCAAACCCACCCTCCTTAGTTACTGATGCAATGTCTGACAAACAATGCCGCTCTCACACTATACATCATGTTCTCATGCAGTGAAAAATACATCTTGGAACAAAGAGGGAACTAGTCTCAGCCTCAGACGTCACGCCCACGAAACGTTGGCTAAACGTCTGATGCATATGGTACACTTAACTGGAAACACTTCAGGAATGTCGAAGTCGTCATCTGATTAGTTGAATTTGACCGGATTTCCAGGAGACGCGAGTGTCGCGTTTATTTTCGGTCCGCCGGGAAACAAAGCGCAGACTGATTTACTCGGCGTTTTGCTAAAAGGTGCTTATGCAGACGCCATTGTTGTTATACACATTTGCCACGTTCGCGAACAAATTACTGACTTACTGCTTGTTCTCCCTCTTCTTCGTTATCTTTCAATGCTGGTTATTTCAATGACTGACTTGTTGCACGCCAGTCTGTTGTTGTGGGGGCATCTCCACGCCCCGAAACGTGACGCTGAACGAAACGAACTGTGATTGGTTGTTTGACATGTCGATCAAACGGCCTTATGGGCGGGCCTTGGCCAACTAAAGCTTCCATGAATTCCAGACCTTCAGCCGTCAGTCTGAAGGTCTGGCTACGCGAGACTAAGAGGGAACTGACTACATGCCAACAGACAAGACAGAGCAGGTTACTTCTGATATGAAAGGGCTCAGCTTTAAAATGTTGTAATTTTTTAAGAAATTGTTTTGTGGCTTTTTAATATGTTGTGACAGATCACTGAATTGCTTTATTAGATCTATTGACGTGATCCGATTGTCTTTTCTTATTTACTTAAGCACAAAATAAACATGAATGAACATCAGAATGTTTTTTTTTTCAATCCACCGAAAGATGTCAATACACACAATTTTTCAAGTTTAAAGGGGTCATCCTATGCAGAACTCACTTTTACATGTTGTTTGAACATTAATGCGTGTTGGCAGTTTTGTATACAACCACCCTACAATGATAAAAATCCACCTAGTGGTATTTTTTTTCCACCTTTAAAAGTAATATTCTCAGCTTCCCATGATAGTTGATTGACATGAGAGCCTTACCTTAGATTCGCCATAACCGAGCTGAAACAGTTTGACTCCGATCGCTATTGTGTGACTCAGGTGCAGAGGAAGACAAGAATGTCTCAGTGATTAAGGTGTTCTGTTGTTGGATGTAATAATGAACACATAGCAATCTTAATTTACTCCCGACATCTGAGCCGCTGAAGAGGCAGAGGATTAACATTACTTTCGTTTTTGAAAGGAAATCGCAGTTACCGATCTACATATGTGTCTATGTTTGTGCAAATCATTCGTGATGCAGCTTCACCCACAGCAAAAGTGAGTATAAGGATTTTTTATGCATCTTTGCAAATGTTCTTTCTTAATTTAGCAAGTTTCGCTGTTAAACGCAGCTTTATGCAGCTAAAGTAAACATTACGGCTCATAATCCCAGGGCAGAGAGGGGCGGGGTGAGCAGAGCTCATTAGCATTTAAAGGAACATGCAACAGAATAGCTCGCTCTAAAAAGGGCTGATTTTGACAAGGTAAAAAGAGTGTTTTTTACACTACCATTGAGACATTTTAACCAAAGTATGTTACAGACTTCTCATTAAGACCCTAAAGAATCATATCAACTTGTGGAAAAGGGCCATCCAATGACGTCTTTAAGTCCACTGAAGTTAATCTACTCTCCTGTCTGATTTAATTTGAAATGCTGGATTTGGTGTTATGGTTGGTCAGATTGCCAACCATTCGTCAATCAAGCTGTTTGCTAAAAATCAATTGTGAGAAAGTGTCCGAATTTTGAGATAAAAAGTTGCAATTACCTTTTAAATTGTTTATTCTGTGGTGGCAACAAGCTTCCACAGTGTATCTATAACATTGTTTGGTCATCATGAGATGTACATGTGCAGGGCTTTGTGAAAGTATTCATACCCCCTTCATGATTTGTTATATTGCAGACTTATGTTAAACTGCTTTAAATTACTTTTTTCCCGCATCAATTTACACTCCATACACCATAATGACAAAGCAAAAAAAAAAAAAAAACATGCTGCAAAGCTGCAAAGTTGTCACAAATGAGGCTGCTTCCAGCACACTTTACTTTTGGGATGGTACACTTTAGGTGATGTGCAGTGCTTTGTTTTCTCCAAACATGATGCTTGGAATTGAGGTTCATCAGACCAGAGAATCTTGTTTCTCACAGTCTGAGGGTCCTTTAGGTGCTTTTTTCCAAACCCCAAGTGTGTTTTCATTTGTCTTCACTGAGGAGAGGATTGAGTCTTGCTACACCACCATAAAGCCCTGATTGGTGGTGTGTTGCAGTGATTTTTTGTCAATCTGTAAGTTTCTTTCATCTGCATATATGATCATGGAGCTCAAGTAACCATCAGCTACTTGGTCACCAGTATAACCAAGCCACTTTCTTCAACAATTGCTCAGTTTGCCCAGGAGGCCAGCTCTAAGAAGAGTCCTGGTTGTTCTTCCAATTTGGATAATGGAGGCTACATGCTTCTGTGAACCTTAAACGCAGCAGATTTTCTTCCCGAGATGTGTGGCTTTATGCAAGCCTGTTTTCTGAGCGCTACAGGCAGTTATTTTGAACTCAGGGCTTGGTTTTTGCTCTGCTATGCATTTTCAGCTGTTCAACCTTTTATTAAGGTGTGCCTGTCCAAATCATTCTCATTCAAATTAATTTGCTACAGGTTAACTTCTATCGAAGTGTAGCAACATCTAGAAGCAATATGAATGCTCCTGAGCTAAATTTCAAGTGTCCCAGAAAAGGGTATGAATACTTATGCAGTGGAATCATTTCAGATTTTTTTTACTAATAAATTTGCAAAGTTGTTACAAACCTGTTTTGTGGTTTGTCATTATGGTATATGGAATGTAGATTGATGTGGAAAAACTGGAGGGGTATGAATACTTGTGCAAGGCATACTTGTGTATCTTAACAAATCTGAGTGCAGTTTGAGACAACGTTGAGATCTCCTCTGTAAAAGACTCATATTGAGATGAATGGGGTCTTTTCACTCAAGACAAACATCTGAAAAATATTTCAGTTGATCCTCACTGCTAGTACTGACATCAAGTGGAAAGAAAATAGAGGCTTTTGCTTAACTCTCTTAAGCAAAACCCTTAATTTTCTCTTCATTTGAAGAGATGTCGGGAAGAAACAACTGAGATATTAAGTTCTGATTTGTGATCTTTTTTGTCTATGTGCATTTACTAGTTCAATCATTTGCCAAAACTTCGTTGATTTGGTTGTTTATCACTGGTTGTTTATCACTGGTTGTTTATGACTTGATCTTTTGATCATGCTAACTATTAATTTTTGTGTTATTCACACAACCACAAGAACAACAATCTCATAAAGCCTGGCAAAATTGTTTGTACTTACAAAAATTATCATTTGCATATAATGATGCCTATATTTTTGCATTGTACCTTTTGTCCATGCCAGGCAGATTTCACCATTATTGATTAAGTGATCAAAAGTGACTGTAAAAACGCAATTAATACAGATTTCTATTTCAAATAAAAAGCTGTACTTCTAAACTTTTCATTTACCGAAAAACCCTGAAAGACAAATGTATCATGGTTTCCATAAAAATATTAAGCAGCACAACTATTTTCAACATTTATAATAGTAAGAAATGTTTCGAAATATAGAATAGATTTCCATAGGATAGGAAAATTACCTTTTCATCACAGGAATAAATTACATTTTAAAATACATTCAAATAGAAAACAGTTATTTTAAAATGTAATAATATCTCTCAATATTACCGTTTATACTGTATTTTTAATCAAATAAATGCAGCCTTGATAAGCCTAATAGACTTCTTTCCAAAATATATATTTTATAAACCTTACCGACACAAACTTTTGAACATTAGTGTGTGTATTATGTTATTATTTTTTAATAAAAATTAAAAAATAAATAAAAATATAATTAGTAAAATAGTGTAAGACTTGTTTACAGAGACATGTCTTGAATCAAACATTTTTTTTCTACCACAGCAGCAAATAGTTGTATGCCTTTAAGCATAAATCTCACTAAATTTGTGTTGTTCAGCATTATTGTTGAAAATTTACAGTTAGTTTAAAACAGGTAAACAACTTTCCCAAGGGAAAGTAAATAAACCTTCAATGAAGTGTAGATGTTTTTACTGTAAAGTAAGACACAAATACTGATTAAGAAAAAGAGCACTGCAGTGAATTTTGGGGTGAAATGTTACTAGTACTTGCATAAATCCTCTCCAGGAAGTCAAGTGTGGCCGTGGTAATAAACCACCTCAAACACCCCATTTACTCACAGCAGATCTCATCAGTACTGGTGAAATGAAAATACTAAACTATCCATATGGGCTATGACTCATCACAGAGTACACACACGCGCGCAAGCGCGGCTGGCCAATCCGTGGCTGTATGTTTGCACCTGGGAAAACTAATTAAAGGCAAAATAAGGCAGTCTGCTCCTTTATCAGCAGCATCTGCACTGGAGGAAGAGACACAAATTAATTTGTCGTCAAGTTCACACTATTTCTTCAGACTCAAAACACAATTATGACTAACCCCGTTGCCCACGTTATTACCAGCGAACTTTCTATTACACCAAAACTCTGTGTGTCACCGAATATAAAGGATAAACAAAACAAAAAAAGCCCTAGAAAGACTTAAATAATTCACTAGCACACCCCCTATGTGCTGTAAGCTGAGACTCCACTGCCATCTTAAGTTAGTGAATAGAATTGCATTCATTTTGAGGGCTGCAGATCATGCGAATGCAGTTTTGATGGCTCTGATGGGCTGAAGGCTAACAGAATTTCTATGTCAGAGTGGCAGGGAAGAGCAGGCTGAGCCACAGTGGAGCGTGATCATGGTGGCGCTGCCCTCGGGCCAGCGCTGGCCCTGTGCGTTGGCAGCTGTGGGGGGGACCAGATGGTTCCCAGAATAATAAGAAGACACGTTGGACTTGCAGCTTTGCAGGCTGGTCGACGTGTGAAGTCAAGCATGCCGTTTTATCAGCTTGTTGACACGGGCAGAGTCATTATCCCGCTGCAGTTCGGATGCTGGTGACGATTGATTTTTTTTATTCCCTCTTTTCAACACATCTGCAGCACGACTGACTGCTCACGCCTTTCCTGATCCATGTGTGGCAGTCTGAAACATTAGCACACACACGACTACACACATTTCACTCAGGCTGATCCACACGCGCACACGTATTCACTCAAAGAATGAGTGGGATGCCTGAGCTGAATTGCTAATTGGCGAGTTTCATTTATCACCAATGAGAGCCTTGTCTACACTTGCGTCCTATCGTTTTGTACAAACGAAGCGAACGAGCTGATGTTCTGAAACATGTTTTGCGGCTTGTTTTGTCATGTACCATCAAACACACAAACACTTATTTGTGTATCTGGTGCTGATGACTTTTTGTTTACATTCGACTACAGTATACAGGCTGCAAATTATTGTCTGCACTTCCATTGCCCATTTACAAATATATACCCATTTATTGAGCTACAAAAAGTGAGTCAAATTTTAATTGAACATTTTTAAGAGAATGTGAGCAAAACTCACACAGCTACAGTAAGTGGTTGTCAGGGTGTTTCTATTCAGATTAGTACATTTGCTAAGGCATTCAGAGTAGGTATAGGCAATTAATATAGTAGATAGCATTGCTATGACATTCCGAGTGGCTGAAGGCACAGTAATACAGTTGCTAGGGTATTACTAAGGCATTATGGCTTGCTTTAGGCAAAAAGTACAGTTGCTAATGTGTTTCTAAGGCATTCCAAGTTGCTGTAGGGAAATTAATACAGTTGTTAGGGCGTTACTAAGGCATTCTGAGTTGCTTTAGGCAAAAAAATATATGCTAAGATGTTGCTATGGCATTCTGAGAGGCTGTAGGCAAATTACTATAATTGCTAGGGTGTTACTAAGGCATTCTGAGTTGTTGTAAGCAAATAATACAGTTGCTAAAGTGTTGCTAAGGCATTCCAAGTGGCTGCAGGAAAATTAAAAGTTGCTAAGGTGTTGCTAAGACATTCCAAGTGGATGTAGGTAGTTGCTTTAGGTAAATTAATACAGTTGTTAGGCTGTTTTTAAGGCATTCTATGTAGCTGTAGACCATCAATTTGTAGACAAATTAGTACAGTTGCTAGGCTGTTACTAAGGCATTCTGAGTTGTTTTAGGCAAGTGATACAATTTCTAGGGTGTTGCTGTGATATTCCGAGTGGCTATAGGCAAATCAATACAGTTGTTAGGATGTTACTGAGTCATTACGAGTGTCTGTAGGGAAATTAATACAGCTGTTAGGGTGTTACTACGGCATTCTGAGTGGCTGTAAACAAATTATTAGTTATTGTGGTGTTGCAAAGACATACAGAGTGGTTATAGGCAAATTAATAAAGTTGCTAGTGTGTTACTAAGGCATTTCTAAGCATCTGTAGACAAATTAATACAGTTGCTAGGGTGTTACTAAGACATTCTGAGTGGCTGTAGTCACATTAAGACAGTACCCAGGGTGTTGATAAGACATTCTGAGTGGCAGTAAGCAAATTAATATAGCTGCCATTGTGTTACTAAGGCATTCTGAGTGGCCATAGGCAAAGTAATACAGTTGCTAGGGTGTTACTAAGACATTCTGAGTGGCTGTAGTCACATTAAGACAGTACCCAGGGTGTTGATAAGACATTCTGAGTGGCAGTAAGCAAATTAATACAGCTGCCATTGTGTTACTAAGGCATTCTGAGTGGCCATAGGCAAAATAATACAGTAGCTAGGGTGTTACTAAGGCATTCTGAGTTGTTGTAAGCAAATAATACAGTTGCTAAAGTGTTGCTAAGGCATTCCAAGTGGCTGCAGGAAAATTAATAGTTGCTAAGGTGTTGCTAAGACATTCCAAGTGGATGTAGGTAGTTGCTTTAGGTAAATTAATACAGTTGTTAGGCTGTTTTTAAGGCATTCTATGTAGCTGTAGACAAATTAGTACAGTTGCTAGGCTGTTACTAAGGCATTCTGAGTTGTTTTAGGCAAGTGATACAATTTCCAAGGTGTTGCTGTGATATTCCGAGTGGCTATAGGCAAATTAATACAGTTGTTAGGATGTTACGGAGTCATTACGAGTGTCTGTAGGGAAATTAATACAGCTGTTAGGGTGTTACGGCATTCTGAGTGGCTGTAAACAAATTATTAGTTATTGTGGTGTTGCAAAGACATACAGAGTGGTTATAGGCAAATTAATAAAGTTGCTAGTGTGTTACTAAGGCATTCTAAGCATCTGTAGACAAATTCATACAGTTGCTAGGGTGTTACTAAGACATTTCCGAGTGGTATAAAGTGCAAATGAATACAGTTGTCAGGGTTTTACTAAGGCATTTTGAGTTGCTTTAGGCTAATAATACAGTTGCTAAGGTGTTGCTAAGACATTCCAACAGGCTGCAAGCAAATTAATATAGTTGCCAGAGTGTTACTGAGGCATTCTGAGTGGCTCTAGACAAATTTATACAGATGTTAGAGTGTTCTGAGTGGTTGCTAGAGCATTCTGACTTAAAGACAAAACAACATTAAAAAAGACATTAAAAAACACTAATAAAAAAAATGACAAAAACGCAACAATTACTGAAACTTAAAAATGAAAATAATAAAAATATATATATATATATATATATATATATATCAATGGTACTATAATAACACTTTGTAATACAAACATTGCAGGGAGAGTTTAATACTTGAGCTTTGAGCCTTGCTAATGTCAGTTTGCAAAAAGATTCTGGGATATTGCTACAGGCTGTGTTAATAGTTATCGTTAGACAAATCACCAAGACATTAGAAAAACACCCACCTTATGTTTAAAAGCCCCCATGACAAACTGTACCACAGCAAAATACATTCACCTTACACCTTACAACACACTCAACTTTGATTTCCCACTAAGGCTTCCTGAAGAACAGAGAAACAAGTCAACAATAAAAGATATAAACTTGTGAAAAGAATTGCTATGCAATTTGACTACAACTAAAGGTATTTTTCAGACATTTTCTTCTCAGGCTTTCATCTCTGCTTTTACTGTCTAGCTCTATGTATTAATTTATTCATTTCTTAGATTACAGTGTTGCTTACATAATTCAGATGTGAGAGGTCCAGACTGATCAAATCAGACGCAGTCATTCACTTTCTAAAGCAGTCTGACTCTTGCTTGAGCTTCCTTTTCAGATCAGACATTGAGTCGTGATGCTCCTCAACGTCTGTCTCTCTGTCTCGCTCTTATTTGAACCCTTAATTCAGCAAACACTGAAACACAGTGTGTGGGAGAGACAGCGAATGAATCCATCAGTCTAGTTTCTCTGTGTGCATTTATGAGATTTCAGTGCTTGGAAAAGTGAGCGAGACGTTTTAAAGTCAACCGAACGTATTAAATTCAAATGAGACTTCCTGGCTTGTCGACCCACTCTTTGGGTGAAAGGGTCACGGCTCTGACGCTTACTACATTGAGTCTCATTTGAAAACATTTTCTATGTCTTTCACCTTTGTCTTTACTTTGCCACTTTTCAAAGACATAGCTTTTTTCATTTCATTTAAATTTAGATCCTCTGTGAATTAGCCACTGAAATGGAATAAGCAAGCAGAATGGCAATTAGCATGATACATTTGTACTTTCAAATGGGAGGGGCTTTGCACCCCAAACATTTCCTTTAATTAGTCAGGGTCTAAAGAATGACTTCAGAACACCCTAGCAACTGTAACAATGCACTAATAACCCCTGCATAGCAGAGCAACCACTCAGAAAACATCAGTCTGTATATTTTTGCCTATAGCAGGGTTCATGAAGAATCTACAGGGAGGATGTGAGTTGATTAATAAATCAAAAATTTCAAATAAAAACAAAAAAAAAGTGTATTAGTGTTTATATATATATATATATATATATATATATATATATATATATATTTTATTTTATTTTTTTTTGTAGGTTTACCTATGGTCTTGGGTAATAACATAATCAGATTATCAAAATGTAAATGTTTGTAATTGCATTATATTACATATTAAAACGCTGGTAATCAGATTACAGTTACTTTTTATGGATTACAAGATTAAACATTTTTCATGCAATTGATTATTCATAATTTATTGAGTCTCACTTCTTCTTTCTAAAATAATCTGCCATTTAATACTAATTCTGCTGATACATATCCAGAGCTGGGTACACTCAAAAAAATGATTTTTGTTGTTTGTTCAGTTTAAGTAATTAAAATGAGTAGATATGACTTAAATATTGATTAAAATCATTTGAGCTTAATTGAATTTAATTTAGTCAACATAATTTAGAGAAAAATAGGTTTACAATATTTTTTCTAGTTGAGTCAACATGAACATTTTTTGTTAATCATGAACACCTGCTGTTAACAAGCTGAATTACCGAAGAACCAAGAACTACAACTGACTTCAGCAACAGCCTCAGATGAAATCAACTGAAATAAAATATACTAAATCTCTCAAGATCTCAGCAGAGGAGGATTAAACCACTCCACAAATAGTCAAATAGTAGCACCAGCTTCACTCATTAATTACCAGTCTGACCATATTTCTGTCAGAAGATCTTATTGAGAATGGTCAGTTTAAATGTTTTGTTTAGAAACCAATGTCACCATCGTGGAGATCAGGGTTTACTTTGGTTGGGCTCTTGACCCTTAACTTGTGATATTAGATTTTTCGCTGCAATGATACATACATTGCTGTACAACAGTGAGAGCAGTGCTCTATGTTGTGCATTTGTTCATTGCTTGAGATAAGACAAATGTAAATTGTCTTATCACTGACTGCATATGTTCATTATTTTTGTTTTAATATATATGTTCTGTGTAATGTTTCTGTGATACCATAGTTTCAGAGTAATGTATTTCATCTGTTATCGTAAATCAGTTTCAACCCATGTACATGCAAATTTTTTGAACAGCTGAATCATATAGACACACACATGAAGAATCAGCATATGAATCTCAACAATGGTGACAATCAACAAAATGCTTCACACTGCAATGCATGCTGGGTAACATCATGGTACAAAACTCCTATCATGCTCTGCAGTTTGAATATTTATTGTCACCACTGTTGAGGTTTGTATGATAAGTGTTCATGTCTAAAAGCTTGTACTGAAATTCCTTGTCCTTGTAGTAGTATGATGCAGTTTGCTTATTATTTTTTTTTCTTTTTCAGATGTGTCATGAACTGCAAAAAATGTCCTAAAAAAAGCAAAACCGCTGGGCTTTATATAATAAAATTTGTCAGCAGACAAAGCAATCTTTCACTATAAGCTTTCAATTCAACAGTATGCAAGCGTGCGCAGGGATAAGGAACAAGAGTCCGACTACAGCAAGCACCAACCTCTATGATGGTGGCATCATTTATTGACCAATAAAACATCAACAACTGAACCCCTGTTAATTCTTAAAGATCTTCTGCATTTATGTTCACATAACAAGATTACAACAAATCATTTCAAACTGGTTAGATTTTGTTAGAGAAACGCAATTCAATTGGATGGAAAAGTTTACCATAATTTAGTTACGTTCATTCAACATCTTTTTTTTTTTTGAGTCCATGGCGAAATTAAATGTAGTTAATCTGACCAGAATTTCTCTATTAGGTATGGCAAAACATTATCAAGTAGGAATAACCAAATTTTATTTTTTTGTTTTGATTAAATAAATTTATGTTCACATAACAAGATTACAACAAATCATTTCAAACTGGTTAGATTTTGTTAGAGAAACGCAATTCAATTGGATGGAAAAGTTTACCATAATTTAGTTACGTTCATTCAACAACTTTTTTTTTTGAGTGTAGTAACTGATTGCATCTGGATTACGTAATCAGATTTAAAAAAATTAAGTACTTGTAATTAGATTCAATTACATCTTTAAAATACTTGTAATCAGATTAGATAAGTTTTTATTGATTACATGTTTACATATTATTCACACAATAGCAATAAATGATTAATAATTATTAATAATTAATTGATTCTCCCCAATTTCTCTTTTTCATCTTTCAAGGTGAGACACTGCAGGTGAATATGGATAAATTACATTAATAATTGCAAACATGTCTTGTATTACAAGTTCTCTAAAATGTTTGGTTTAAATATGCAAATGATGCATTATTTATTGAAATATGCATTGATTTGCATACAAGAATTGTACAAAAATCTAAACACTTGATGAAGTCAGTTTTAACTTTTTTCTTTTTTTTTTTTTGACAGAGCATCAAATGGTTTTACAGAGGGGATTAAGGGTGTCTCATTTTGTCACTCCATAATTCAGAAAAAAACTTAAGACAGACAGAAAACATATTTTTTAACATTTTGGGGAATAAAATATGTAAAATCAAGCAAATTATATATGAACAAATCCCTCTGTAAAAAAGCTTCAGAATATAGACAGGAATAAAACATGTAAAATTTGGTGTGCGTAAGTGTCACTGAAGTGGAGATTTATGGCTCAATGTAGGAGAAAAAACTCACTTTGAGAAATTTTGAGAAAACGGCCTTTAAAAATATGCATTGTATTGAAATATACTGACACAAATAGATAAAGTGCTATAAAAGAAACATTTAACCATGTCTTTTGGGTGTTTTCTTTCCACTATTCTGAAAAAAACCCAAATCTCAAACTCGACAGGTTCATGAAAAAACTGTTTTTGCCTGCAGTGTCTCCCCTTAAATTGTCCTTTCTAAAACAGCCCACTGCTAATATACAGTTAGAAAGTTTTCAGGTTTTGTGAATATTTATACAAAGGCCAGTCATTAGTCAGGTGGTAACACAGCATTTGACCACCAGATTTACAAAAATTGCAAATTTAAGAAGTCTTTCAATATTGCATCAACTACTGATAAACACATTTTTTTTATTATTTAAATTATCACTTTGTAGGTTATTTAATCATGCATTTTCATGTCTTTAGAAGGCCATTGTCTTTAAACACATTAAAATACACAAATTCATTTTTTTTCTTGTCATCTGATCCTCTTTCACCTAATATATTTACTTGAAGTACCCCTGATATTTTAAAATAAATATTATAGTAATAAATAATTAAGTATCATATTTGCATGTTCATAGTGCTCTAAGGTTGTTATGGTCACATGACATGTGAGTAAACAAAATCTAAATAGTAAATATTAATACTTGTTTCAATTTAACTGTCAGGATATGTCTGTGTTTTGTCCTGTTCTGTTTCCCTAGTGTTTTCCCCCCTCTGTTTCCAGTACTTTTGGTTTTTCCCATTTGCTCCCCCTTTTGGTTTAGTGGTTTTAGTTTAGTCATGCCCATATTTGTATTTCCCCCTCGTCATCCTGTTATCTCGTTTGTGACCACACCTTGTCTTTTGTGTATTTAAGTCTGTGTCTGCTCACTACCCTTTGTCCGTCGTTAATGTTACTGATGTTTCATGTGCTCCTTCTTGCTCCCGGTTTTTGTTTGTTTGTATTCATTTGCAGTGTTTTATTTAATAAACTTCTTTGTATTTATTTACTCCGGTTCTCCTCCACCATTTCCACTCCTCACCCAGCCAGATTGTGACAGAACGACGGACCAAAACAGAAAATGAACTGGGCTGAGGACCTCCTTTGGAACTTGAATCAAGGTGAGCGTTCGCTGGAGGAATATGTGGAGGAGTTTTTGTGCGTTTACCATCTGGTGGGATGGAGTGACAAGATGGTTAACGCATGTTTCCAGATGGGACTCAAAGATGATAGTTTGTTTAATTTGATTACTCCTAGTGATTGCTACCGTCCCGTAGCAGATTTCGTAAATTTTGTTCTTGATTTATGTGATTCCCCATTCCAAGTCATGGTGGAGGATGGTAATCCTCCTCCCATCTGGAAACATGCAGTCACCCCATCTCACCAACAGCCAGAGCCCTCTGCATATCACTCCAGCGACCTCATTCCCTCCTTGCCTCCCACGTGTCCCCAAGTTCTCCTAAGCCCCATGATGGTCCTCAGCCCAGTACCTCAGGCTTCCTCTCCACGCTCAAGCCCGTCAGCTGCCACGCCAGCGTCAGCTCACAAAATGGCCGCCAAGTCAGTTCACAAGATGGCCACCGCGTCAGCTCACAAGATGGCCGCCGTTGCTGAGTCCCCGGCCAAGATGGCCGCCGTTGCTGAGTCCCCGGCCAAAATGGCCGCCGTTGCTGAGTCCCCGGCCAAGATGGCCGCCGTTGCTGAGTCCCCGGCCAAGATGGCCGCCGTTGCTGAGTCCCCGGCCAAGATGGCCGCCGTTGCTGAGTCCCCGGCCAAGATGGCCGCCGAGCCTGAGTCCCCGGCCAAGATGGCCGCCAAGCCTGCGTTTGCACCCAAGATGGCTACCGCCAAGTCAAAGTCTCCGCTGGTTCCGCCCAGCCTTCCAGAGTCTCCGCTGGTTCCGCCCAGCCTTCCAGAGTCTCCGCTGGTTCCGCCCAGCCTTCCAGAGTCTCCGCTGGTGCCGCCCAGCCTTCCAGAGTCTTCGCTGGTGCCGCCCAGCCCTCCAGGGACTGCGCCGCCAGAGCGCCCTCCGGTGACTGCGCCGCCAGAACACCCTCCGGTGACTGCGTCGCCAGAACACCCTCCGGTGACTGCGCCGCCAGAGCGTCCTCCAGTGACCGCTCGCCCAGAGCCTGCTCTTCTAGAGTCTCCGCTGGGGTCGTACAGTCCTCCAGAGCCCGCTCCTCAAGAGCGCCGTCCAGAGCCCGCTCCTCAAGAGCGCCGTCCAGAGCCCGCTCCTCAAGAGCGCCGTCCAGAGCCCGCTCCTCAAGAGCGCCCTCCAGAGCTCGCTCCTCAAGAGCGCCGACCAGAGCCCGCTCCTCACGAGCGCCGTCCAGAGCCCGCTCCTCAAGAACGCCCTCCAGAGCTCGCTCCTCAAGAGCGCCGACCAGAGCCCGCTCCTCAAGAGCGCCCTCCAGAGCCCGCTCCCAAAGAGCGCCCTCCAGAGCCGACGCCTCCTCCTGCGCGCCCTCCAGAGCCGGAGCTTTCTCCTGCACGCCCTCCTGAGCCGGAGCTCTCTCCTGCGCGCCCTTCCGTGCTCTCCTGTGTGGACTATACCATAGGTTCCCCCAAGAAAATTTGGGGGGGGGCTACTCCCCTGATCAGCCATGGCCACCTGGACTGTTTACTCGGCCATGGCTACCTGGACTGTTTACTCGGCCATGGCCACCTGGACTGTTAACCTGGCCATGGTTTCCTGAGCCCCCAGATCCGCCATGGCCTCCTGGACTGTTAACCCGGCCATGGCTTCCTGAGCCTCCAGATCCGCCATGGCCACCTGGACTGTTAACCCGGCCATGGTTTCCTGAGCCCCCAGATCCGCCATGGTCTCCTGGACTTTTTACTTGGCCATGGCTCGCTGAGCTTCTTGACCTGCCATGGCCACCTGAGATCTCTGATCCGCCCTGGAGACCACCTTTGTGTCCAGTGTCCCCTGTGTCCTCCTAGCGGTCTCCAGGGCGCCAACCCTCCCTCCCCTTTGGATGTTATTAGGCGCGAGACGCGCCTTCGGGGGAGGGGGGGGTAATGTCAGGATATGTCTGTGTTTTGTCCTGTTCTGTTTCCCTAGTGTTTTCCCCCCCTCTGTTTCCAGTACTTTTGGTTTTTCCCATTTGCTCCCCCTTTTGGTTTAGTGGTTTTAGTTTAGTCATGCCCATATTTGTATTTCCCCCTCGTCATCCTGTTATCTCGTTTGTGACCACGCCTTGTCTTTTGTGTATTTAAGTCTGTGTCTGCTCACTACCCTTTGTCCGTCGTTAATGTTACTGATGTTTCATGTGCTCCTTCTTGCTCCCGGTTTTTGTTTGTTTGTATTCATTTGCAATGTTTTATTTAATAAACTTCTTTGTATTTATTTACTCCGGTTCTCCTCCTCCATTTCCACTCCTCACCCAGCCAGATTGTGACATTAACATTTTTATTTTTTAATTAATTATTGGCTTTTCATTAAACTCATAAACCCCTTAAAGTTCCTTCACAAACCCCAGTTTGGGAAACCTTGATGCAATATAATGCTTGATGCACGTCATGTTGTTAATAACAATGAATGCCCATTTTCCACAAGTTGATATGATTCTTTAGGGTCTTAATGAGAAGTCTATAACATACTTTAGTTAAAATTTCTAAATGGTAGTGTAAAAACACTTTTTTTACCTTGTCAAAATCAGCTTTTTTTTAAGCAAGCTATTCGGTTGCATGTTCCTTTAAATGCTAATGAGGTCTGCTCACCCCGCTCCTCTCTGCAGTGGGGATGATGAGCCGTAATGTTTACTTTAGCCGCGTTTATCTGCGAAACTTGCTAACAAGCACATCATTAAGAAAGGCATTTTGCAAAGATGCATAAAAAAACCCTTATACTCACTTCCTCCTGTGGGTGAAGCTGCATCACGAATGATTCGCATGAACATAGACGCATATGTAGATCGGGATCGGTGCTTTCCTTTCAAAAACGAAAGTAACGTTAATCCTCTGCATCTTCAGCAGCTCAGATGTCGGGAGTAAATGAAGACTGCTATGTTCATTACATTTTACATTTACATTTTACATTTATTCATTTAGCCGACGCTTTTATCCAAAGCGACTTACAATTGGGAATACAACAAGTGATTCATCCTAAGGAGGCAGATCAACATAGGAAGTGTTCAAAAATACCATATATCAGGCGTTGTTAGAAGAGTGCAGGCTAGAAGGAGAAGATCAAGAAAGAGAGGAAAAACAGGCTAGAAGGGAGGATTTTTTTTTTTTTTTTTTTTTTTTATTGAGTCAGATAGTGTCGAAAAAGATGGGTTTTCAGCAGTCGTTTGAAAGCTGTTAAGGAGTCTGCATTCCGGATAGGGGTGGGAAGATCATTCCACCAGGCAGGAACGTTGAACGAGAATGTTCTGGACAGTGATTTGATACCTCTCTGTGGTGGTACAATGAGGCGTCTTTCACTAGAGGATCTCAGTCTTCTGGAAGGAGTGTAGATGTGTAGTAGTGAATGGAGGTAGGCAGGTGATGATCCGGTGGCTGTCCTATAGGCCAGCATCAGTGTCTTGAATTTGATGCGTGCTGTAACCGGTAGCCAGTGCAGGGATATGAAGAGAGGTGTAACATGGGCCTTTTTGGGCTCGTTGAAGACCAGTCGTGCTGCTGCATTCTGAATCATTTGTAGAGGCTTGATTGTACATGCTGGAAGACCAGCTAAAAGAGCATTGCAGTAGTCCAGCCTGGAAATGACCAGGGCCTGGACGAGGAGTTGTGTAGCATGCTCTGTTAGGAAGGGCCTGATCTTTCTGATGTTGTACAATGCAAACCTGCAAGATCGAGCGGTCTTAGCAATGTGATCTTTGAATGTCAGTTGGTTGTCAAAGATAACACCCAGATTTCTGGCTGAAGTCGATGGGTCATTATTACATCCAACAACAGAACACCTCAATCGCTCAATCTGAGACATTCTTGTCTTCCCCTGCACCTGAGTCACACAATGGCGATCAGAGTCAAACTGTTTCAGCTTGGTGAGGGCGGGGCTAAGAAAGGGTGGTTGTGTACACAAACTGCCAACACACATTAATGTTCAAACCACATGTAAAAGTAAGTTTTGCATCCAAAGACCCCTGTAAGAGGCACTTAGTAGCAATTAAAAATCCTCAAGCACTATTGTACTGATAAACCTTCTTCTACAGGACAAGTTAATCACAGAGTCTCTTTCTGTCAAAATAAGCTGCAGAGTGGACCAGACTTTATACCGATAGTCTAAAGTCTAGATTCGTCAGAGAAGGAGCGAGATCACTTCACATCCCAGAAGAAACTGTTATCAGTTCATACCGCAGCAGATCAGGCCAAGGGTTTCTACAAAGTTCTCTGTGAGTATAGATATGAATAAATCAGCAGCTCTGGTGATGCAGCAGCAAGCGTCAGAACACAGAAGAAAGAGCCATAAAAACATAAATAAGAATGCACTGAGAAACACAAGCGCATATAATGGTTTCAACACTCACAAGTTTAAAAAGAACCTCTCATGTGTTGAATTGTACAAGCATGCAGAATGTTTGAGGAGAGTTCAGAGCGTTTGAGGCCGCTTAGCGTTTGAAATGCTGTACTGTTACAGACTGCTGTAAAACGCTACATGAGCCTAACATGAGCCGTTAGGGCTTCTGCTGGTAAAACTAGCCATCTGTGACATTAAAATATTAAGTGAAATGAAGCAGTCTTTGAGTCCTAGTAAAAAGAGTGACTATCCCACTAAAAAAAAAAAACATTGGCTGGGAAAACATAAACAAGGACATCTATTATGCTCTCGAGACCAGTGGAAACCAGGAGAAAATGTATTATTGCAAGCAAACAGACTGAGGAGTGAGGGGTGATTTTGTACTGCCTTTACAAAACCTTTATGCTAGCATACCACTAATGTATGTTTTTAGCACCTCCCTATGGTTGGTCACTGGTCGGTAGTTGCTTACACCCAAGTCAAATATGAGCCTGGACCACAAAACCAGTCTTAAGTAGCACGGGTGTATTTGTAGCAATAGCCAAAAATACATTGTATGGATCAAAATGATCAATTCTTATTTCATGCCAATAATCATTAGGATATTATGTAAAGATCATGTTCCATGAAGATATTTGGTAAACTTTCTACTCTAGATATATCAAAACTTCATTTTGACAACTTTAAAGGTAATTTTCTCAATATGTCAAATGGTTGCATCCCAGCCAAACATTGCCCATCAATGGAAAGCTTATTTATTCAGCTTTC
Organism: Garra rufa; assembly: GCF_049309525.1. NCBI lineage: Eukaryota > Metazoa > Chordata > Actinopteri > Cypriniformes > Cyprinidae > Garra > Garra rufa. Next base: position 49,610,519 of record NC_133365.1, read on the forward strand.
AAATGATGTATAAATCCTAATTGAAAAAAAAATGTTACCCTTAGGACTGGTTTTGTGGTCCAGGGGGACAAATGAGTTTCTGTAATATTCTGGTCCCAATAGAGTGTTTTCACAATGCATCATCAATCAGCCATATTGGAGGCACTGAGCGTAAACTGTGCCACTGAACTGAACGAAACTCGCATATTTTACTAATTATTGCTGATAACAGACAATTATTGTCATGTTTTGGGCTGTACTAATCGGTCAGACTTGGAAAACCATTTGGAGTAAAAAACTGTCTGAGGAACAAAAGGCGGTTAGTGGTTGGCCAAACTAAACCTGAATTTTTAGGGCAGAAATCTTGACAAAATTCGAGTTTGTTCTTATCATTTCCGGTCAGGTAGGTGAAAAATTAGGCTAATATCGTATCTAATACTGCTCATAGGTATCTTTACCACCTATTAACTTTAGTTTGTCAAAATATTGCGCCCTTTCCTGCTTACTAAGTCCTTCTCTAAATGATTTAGCAGCTTCCACAATTTTTTTCTGTGGTTTAGACAGCAAATTAGAAGAACATATTCAGTAGTACATTAACCGTGCAATCCATGCAGTCGTTTACATCTGAGAATCAGCAATATGGCCATGCATACATTTTTTTCTGTATTTTTGATCAAATCTGTGCAGCCTTGATGAGCATAAAAGATTTCTTTCAAAAGCATTTACAAAACTTCACCAAATGCAAATTAGCAGAGTTTATCTTTGAGAAAATGTTTAAACCCTGAGCATGTACTGTAAATATCACAGTCGTTTTGTGGCATTTTGACAATCCGCTGTGCCGTAGCTAATTTTATGCGGCTAATTCTGGCACATTTCTTGTCCAAACTACATTATCCGCGCTGATTTTATCTCCTTGCCAATAAAACTCTCTATGTGTCATTTAATCCTCATATCCTGATACTCACTCATGTAAATCATTATTATGCTACCGCAGGACAGGCTGAGAGAGCGGCGAGCAGCGGATGCTGTTAATTCAGTTTGGATGAAGATGACGAGTAAAGCAGGCACAGAGGCGTGTCACCGTTAATTCATCTAATAACAACACAGAAGGTCAAGAGGGCATAACACGCTCGGCTGTAATCACGCATAGCCCCTAACAACAGAACGTGTGAATTCATATTAGAGTTGGATTTTCTCACCGCCCCTTTTTGTTATTCTTATCTGGCTAATGAAAGATTTACGTGAACGGGGTGCACAAGATATATTTGGAGACACATGGGTTGTGCATGCATTTTTATTTTTCATTTGCTGAGATTAAATCAAGTATATGCATGTTTTTTTACTTTGAAATATCAGTTTCAAAATCATTTTGATGGTAGACTGAATTTTAATAGAGGGTTTGCACTTATGCCACGATTTGTTCAGTTACCCAGACGCACGGCCATTTGGTGATACTCGGATGTAAACAACAGCAGGGATTGCACGGTTAATGTACTACTGAGTACATTGTTCTGCTAATTTATGCTGTCTAAATCATGGAGAAATGTGTGGAAGCTGCTAAATCAAATAGAGAAAGATGTAGTAAGCAGGAAAGGGTGCAATATTTTGATAGACTAAAGTTAATAGGTGGTAAAGATACATACATTTATATTAATTAAGATATCAGCCTAATATTTCACCTACCTGACCAGAAATGATGAGAAAAAACATGAATGTTGTCAAGATTCTTGCCCTGGAAATTCTGGTTCAGTTTGGTCAACCACAAACAAAAGTTTTTGCAACTCTTCTCCTTAATTTGTTATAACTTTTGGCTGTCTATAGTACTCCAAATGTTTTTCCTGGTCCAACTGATTAATACAGCCCAAAACATGATAATAACTGACCATTTTCAGCAGCAATAATTAGTGAAATATGCAAGTTTCATGAGGCAAGTTTCAGTGGCACTGTCTCAGTTTAGTGCCGCCAATATGGCCAACTGTTGATGCATCATAAACACACTCTATAAGGTGAATAGCTTCTGTTTCTTTCCCATGCTTCCCTTCAAACAATCAGGGAGAATGTACAAAATTCCTCAAAATGATTGCTTTTCAGCAGCAACAAATGGACATGTACAGCTACTCACTGTAATAACGACTGTAAAAGGGGGCTCCAAAGTCGCAAAAATACACAAAACTTCATGCGGTTGCTTTTTAAAGAGACGATTTAGAGGAAAGTTTTGAAGAGCAAACATTCTTACTACCAGCATTGCTAAGTTCGCGGTTTTCCCACTATTTTATTGTGATTGGGCTAGTTTTGACTAGCAATTGGGCTGGTTTTGTTTCTCAGACCTGGCAACCCTGCTTAATACAGACATTTCACAGATTCCTCTATTGAGTGTTTTTACAACATGTCTTCAGTGTGCCATATTGGCAGCACTGTATGTAAACAATGCCACTGAACTGAATGAAACTTGCATATTTTGCTGATTATTGCTGCTGAAAATCGTTAATTAATGACAAGTTTGGGCTGTACTAATCAGTCGAACCGAGAAAAACATTAGGATTAACAAATCAAGAAGAAGAGTGCAAAAAACTGTCCGTGAAGCAAAAGGCGTTTGTGGTTGGCCAAACTGAACCAGGATTTCCAGGGCAAGAATCTTGACAACATTCATGTTTGTTCGTATCATTTCCGGTCAGGTAGGTGAAATATTAAGCTAATATCTTAATACTGCTTGTACGTATCTTTACCACCTATTAACTTTAGTTTAGTTTGTCAAATTTTTGTGCTCTTTCCTGCTTACACTCTTAAAAATAAAGGTGCTTCACATTGCCATAAAATAACCTTTTTTTGTTTAAATGGTTCCATAAAGAACCCTTAACATCTGAAGAACCATGAACCCTTGGTTAATAAATTTAAAAAAAAAAAAAAAAAACTTAAAATGGTTCATATGATTTGCGTGCTACATTCCAAGTCTGTTAAACTCACACGAACTTCTGTGAAATACAAAGCCATACAAGTAATACTATAAATAAATAAAATATTTAAACCCAAATGATTTTTTTAACTTACCAGGATCAAGAACATCTCACCCAGCCATTGTCCTCCCTCCTTAAGAAACAAGAGATTTGGGATTCACCTTGATGAATATTTCACCAGGCAATTTTCAAGCTGATGGAATAATTCAATTTGTCATTGTGAGCTGAGGCCTGTGAGATACACACAGAAATTCTTCTAAAGCGAAAGAAAATTTGCAACAGGAACACGTTCTGTACAAAACTGAGCTATGCGTTACCACATATCATGTCATTTCATAGGCAATCTCAAGAATGACACATGACAAACTATACATTCATGAAAAATATCACTTACTGAAGGAATGTGCTTTCAGATCCATCAAATGTCAAAGTTGTTTCTAGGTATCAATAAGGATGTTTCTTCTCCTCTAAAATATCTGCACCAATATGCTTTACATTTAGAAAATTCTTTGCTTTGATCTTTATTTTAAATTTTTTGGTTTTAGTATTAGTTTTAGTAAATATAATAACGCTGATACAATAATATAATGTCTTAGGCTTTTCTCAGCAAATATTGCTAAATGCAATCAATTTGAACTCCTAATTGGTAGACAAATTAACACTGAACAATGACACTGAACAAAATTGGATAGGATTTAATTTGAAACAATTTTCACTCCAAAATTGCTAGTGAAATTCGCAAACAAGTGCAAAGAAACTGTAGGGAGAAAAATCTACAACTTCATAAAAGATTTTTTACTGTGTAAATATATACTAAAATACACTCTCCTGAGCTTTTTTGTCACACTATCTACATAACACACGTAATATGGTGTAATCCAAGCATGAAGTCCTAGTAAACCGAAATTCTGATTCCTGGTCACGTTCACAGTGAAATCAGAGCAAAACCAGCTGCATCTTCAACCTGGTATTTCCAATCCCGCTTTAGAAGTGCAGCGTGCAGAAAATGCGCTTGGCCAAGAAGCCATAGCCGTCCCCTAATGAGGCCCTTGACAACTTCAAGCCTCCAGTTAACCAAGTAAAATTATTCCACCTCTATCAGACTGCCATGTTGTCAGCGTCTGTGCTCTACAGCTGCTTCTGCTAGCAGTTTGCAAATCCCTGGCTCTCACAGGAAATGGAGGGAGAAATGAAGAGGAGAGGACATGTTCTAATTATTCCGGCAGCTGCCCGCAGGTAGAGCTCAACTCCAGCAACACTCTGCTATACTGGCAGATATTGATGGAAGAAGGTGTTCAGAATTACGCTGACAAACAAGGAAAAAAAAGTAAGGATGTTTTTTTTCAATCCCCCAAATGTTTGCAAAGCTCGATAAAAGAGAAACCAGGGGACATTTTCCACAACATTACCCTCTTTTGGGCCCAAAGCGACATAGACATGCTGTCGTTCCATATTGTGTTCAACTGGTCTTTCCACAGCACAAAATGTTCTGTTTCAGACATGCCACTTTTTCAATCCAATGACTTCCCGGATTTCTTTCCACGTAATCTCTCAAGTTTTCAGTGCAAAATATAAGTTATAAATCATTGGAGCCCAACTTTGATTTCCAAAAATATATCAGTAAGCTTTACCATTGGAAAAAAAAGAAAAGTTTAGTAACAGGCCCTGAATATTACTGTAAAATCTTACAAACAAGGATTTTCATTCCTGGTCAAATTAATGGCTTGTTCCTTAGTTTAAGAGGCTTTAAACCACCCAAAATAAATGTTTAGGTTCTTAAAAGTACATTAACTACTTTAATTTTAGATTTAATAAACCATAAGGAGTAAGTAACAATACATATAGAACATTTCCACAGTGTTTTTAAATGTTTTAGCAACCTCAAAATAATAATAATAAAAAAATACATGCTGAAGTGTCGACGACTGCAAACATAATCTTACACATTTTAATGCAATTGGGTTGGTGTTGGTTCTGGTTTTATTTAATATCACTGAACCAAATAAAACTCACATATTTAGCTGATTATTGCTGCTGAAAATGCTAAATTATTGTCATGTTTTGGGCTGTACTAATCGGTCTGACTGGGAAAACTTTTGACGTACTATAGACTGATAAAAGTTATAATAAATCAAGGAGAGGAATGCTAAACACTGTCTGAGGAACATACTGTAAGTACATAAAAATAAGTCAAAATAAAATGTTTAGGTACTCAAAAGTACATAAACTACTTGCATTGTAGATGTTAAAAACATAAGGAGTGAGTAACATTAACAAAATGAATAAAAACAGTGAAATTCAATGCAAAACTATGGTAAATAATATAATATAATATCTTTTATGTATTTAATCCCATTTTATTAAACGATGTCTTTGCTGCCGACCTTCGATGATCCAATTCATCCATACTAATACGCAAAAATTACTCAAGATAATCTAACATTTGTTTTCCTTTTTTTTATTGCTGAAGAGTTGACATTTTTTCTTCTGCGGTCTTCTATACAGACGTGAATTTACTTTTCTCCAAGCCTGAGTTTTTTGGTATAAAAAGGCTTTTACATTTGCCAAAAATAGAACTTTTTATATTAAAAACAAACAAGCAAGCCCTGCCCAGATTTAAAAAGTAACACAAAAGTAACGTAACGCATTACTTTCCATAAGGGAAAAAAAACTTTTTTAGGGAGTAACTCAATATTGTAATGCATTACATTTAAACGTAACTTTCCCCAAAACTGTTGATGGATGAATTTAAATAATGTTGTGGTCTATTTGGATTATAAATTGACTAAGTATATATACTGTATAGGTGAAATAAGTGGTGGTCAATTTGAATTGCATGAGATAAACCTCAACAGATTGCATCCTAAAAATGACAAAAAATTTGACCAAAATGTAGACTAGCCTTGAAAAATCACTGCATAATTCACATACTGATGGAAGTCTATGAAACAAGGATTTCCAAAAAGTTCAAAAGCACCAAAGCTCATATTTTTTCTAGTATAGTAAAATACTTCACCTGGAAAAAGACTTTAATACATTTTAGGCATTTCTCAGGAACATAATTAAAAATCCACAAACTACAGAACTCAAAGCTGTATTTATCTTAGAAAGCATGGCCTACGTCCAGATTTGAACTCGCTGCATGAGTCATCTGTTTGCAAAAGATACATGCAGTCGTGTTTTTGGAAAAAATGAAGGTATTCTTCGGATTGACGTGATGCCAGAAAGACTAATGGGAGTAAACAACAGAGAGGTTCCTCTCGCAGCAAACTGGACCATCTGGTCGAGAAAATTACATTCCCAGAACGCCTCTTTCTTGAGATTCTGCTCACACACTCGCACGGGACAAACCACACAGACCAATTCACTCCTGAGAGCTGAGTCCGCAAAACGAACGATTCCCATTCATTTGTTTGGTGGGGCCAGCTTTTCATATGGCCAACAGAGAACTAATAATGCCACTTTAACACAAGAGGTTGGTCCCAGAAATCAATTTCTTTGGATCAACTCGCTGAAAACGATAGAGCAGATAGCTTTTGTGCTGATGGTGGCATCCAAGCGGCAGAAGGCTTTGATGTCATTAACTGTCAGTCTATTGCATCATATTTGATATGCAAATTTCCTCTAAATGATCAAACTTTGCACAAAAACCTGTTGTATGCAAGCTGCTATATGCTTTCCTTTGTCTGACTGATAGTGTATACATTTTTGCAACTAAAAGGTCTTTTATTATTGTAAAAATATCTACTTTAAGCCCATGGTTTACATGTCTTTTTGCTATGAAATCTTTACTGGTATTTATAAACTAAACATGAGACTAACTTTTATATTGTTATTAGCAATACTGGACTGAAGCAACTTATGTTCAGTTAATTATCTGCCATTTTTTAGAAAATATGATCCATCAAGCTTTTAAGGAATGTTTATATTTCTCTCAATCATTGCATTGCATTGCATTGTATGTTTCGCCTCACAATAAAAACTGCAGAGCTTGGATCATAAAATTATGCATTTAAATAACATCTTACTTAGAAATATTAATAGGAGATAAAGAGTGAGAACTGATATTTTTATGCATTTTATGCAAGTAGTTTAGAAAGTTAGAAAGATCTAATTGTTTTACATTACAAGCAATCAGAAATTGATGTTACTTTTTGGTCATATACAAATCAGCAACTGCACCAAATTGCATATTTTCACACAGTTTGGGTGTTTTTTTTAACTTGAGAATGAGCTTTGTATTCTCACTATATGTGCCATAAAAGCCTGATGTATCAAATATAATGCACCAAAAAAAAACACATCCAAACTTTTTAAATTTTGTTTCAAAAAACAGTTGTGTTTAAAAAAAAAAAATTTTTTATTATTTCACATGCCAGGCTTTGCAGGGTTCATGTGTATTTACTTCAAAAGCCTTTCCTCTCAAACATCTGAAATCGTATCTGTCTCAACAAGTGATATTCACCGTGAAGCCCTCTGAACACTGTACACGAAGCAAAGGAAACTTTAGCGTTGAGAGAATTTGGATGTGGTATTACCCTCAAAGCTACTATCTTGTTGATGGTGCGAAATTCTCAAGACAGGTTTTGTTCTCACTCTTTTGCAAAAAATAAAAATAAAAAAGCCCCTTTGGCTTAAAGGAAGTTTCCCACTGTGTTGCTGAGAAATCATCAGCTTTAAAGTTTCACCAGGACAGCGTATCCTCTGCGCTAACTCAAATATAACATCAATATAACTTATGATGTGTGCCTGTGAACTCAGGCCTGATGTTTATGAAAGTGTGCAAAAACTTGCTTAAAAATGTATACTCACATATTGAGGATTGCATCGTAAATGAGCAAAATTACACATCTTGGCCATTTTTGGTGGTCTCTTGTAACGGATATGTAGCTTATACTTGCCAAAAACATAACGAACAGTAGAAACAGATTCATACTGTGTTTAACCCGACTTTTAACCCCAGGTAGAGGTACGTTTCCAACAAAGAGCAGGTCAAATGAATTTTCGAAAAATATATTCTTTGCACTTTGTAACATAGCTATCCTACAATGTAAACAGTCTGCAGAGTTAAATATGAAATATGAACAGTCTGACCTGCTCACAAACATTTCTGCTAGTTAGTGTGTTTACATCATGTCAAGAAGACGCTGAGTTTGTTTTGTTTTCATTGCCGAAAAATTATGATGTAAAGAAACATTAGTTAAACTTAATACTCCACAATACAACAGCAATAAAATTCAAACCTTATGTTGTGTGTTCGTCATTTTTCAGAGGACTTCTTCTCTAATCCGGAGAGTTCAACACCGGATTCACTAAACGCTTGTCCGTACCTTCTTTATTTGGACCAACAAGTGTCTCCAAACCACAACCTGTAAGTACAATTGATACGTTAAGTGTACATTTTCAATTGAGTGCTCAAAATACAATTTTTGGGGGGGTTAATGTGAGATGTATACCTAGTGCAGCTTTAGGTTTTCAGGTAAACTACAATATTACTGTCTTACTGAAATAGTTCTGATAGTTCACTATGAACCCTACCCTGAAAATCCAGAGGTCTCGTGAGAGCACAATTTGAATTGTCTCTGCAAGACACTCTGGCATCGAGCAATGATGCACGTTACTGCATTACGTAAGCAGTTCTGGGAACCAATCAAATCGGTGTATCTGATGTAGGCGGGCCAGAGGTGAGCTAAGCTGATGACGACAGCACTGCGACGTCCAGAATCGAAAGATGGCTACAGATGAACACCAGTTGTTTGAAACGGCTTTGGCCACTACAATGAACGAGTTAGACTTGGCTTTTCATATAAAAGAGGAACAGAAATCTGCGCTCGAATCCTTCCTTTTCAAGAAGGACGTTTTTGCTGTTTTGCCAACTGAATACGGCAAGAGTTTAATCTATCAGTTAGCTCCACTGTTGTGATTGGTCGTGGCGTTATCCAATTGCGTGCAGTGAGAGATTCAAATGCATGCTTGGTGCCGCCCCTCGAGTTAGGCCCTTTTCATTGCTCGATGCCAGACCCTTAATCTTAATAGATTAGGGTCTGGATTTTTTCCAGGCTATATGAACCCACTATTTCCTAGGAAATCAGAAACTCAGCTAACGTATCCACCATTATTGTTAAGTGTTTACAGTTTAGCAGCTAAACTTTAGCTGTTGTCATGATTTGCTTACATAAGTGTTAAAATGTGTTTATGTCATTATTTTAAGAATGTATAGGATCACTTTATTATTGTTTAATATAAAGGAAGCGCTCGCTAACTTACAATCAGAGCAGAGTAGGCCTATGAAAAAGTTGAGAAATGACTCTAATATTAAATGTAGATTCTGAGAACATTACAATGTTTTCTGACCTTAGATGCATTGTAGGGCACTCCAACACAATATTAGGACACTTTAAAATATCATATGCTCTATAAACTAGCGGGTTAGCACCATATTACTTACTGTACAGACTACAGGACAATTTTATATGGAACAATAGTGATTCAACGTCAAATGATAAAACATGTTTTTAATGTGACCATCTGGTCAGTTGGTCAGTTCAAGAATAATTTATGCAACTTTATATTAGTTATTTGAACGCATTAAAAGAGCAGTTTTGTAATGTGGACTTTTTGGGTGTTTAATGTTCATTTATTTTAGAGTTTAGTCATGTGATTCCCTTGCCCTCTTGTATTCTTGCTATTGGTTCCTTAGTTCATGTGTCATGTTTTCTTTGGTTCATTGTCTTGTCATGTGTTCCCTATTTGTTTGCTATAAATAGCCCTCTCATTGCCATTGTCTTTCGTCATGTATTGAATGTTTTGGTCAAGTCTGGTCACGCTATGGTCAAGTCATGTTTTGTCAAGCCTTGTTCACTGCTGGACTTAATAAATAAACTGCACTTGGGTTCTTCAACTTGCCTCTTAGTGGACTGCTCAGTAGAAGTTTCATGTCTATCTGTGTATTGTTCAACTGGTTGAGAATGATATGGGATTTAGAAAGCATCTAATTAGTAATAAGCAATGTAACACTATTTAGAGAGAATAATTAGTATAGTAATCTAATTGCACTGTTCTAATTGCACTGAAGATGTAATTAACAATAGTAATTAAATCCTTTTGTAGAGTAACTTACCCAGCACTGGTTACAGCCAGATGCTTGGCAAAATACAACCAATTCTGCGTGTCATATTTACATTCCTTGGCCAGTCAGTGAAACACAGCGCATTGTAATCTCAAATGATGATGGAAAACACTTAAAGGAGTGAAGAAGAGACTGTTTTATTCTTACCTTTATAATCCAACGATAAGTACATCCAGATATGAGGATGCGAGACATTGGAGCCGTTATATAAACAGTTTGCGTGCTGCCTTTGTCCAATCAGTGACGTTGACAATGCTAATATGCAAATAATGTCTTAAAGGATTAGTTCACTTCCACCATTAAAATTCCCTAATAGTTGTCATCCAAGATGTTTATATCTTTTTTTTTTCTTCAGTCGAAAAGAAATTAAGGTTTTTGAGGAAAACATTCCAGGATTTTTCTCCATGTAGTGGACTTCAATGGGGATCATTGAGTTGAAGGTCCAAATTGCAGTTTCAATGCAGCTTCAATGGGCTACATGATCCCAGCCTAGGAATAATGTTGTCATGTTCTTATAGATGAGAAACTCATGTAGACAGCGATACTTCAATATAATATTGAATAAACCAAGAGGAAGTCGATCAATCCAAACATAGAGAACCACAAGCAGCATGTAAGAAATATAGTAGCCAACAAAGACCAGAACAGAGAGGGAACCTTAAGTAGGGTAACCAAATGAGGGTAACGCAGGTGACAATGGTTAAATAATAATGACTAAACGAGACCAGGAACATGACCAAACATGGGTACACAGGAACTAAACCAGAGCAGAAGACAGGAAAAAGGCAAAAAAAAAAAAAAACTGACAAACTGTGACAAAGGTTCTTATCTAGCGGTATTATCTGTCATTTTCATAAAAGAAAAATTTATATACTTCTTAACTAAAAATGCTCATCTTGCACTAGCTCTGCGATGCATATCCTCACACATTTCATAATTCTGTTGGAAAAGTCACAAAGTTAGTTTTCCATCTGTGTACTCTGTTTCAAAAAGGTAGGAAAGAGGGAAAAACTTGTCGTTTTACCTTTTTTGTAAAGGGTGTTTGATTTTGGGCTATTACTTCCACCTGTACCACGTGTGTGATTATGTAATGCGTGAGCTCAAGCTAGAAAATGACCAATTGTTTTACTATAGATAAGACCCTTATTTCCCTGGAATTGTCTAGGGCCCTTTACTATTAAGAATTTTTAACCAAAGTATATTATAGACATATGAATTTGTGGAAAATGGGCATCCGATGACCCCTTTAACCCAGGGTTTTTAGCAATATACACTTTTCATTGTGGCAAAAAGAGTAAAAACAGAGAATATCTAAAAGCATACTGGTAGATTGCTCACATTGACACACACTGTATCAATGTGATACAACATTTTTGGAGGAGTGTTTTCCCATTTATTTCATGATCTTAAAAGGATAGTTCACCCAAAAACTAAAACTTGCATTGTTTTACTTGCTTTATTCACCCATGTGACATGTCCTTAAACCAGTATGACAAATGCAAAATGTTTGCCAGTTCTAGGTTACACATCCTCTCTCATTTTGCACCTAAAAATTTCACCACTCCTGAGTTTCTGACCATCATAAAAGCTGTAAATTCAAGATACAGAAAAACAAGTGCATTATAAGCCTACTTAGCATGTTGTACTGTGATTATGTCTGCTAAGTTTGTAAGCACATTAACTTTAATTACAGTATTTAGTTTATGTAAGTTCCAACTTAATTATGTACTGCCTTAATCACATTATAAGAGTGCAGTTATACACAACCACTGATGCTGAGAGTTTGAGGTGGGACTTTCACTTTGTCGGACCAATGAAAGACAAAAAAATGTTTTTGGAAGAAGTTGCTTATGCTCACCAAGGCAGCAATTGTTTTATGAAAAATACAGAAAGAATTGTAATATTTTGAAATGTTAATACAATTTGAAATAGCTTTTTTATTTTAATATTTTTAAAAAAGTAATTTACTCCTGTGATGCAAAGCTGTGACCCTGGACCACAAAACCAGTCATAAGTAGCATGGGTACATTTGTCAATAACAATACATTGTATGGATCAAAATTATAGATTTTTTTATGCCAAAAATCTTTCGGATATTAGGTAAAGATCATATTTCATGAAGACATTTTGTAAATTTCCTATCATAAATATATCAAAACTTATTTGATTAATATGCATTGCTAAAACTTAATTTGGACAACTTTTAAGGCGATTTTCTCAATATTGTTTGCAAATAGTTGTACCTCAGCCAAATATTGTCTTATCCTAACGAACCATACATCAATGAAAAGCTTATTTATTCAGATCAATATCAAAAAATGTACCCTTATGGTTTCGTGGCCCAGGTTCACATTTCATAAATACAAAGTTCAAAAGAACAACATTTATTAATTAAATTTAGTTTTTACTGTCACTTTTCATTAATTTAAATGCATGTCTTCTTTCTTTCTTTCTCACCTTTTCTTTCTGCACAATTAATTTCAGTAAATCACCCACATATGCTTTCAAAGCACATAAGCAATTTGTTACAGTAGGTCAAACAAGCAAATTTACACTTAACTTTATTAATTTAGCAGATGCTTGATGCAAAGCAACTTTTAAACTTAGTATATAACTGTCACGATGTAGGCAGGAACACACGAACAACGACGTAATAAAAGACGAATATTTAATAAATCCAACGGAATACAAGCAGACACAGGAACAGCAGGGTAAGACATCCATATAACATTAAAGACCGACAAGAATACAGGGGAAACACACACCTTATATACACACAGACTAATTACACAGACAGGTGCAGACAATGACGGAGAAACCAAAACACTCAGAACAGCGGGGAAAATGGGAAAAACCAAACAAGAAAGTCCGGGGGTGTGACAATAACATCTTCATATGTCAAGCAGCGTTGAGTAAGCCAGCCAGATGCATTAAATCACAGTAGCTACTAATTAAAAAGTGAAAGTAATGGTTTTGTGGTTCTATAGTTCCTTGAACCTGCCTTTCCTGACCCTTCATCTCTGAATAGAGCTGTGAAGAAAGAAGCTCTTCTTGACTGGGTTGCTCTGATCCATCGTGGTAGACATCGTCAAAGAACTTGAAAATACTAATCTGGGAGAGCCTTTGTCCCCAAAGGCTAATTTCATTCTCAAGAGTTTGTCACAGAAGCACAGAAAGGAAGGTGTTCAGCAGGGACACGGTGTTCTGTGAAGCAGCTCTCTCTCTCTGAGGGGTTACTGGGCCACATCTATTTAGTCTAGCAGCTGCGGTTGCCAGGTGTTCTGACAGTATGTTGAAGCAGCATATGAAGCCTGGTTGGAAAAACTCTTAACATCCCTTTAGCACTGCGTTTGGCGGACAACGTTTGAGGTTATTCCTCCTAGCAATCCAATTATTGCAAAGTTAAAAGCATTAAAAGAAAGGTTCGCAGGAAAATGAACATTTTGTCAGGATTTACTCACCCTAATGTTGTCATTTTCTCTCCTCTATGACACACACAATGAATTGTGAGGGAGCAGCTATTTTCAACAACAGCAAAACTGGATGATGATTCGCACTTACAAGCAGTGTTATTACAGTTTATGCTAAATAAAAAAACTTTTCATTAACTGAAATAAAAATAAGATTGTGCCTCCATTAAACATGAAAATGCCACTAGACAGCAATAACAACAGACTGTACTAAGAAATTTAATGCTGCTAAACATTTTTAAATGATACTTGGCAGCACATTAACTTCTAGCAGCCCTAAAGACTAAATAAACTGAAACTAAAAAGCTTTGACAAAAATAAACAATATAGATTGTAACAATGCCCATCCTAATTTTCACTGTAGTATTTTTCCAATTGATTTCTCCATAATCATTTTTAAAGTCGTTGTTAAAGAGTTACAAACCAAAACATTACAAACTATGATATGAAGCAAAAAAGTATTTATCTATCTATCTATCTATCTATATATCTATGATTTATTTAAAGGAGACCTATTATGCCCCTTTTTACAATATCTAATGTAAGTCTCAAGTGTACCCAGAATGTGTGAAGTTTCAGCTCAAAATACCCCACAAATAATTTATTATATAATTTTAAAAATTGCTGTTTTGAGTGAAAGCAGAATAAAGCTGACATGTTTTGAGAATAAAGTTGAAATTGCAGGAATAAAGTTTAAATGTTTCAAGAATAAAGACAAAATGTTTCAAGAATAATGTTGTATTTACAAGAATAAAGTCAAAATTACAAGAAAAAAGTCAAAATTACGAGAATAAAGTCGATATGTTTTGAGAATAAAGTCTAAATGTTTCAATAGTTTAAATGTTTTGAGAATAAAGTCTAAATGTTTCGAGAATAAAGCCGAAACTATGAGAATAAAGTCAAAATGTTTCAAGAATAAAGTCAAAATGTTTCAAAACAAAGTTGAAATTATGACAATAAAGTCAAAATGTTTCAAAAATAAAGTCGAAACTCTGAGAATAAAATTAAAATTATGAAAATAAATTGAAATGTTTCACGAATAAAGTCAAAATGTTTAGAGAATAAATCCGAAATGTTTAGAGAATAAAGTCGAAACTCTGAGAATAAAATTAAAACTACGAGAATAAATTGAAATGTTTCGCGAATAAAGTCAAAATGTTTAGAGAATAAATCCGAAATGTTTCAAGAATAAAGTCGAAACTCTGAGAATAAAATTAATACTACGAGAATAAATTGAAATGTTTTGCGAATAAAGTCAAAATGTTTAGAGAATAAATCCAAAATGTTTCGAGAAAAGTCAAAATGTAGTCAATGTTTCGAAAATAAAGTAGAAATTACTAAAATAAAGTCAAATTTATTTGATAATGAAGTCGACACGGTTCAAGAATAAAGTTGACATTTTTTGAAAATAAAGTTGAAATGTTTCGAGAATAAAGTCAAAATGTTTTGAGAATAAAGTCAAAATTTTGTCGAGAAAAAAGTCAATATGGTTCGAGAATAAAGTCGAAATGTTTTGAGAATAAAGTCGAAATGTTTCGAGATTAAAGTCAAAATGTTTCTAGAATAAAGTCGAAATGTTTTGAGAATAAATTTTAAATGTTTAGAGAATAAAGTCAAAATTACTAGAATAAAATCGAAATTTTTCAAGAATAAAGTCGAAATGTTTCGAGATTAAGGTCAAAATGTTTCTAGAATAAATTCGAAATGTTTCGAGAACAAAGTTGAAATTAGTAGAATAAAATTGAAATGTTTCAAGAATAAAATCGAAAATGTTTCGAGAATAAAGTCGAAATGTTTTGAGAATAAAGTCGAAATTACTAGAATAAAATCAAAATGTTTCAAGAATAAAGTCTAAATGTTTCGAGAATAAAGTTGACATGTTTCGAGAAAAAAGTTTAAATGTTTCGAGAATAAATTCGAAATCACAAGAATAATGGCGAAATGTTCCAAGAATAAAGTTGAAATTATTTGAGAATAAAGTCTGAATTCTTTTTCACACTTTCTGGGTAGGTAGATGCATCAGGGATTCAATTATACCACAAAAGTCACATTTTCATGATATGTCATGTTTAAATAAACTATAATAATATTTAGGTAATACTACAATAATAATACAGTTTTTTTCTTTGCATAAAGTTACTGAATAGCCTCTTGCACAAGTCATACGATACCTTTGTGGCGTTTAATGTCATTTTTGAGCTTGACAAAATAAATCATCATCCATTTTCAAGATCTTCACTTGAGCTGCATAGAAGAAAGAACATTACAAAGGACAGAAACAAAACAGAGATGTGTAAATGACAAAACCTTCAGTTTTAGCTGAACTAGATAATGAGAGGCCGTTTCAATCTGCGTGGGTCAGATCTTTCCTCTCATTCAATGCTCTCAGGCATCAAACTAATCAAAAGCATCTCTCTCGCCGGATCAAAGACGGATGGGCCTTTTCTGACACGCGCATAATGAGAGATCAAATTTGCACATCAGTAACGATTAGCGAGACTCTATAAAAGCTAGGATCGTATAGCATAAAGGTCTACGGATTCGATCGAACACCAAAGAAGGAATAAACTTCTGAAGCGTGCAATCCGTGCCTTCGGGTCGGACTTGTACCATTTCATAAGTCAGAAGGCATGGAGAACACAGGTCAATAGCACACATACTCCTTCAGGGCCTTCAATTTGAGTGTTGACAAGATTGAGTTATGTGGTCACTGTCCTGTCAAACGCAATAACCGCAATAAGGCTGAAGGAAAGCCGAAGGTTTTATTTTTTTCGTACCATGCCTTCTCCTCTCAACCGTGTAATGCTTCCGCTCAATACTAACCAGAGGCCCTGACACAATAGGCAGGTCTGATATGATCATATTCTCTAGGTCTCTGTGTGTGTGAACAAGGAAAATCGAGAGAGCGGAGACATAAAGAGAGAGGGCTTCACAAAGGAAAGCAAATGTATTACCTCCTGTTAATGACTCGATCAATGCGCCGGCCACTACGGCTGTCAGGGTCTCGCATCAAAGCTTCGATAGGACACCTCCATCACGGACACACCGGCTCAGGCGGAGGACACGCTGTCCGATTCACCGTACATTATCATCTTCCATCACTTCAAAAAGACAAACAGGATCAATACAGGTGTGATGACTACGAAATCCATAATCAGCCTTTTTTGTGTTTATTGTTCTGTGGAGTTGCAGGCAGGCGGATGGAGGATGCGGTTGGCATGGAAACAGGGATTGCCGGAGAGGTTGCGGCGCTGTTGAACTACAAGGAAATGGCACAAAAGCTCGGGGCATCATTATCGCGCCATCATTGTCCGGAAAGACCGTGGAGGCCGCGCTTCGGTAATTGTTTATTCAGAGGCTAACGCTCACGGTTGAAGTCTGGACCCCCCGGAGTCGTTTGGCTGATTTCAGGATTTTGAAGAGATGCTCGGAGATGAGATGCGGTGGGCGGCCGGGGTACAGGTAGTTTGGCACAAGCATCTGGATGTCATTACAGGCACGGCGGCTCACTGAGAATCTCTAGATGTGCCAGACTTGTGCAACAGCGTGGGGTACAAAGTAACACTTCTTATAAAATAACAAGAATTCTAATGTCAAGTAATTACAAACTCTATGAATCTTGTTGTAATGCTTGCTTTTAAGTGGTAAATTTAGTTAAAGGTGCCATAGAATGCATTGATACAATATTTTAAATTGTTCTCTGATATCTACATAGAAGGTATATGGCATAGGAAAGGGCAAAAGTTCTCCGGAAACGGTTTTACAGGTCCATTTACAACCCTAGGATTTGTCCTTAGAATGAAATGCTCTGGTATTACCTTCATTGGAAGGCTCATGAATAATAATGATGAGCTCTGCTCTGACATTTCATTAGCTCGCACAACGAGTAAAAATATATATTTAATCACGGATAATGTGTCCCATGATTTGTTCCAGAATTGTTTGATTTGGTTAATTCACAGTGATTTTCCAGACACATTTTTCAACCCGTTAAGATCCCGTAAAGACATGTAACATACGTTGCACTAAACTGAAACTAAACTGGCGAACAATCTGCGTTTCAGCACGGATAGTGAGGAACTCCCAGTTTGCACAATTTTTTTAGTCATGAAGAATGTGCATCATCACTACAACACAGCCTTTACTGCACTGGTTCTGGCTTTTGCTCACACAGAGCTTGTTCCGGGACTGATCCCAGCAATGTTACTAGGTCCCCAACCTGGGATCGTTCCTGGAATCAATCCTGGGACATGTTTGCGTTCACACAGAAGGCACTCTGGAAACTTTCCGGCAATTTTCTGACAAGTACTGTGAAAGGAGCTTTACTAAAGCAATAGTTACGTAACTTACCGCATTTGATATTTAAAAAAAAAAAAAAAACTTTTCTGAGACATCCTGTTAAGTATCGCCTAGCCACAGTAGGCAACATCATACATGACCCTAGTTACCTGTGGTTGGCCTGGCCGTGCGTCACTCAGAAAACAACAGGCCAATCAGTATTAATTAGATGGGCCAAAGTAAACCTGTTCCTGACAGAGCTCCTAAGAGAGGAGCTGTAAAAATATATTGAGATGGTTTTTGGCACTTATACCGCAAATATAACCCTGGTGCGCACCAAACAAGTAGACCGAGACCGCTAAAAAACGCTTCCAAACTAACTCTGGTGCGGTGCAAATGAAATATGAAAGCAACACAGACCAAACACTTCTAAACTAACCAAAAACGTAATGATAAAATGCACCATAATTTCATGAAGGGAACACGCAGTATATCCAAAGCAAAATGAGCAGACGGCAAACGTGGAGCAGCAAGAAGGTAAAGTGCCTTTTATGAGCTTTTCGTGAGTTCGCAGGTGGTGAAAATAAAATCATATACACGCAACGAGCACGCTTAGTCCAGCAGACAGCATTAGGTGTATTCGACTTAAAGTGGTACTGCAAGACCAGTGAATGGGTACTTTGACAAAACTTTTCACTCCCAGCTCGTCACATTTCGACACTTGGTCAATTTTTAACCCTCAAGGTACCCCTTTAGCATAATTTTTCAATGCACTTTTCAACATGCAAGGTCCTTCCTTGTTTTGAGTTGTTTATCTTGATTTAATTGGTTTGCATGCATTTGTAAGAAGTAGAAATCATTTTATATAAATGTATACTTTAATTGGAGCACCTAACCCCACCTCTACCCTAAACCTGCACTTTTGAACAATATATAACATGCAACAGGCAATTCGTACAGTCTATGGTGACCACCCGTCCCGCATTCTCACCCCCTTGTTCCGCAGGTCGCATATTGAGAAAATGTCCCGCATTTTCAGCAGTCTGCTGGTTTTTGAAAAATCATGCATTCCTTCGCCTTTTAAAGAAAGCTTTTTATTTACTCTTTTTGCGGTGTAGTTTCCGTCCAAAGGATTTGTGGACCTCACCAAGTGATCTAGCACCACCGACGGAAATGGTCGAGCACACATGGAAAAACGCGATATTCTCCATTAATTTTAACTAATTTTAACTCAGATTTAACCCAAACATGAAGGTTTAGAGTTGGAAAATCTCAAAGATTCAGAAACAGCAATCCAGATGTACTATTTATTTTTAAATCAGCCCTAGTGAGCAGAAGAGTTCATTTTAAAAGGCAGCAGCTGCTGCTGTTGTGCACTTTTATTTGACTCTGATCTCGAAATGAATGCATGTACCATGCTCTTAAACCACTAAAGCTTGGTGTAATACACACAAAAATGAAACTTGCTTTTTTTCAGGGCTGTAATACTTTGTTATTGCAGTCTATCGAGTTACTCAAAGTTTTGAAAAGCTTGAATAAAACTCTAGTGTACTGATAAGAACATCAGAACGCAATATACTCAGAGTTTACGGGTGGATTTCCTCAAAGCCTGATCTCACGGTCTGAGCAGAATGCTCAATGAGATCCCCACAAGAGATATTTAATCTATTACACTGGCTAAATAGAATTAGAAGACTTAATTTACCCAGCAAACGTAACGTGAATATGCCTTATCAATGAGTCGCCCATCACAAAGCTCGATAACATCAGAGACTTGTGGGAATTGTATTCTGGGCTTTTTTTCCCTCTCCTAAACCTGACTGCTGGCCTTCAAAGATTTCCCCTCAAAACCTGCGCTCTGAGATTGGGGTACAATATCTCCTATATTTTCAAAAGAATAACTAATCATCTCTATTCTCTCTGATCCTTCCAATACTCCTTGAGGTTTGATGCCCTGCCAACCTTTAATTAAAATCTAGAGCAGCGTCCCCTCGGGCCACGGTCCCCGCTGAGAGGAAGAGCTTTTCTGTCGCACTTCCAGCTATCAGATTCTTCGCCTGAAAATATTACAGATAGGACAGATAACGTAAACCTCTTTTGGAGGTTGATTTGGTGGACGTTGAAACGGCTGTGTCACGTGGCATCAGTTACAAGAAAACTCCAAGGGACTCGTGATTAAAACGTTTCACAGATTTGAGTAATCATCTGTGTCTTCTAGTAAAAACATCAAAACATCCCTAAATAGATTTACCCAAGACACATAATCATATATGATATAAAAAGAATAATACAGATATAAACTACACTACACCAGTCAAAGGTTTTTGAACAGTAAGATTTTAATGTTTTTTAAAGAAGTTTCTTCTTCTCATCAAGCTTGCATTTATTTGATTCAATGTACAGCAGTAACAGAATTTTTTTTATTTTTTTTTTATTTAAAATAACTGTTTTCAATATGAATATATTTTAAAATGTAATTTATTCCTGTGATCAAAGCTAAATTTTCAGCATCAATACTCCAGTCTTTATTGTCACATGATCCTTCAGAAATCATTCTAATATGCTGATTTGCTGATTATATGCTGATTATTATCTAATATGCTGATTATTATTATAATCAATATTTAAAACAGTTGAGTACATTTTGTTCAGGATTCTTGAACGGATATATGAATAATGAATGAATAGAAAGATCCTAAGAACAGTACATTCTAATACATCAAGATAAAATAAAGTAAAAAAAAAAAAAAAAAAAAATATATATATATATATATATATATATATAAATGTAAAAATAAAATTAAAAATTCAAATAATTATTACTATTACTATTTATTTATTTTTAATATTGATTTAAGTATTTTTTTTTATATTAAACAATTTTATTTTGTAATTTTCTTTTTTTTCAATAGGGACTGTCATTAGATTCTTATTAATGTAGTATTTTTAATATAACTTGTTTTAGTTTTTTTTCCATATTTTTTCAGAGGTTGTCATTAAACTCTTATTTAGACTCACAAGCTTAGTTTTATGCTTAACCCTGCTAATTGCTCATTAAGGCTGCATTTTTTTTTGTATAATAATGCATTTATAATATATAATTTGTTTATTTGCAAAATGACAAGTTTTCTATATTAATATAATTTTAAATAGTATTTATTTTGTGATATTAAGCAGTTTTTAGCATCATTAATTCAGTCTTCAGTGTCACAATCATTCAAAAATCATTCCAATATGCTGATTTATTATCAATGTTGAAAACAGTTGTGCTGCTTATTTTTTTATTTTTTTTTCAGAATCTGTGATATTTTTTCTAAATTCTTTGATGAATAAAATGTTAAAAAGAACAGCATTTATTCAGAATAGAAATCTTGGAATACATTCACACAGCAGCAAAAGAAAACCATCAATCCTGCGTGGAGAACTATCAGTTCATGCGCCATTGCGAAAGAGAGACAGAACCAACTAAAATGAAAGCCTTAAATATATGAATTGCTGTCATAATTTGTCACCATACCTTTATAACATAAAATTAAAACATCTAACACTTTGATCAAACGGTTTTGGAAAGAGACGAGAGTGAGTAAATGAAGACAATGATACGGCTGTCAGTCCCAAACACTGACTATGCAAACGTAGCCAATAAGACGGCAGGAAATACCTCAGAAAAACGAAAGGATCTATATACCTATTCATTGTGGAGTTTGTAAAGCATGAAATGTGGTAGACAGGCTCAGTCATGAGCAAGCAAGTCTTGCGTTTACTCTTTTTCTCCTTCCTGGTGGTGCACCATAAGCAAGCAGTAATCCGCTATGATTTAGTGTTTACAAATGAGACATGTTGCGTCCAGGTAAGTAATTGGCAGGCGTCTTAATGACGCATGTTCTTGAGGAGATTACACACTGCTGGAGAACTGAATTGGAATGTCAAATAGAAAACGATCTTCATGAGTCACGCCGTCTATAAGAACTAACCTACCCACCCACCGGCTCTCTAACCCTCGCCAGCAACATTTCCCCTCAAATCCTCCCCGCGATTCTCATATCAAAAGCTCAGAGAAGTGCCGCAGTGACGTGAGGGAGCAGCAGGAATATTATTCACAAAGATTGAGCAGCTCCGAGCCAGCTTGAACAATTCTGGGTGTGATTATATTTCAATTTTAAAGACAAAAAAAGAAATCTCTCCTCATGAGATGACTCTGAACACAGGGGTTACAGTCTATTGAAGTTAATGAGTGCAACAGTATTCAGACTATTTAAAACTGTATTATTAATATTCTATTTTATTCTAACCATACATAAAAATGATCCTGCTATGTCTTTATATTCTAACTTTTGACTTTTCAACCCCTGACTTTACATGTTTCAACTCTGGCTAATTGGTTAGCTGTTATTTCCATTACAATAACCGCATTCCCCCAAATTCCAAATATTTTTTTCTTTTTCTTTTTTTTTAATGTAGGGATTATCAATATTCTCATTAAAGAAAGACTAAAACTAATTATTTATTTATTTGTTTTGCAATTTTCATGTTATATAAGAAATGTCATTAGATTTTTATTACTGTAATACAATATATTTAAAATGTAAAATAATTATTACTATATTACTATTTTTGTTTTGTAATTTCCATGTTTTGTAAAAAATGTCTTTAGAATATTGTTACTGTAATATGTTTTTTTCATGTAAAACTACTTTACTTATTTTTATTTTTGCATTGATTGTAGTATTTTTCATGTAATTGTTATTTTTATTTTTTTATATCTTATTACTGTAATACAGTATTTTAATATGAATACTGTAATACTATATTTTTTTAAATCTAAAATAATTATAACTATTTACTTATCTATTTATATTCATATTCATAGTTCATGCTTCATAAAAAATGACATTAGATTTTCATTACTGTCATACAACATTTTTTTTTTTATCAAAAATGACTACTTTTTACTTATTTAAATTAATATTTATTCATCTGTTTATTGAATAATTTCTATCTTTTGTAAGAAATGCCATTAGAATATCATTACTGTATTTTATTTTTTGTGGAAAACTTCCTTTTTATTAATTTTTTTATTTTTTTTATTTTTTGCATTGATTGAATTTATGTAAAACAATTTTATTTTTGTAATGTTTCTTTTTTTTTCAATAGGGATTACATACAGTATTTTAATATGAATACTGTAATACAGTATTTTAAAATCCAAAACAGTTATTACTATTTATTTATTTATTTAGGCAATTTTCATATTTTTGCAATACGGACCATCATTAGATTCTCATTACTGTAATACAGTACCTTTTTTATGTTATTTTATTTTTGCACTGATTGAAGTATTTTTTAAATGTAAAACTATTTTATTTTTGTAATTTAATTATTTTTGCAATTTTCATTTTTTTTTTTTTTTTTTTTTTTTTTAGGGATTGTCATTAGAAATCCTCATTATTTTAATACAGTATTTTAATATGAATACTGTAATCAGTATTTTTTAATCTAAAACGATTATTACTATTTATTTTGCAATTTTCTTTTTTTAGGGACTGTCATTATATTCTCACTGCTGCAATACAGTGCTTTTTGATGTGAAATTATTTTTTATTTTATTTTTTGCATTGATTGAAGTATTTTTTTAATGTTATACAGTTTTATTTTTGTATTTTTTTAAGTAGGGATTGTCATTAGATTCTCACTGTAATACAGTATTATTTGATGTGAAACAATTTTATTTTATTTTTGCATTGACTGCAGTACTTATGTAAAAATATTATTTTTGTAATTATCTTTTTTTTTAATTGGGATTGTCATTAGAAATTCTCATTACTATCATACAGTATTTTAATAGGAATATTGTAATACAGTATTTTTTTATCTAAAACAATTGTTGCTATTTATTTAGCTAAATATTGGCAAATATTATTTATTTTATTTATTTTCATATTGTTTCAATAGGGACCATCATTAGATTCTCATTACTGTTTTATTCATTACCATTTTATTTTTGCATTGATTGATGTAATTAATGTACATTCATTTTTTTATGTAAACATTTTCTTTTAGGTAATTTTCATATTTTGTTTTCAATAGGGGCTGTCATTGAAACTTTTTTTGTAATTTCCATATTTTTTCAAAGGTTGACATTAGATTCGCACTACTGTAATACAGTATTTTTAATATGAAGAAATATATTTTTATTTAATTTGTAATCTGTAATGTGAAACAATTTTCCTATTTTATTGATATAGAACTTTTTTCATTTCAAATCAACCAAGGCAATAAATAAAATGTTCTTTGCTTCTTTATTTATTTATTTTTAATGTTTCAGGCATTCTGCATAACTGAAATGCATAATAAATGTGAAGTTCTTAAAAATAGGCTTCACAATGTGACCTGGACATGTTTTCAACAGGTTTTTGTGGCATCTATCCTAGTATGTGAAGTAGAATATCATATGCTGTTGTTTTTTAATACATTCATCTGAGTTACACAGTTGTGGGAAGGATTAAAATAGCAGATCTGCATGCAGTATTAATGACTTAATGAAGAGCATCAAACAGTACGAGTTAAACACTGCTGAGGGTAAATATCTCATTAGCATTTGTAAGGTTACACAAGGAGGATCCTTCATAGACTAGTAATCATGCAGCAGTGCATATACTCTATTACAACTCTGCAAACAAACAATCCATGCTGATCATGCTTCATAATCTAAACTCATATCTGCTTGTCTGAATACTGGTACATTCGGGTTACGCACTTTAGCGAACACAGTGACGCTGGAGCCACATGCAGCTCAATCACAAAAAAACGAACTTGATCAAAAGTGACACTGCAAGCTAACAATGATATATGAGCAGGCCCAGAGGGAATCCACACAATATACCACATTTTCTGCACTGATTGAGGGAGAAAACCTGGGGAATGGATTTAGATGTGGTTAAAATGTGCTAAATGCTCCTGAGAGTAATATTCTCAGAGGTAAGAAACATTAAAGGGGACATCTGATGCAAAATTCACTTTTACATGTTGTTTGCATATAAATGTGTGTGGACACAACCACCTACAATGATAGAAATCCATTTAGTCTTTTTTTTAATCCCCAGAAAACCTAAACAGTCTCAATTATCAAGCCGTTTTGATTTTATGAGCAGTATGATGTCATACTGCTCAGGCCCCGCCCACAACCGCTGACAGATTGTACAGTATTAGCATATTTCAGCCCTGAGCCAATTGGATGCTGTCCACCATTTTCTCCATACTCGAGTAGCTGTAGTGACAAATAGCTGTGTTTCCATTACCCTTTAAATTGCACAAATTGAAATTGCGAATTGAAAATACGCCTAATGGAAACGCGTCAATTGTGCAAAAACTCCCATATATCACAAAAAAAGTTTTTACGCTTGCATGAGGTGGTTTTTCAGGCAATTCGAAAAAGGAATATTTTGCAAAACAGCAATGGAATTTATTTATTTTTTGCATTTACAGGTCATATTTGATTAAATATAGCAAAAATCCCACAAAAAATCTGCTGCCATGACTTATCGTGAGAGGAAAAAAATTAAGTTTCAGTCGCATAACATCGGTTAATCTTTTCAATCGACATTTATAAAATAGCGCCAAAGTTTCATGCAAATCTGTAATGGAAACGCAGCTTGTGTCTCGTAAGCTATGCAAACATTTTGTAGTTGGATGTAAAAGTGAACAAAAGTCTTTATTTTCTGTGGATTAGTTTTGTTTTTGATGGTAACATGCCACCGAATACATAAAAACAGAAATGAGAGGCGGAGTGAGCAGCATGCACTGAAACGGGTCACTGTGAACAGAGCTGTTTTTGACAAGGTAAAACGGGTGTTGTTTTACACGACCACTGAGGAATTTTAAACAAAGTATGTTGCAGACATTTCATGAATACCCTAAAGAATCATATCAACTTGTGGAAAATGGGCATTCTTTAACCCTTTTTAATTATCAAAATAATTTAAATTGCTCCTGACAGCAGACAACATGTGCTTTTTGGAAATAAATGGCCTATTACGGTAATTTCTTGTGCTTAGGTGGCAAATGATGGAAGATTTGTAGAAGAACGAATTTGAACGGAGAGATAGGGAGCGCAGAGTTTTAGATTGCATAAAATAAACAAAACAAACAAAAACATTTTATGTTAAATTCAAATATTTCTCAAGTTACAATTTGTAATGTGTACTTGATACTTTCTCATTTAACACAAAAATAGCTTTAAAAAGTCTTTTATGGGTGTTTTCACAGTCAAATTTATTTTGTGATTAATTAAATGACACATCATGAAATTAATTTGATTTGAAATTAATCGACTGACAGCCCTACTTTTAACTTATCCTGGGGTGCATTTCCCAAAAGCATTGTTAGCTATAGTTGCAAGTTCTGTCATTACCAACATAGTTCAATGATTCAGTGTTTCCTAAAGCCATAGTTCAAACGAACATTCACAAACAGCGTCGCAAACTTACATGGTTGGAGCTACAGCTCTTGACCTGTGGTCCGAAGCATAGTATCTTGTTAGTAAGACATATGTGAATATAAATTATGCTCTTGGGCACAGTAAGCAAGCTAACATGCAGTACAATATATTTATTCCATTCTATCTCAATATAAATGTGCATCCTCTGTAAGCGCCATTTTTAAAGAAAGCGCATGTGCATAAATGACCAAGGGAACCCCGGAGTATGACGTAAGAGGGAACCCGCAATGAATCAATCATCAAATAAAATGAAATGACAGGGAACAACAAAAAAAAAGCTAATTATTCATCAGGTGCCACAAATCTCAAAGTCCACTCCAAAGGGAGATATTTCGTTTAAAAAAAATCCCTTTTCAAGAACTAAATGAACAGCTCCTATGGACTACAGAGTTTCTTTTCTGGATGCTGTCACAACGCGGTCCATTAGAATATCATTCAAATAAATCCCGCCTATGGAAATTCGAATCGTTGGCGGGCGGGTAGGGACAAAATGGGGAATTAGCCTAAATTTAGCGACGTAGCATGGACAGCCGCTTCTGGGATGCTTCAGTGAGCCACAGGATGATGGGTATAAATGCCAGCATTGACTAAAGTGGCCGCGATCTGCTCTGGTCGCCATGTCGTAGCCGCACTATTGAGGTGTGCGGTATAGAGGGCCAAAAACACATGCAGAGCCGCGACTGATATAGTGATGATCATCAGTTGTCATACACTTGTATATCACATCATTGGTATAGTTTTGTATAATATCTGAGTCACATATTTCCTTATGTGTCATGACTCATGATGGATAGGACTCTGATTATAGAATTTTATTACAGAAAAACTGTTTTGAACATGGTAATGGATTCAAATGTATAAGTAACAGGCTGGATGTACATTAACCTTACATCTTAACACCTCATTTAAAAAAAAAAATCAGATCAAAGATCATATATTTTGCCTATAGCCTATAAAACAGCTTCATAAATAGGAAGATTTCAATACATGGGGATTCTGAAAGGGATTTTTTTAGTGAGACATTAAATGACTTGAGACTCGACTTGGACTCAAGATTAATTTAGTTTTTTTTTTATTATTCGTTTTATTTTGATATAGTTTTCAAATTTGCAATAAAATTTAGTTTAGTTTTTATTCGTTTCATTAACAATTTTGTTAGTTTTAGTTTCGTTTTTATTTGGTGAACACATTTCTATTTAGTTTTTATATAGTTTAGTTTCAGTTTTAGTTTTTTGAAGATCAAACAGAGATCACGATTTCCTCGCCATTCTAAATTAAGCAAAAGAAATTGAGACAAAATATCAAATGCTGTAGTCTATTTAAAAGTGTTTAATTCATTTGAATGAATTAATAATCATTTAATACATAATATTTGTATTTAAAATAGAATATATTTAATACACCAATTTATAATATTACATTTATGAAAAAGTGGTTTGAATGAATAAATGACTTGCTCACCAAAACATTACTGGATGAATCTGCGTTTCTGAATCAATCTCTCAATGACAAATACATTTTTTAACAGTTGTTTTCACCTAGTGGCGAAACAATGCAATCGCCACAAACATTATTTGAAGGGCCAATTACTTTCAAAAGATGACGAGCTCTATTTTGATCTCTAATAGACATCAGTGTTTACATCCAAACTATGACCTTTAATCCCAGTATTGCTGTGATAATATGAATGACTGTGATATTTGAAAAGACTGTTTGTAAAGCTGTTTTTTTACATAAACATGATGACTGCTCTCTCTGTCAGCGGCAAATACAGATTTGAATGCTCCGGTAAGACTTTTTCAGAGATTTAATAGACATGGGGAATAGTTGTCATTTAGAAATGAGATCGCATGAGAACGTAATGATTAATTATTTTTGATAATTACTATTTTATTATTTAGTTTTTCAGTGAAAGTTGTTAGTTTCGTTCTAGTTTTTCATTTATTTTGACATTTTTATTTTATTTCAG
The DNA here is from genome assembly GCF_049309525.1 of Garra rufa. Classification (NCBI taxonomy): domain Eukaryota; kingdom Metazoa; phylum Chordata; class Actinopteri; order Cypriniformes; family Cyprinidae; genus Garra; species Garra rufa. Next base: position 49,638,795 of record NC_133365.1, read on the forward strand.
TTTACGAAAATGTTTTCTGATCAATAGTTTTCGTCTTAGTTTTAGTTTAAGAAAATAACCTTGCTTGGACTCCAGGTTAAAGACTTCAGACTTGACTCGGACTCCAAGTTAAAGACCTCTGGTTGACAGTATACTCTTAAAAATAAAGTTTTTTTAATTGGCATCAAAGGTTTCAAGAACCTTTGACATCAATGAAAACTTTGCATTCCACCAAAAATTCTTTAGATTTGTAAAACGTTCTTCACACTATGAAAAATGTGTTTGTTAAGAAGTGTTCACTTGAAGGCTCTTTGGGAAACCAAAAATGATTCTTCCATGCCATTGCTGTGAAAATTCAGTTTTAGAATCTTTATCTTTCATCGTTAAATAAAAAAATATTAACCGCTAAAACATGCATTTAAGCCTGTTTTCCTTCATATTATCCCACCTAATTTCCCCACCAGAAAAGGTTTATCCTATTTTCTTCTTCTCTGGCCACCCTCCATTTTTCACACATCCTTTTTTTTCTTTCAAACCCAATTTCAGAGAGTGTGTGGAGACAGCGGTGGCTTCAGAACTGGTCGATCATGTTTTCCCATTAATTTGCCAGTGCTGGAGATGTCTTCCGATTACAGGATGAATAACAATCAGATTGCCACATTTCCCCTCCCTCCCTCATTTGTGGCTTAATTCACATGTATTAAGGAAATAGCGTCTCCTGCGAGGAAGACTTAGAAACGTGACGCTCGCGTTCTTGACTCAATAAACAAGCGAGTCAAGTCATGTTTTCAGCGGGACGTTCACAGGGCAATGCTCCAGTGGCGTTACATGGATTTAAACTGAAGATTAAATGTAAACTGGCATGTCTAAGCTGTTTTTCTAACCTCCAATGAATTTTCTGTCCTTGTTTCTTTGCCTTTGAGTTGAGATGATGCAGCTGAACTTTCACTTTAAATTACAGTCATTTCTACAGTGGCAGCTGGGTTCAAAACTGCAAAGTCACTGTGATCTTTGTTTGCTAAATGGGCTTCGTTTTGACACCAAAAAAGTGAGAGGTTCCTGAATTTGCTAATTATACCACCACTTTGCTAAGGTGGTTGCTAGGGCATTTCCATGCAGTTGCTAAGGAGTTGTGACTTGATGCTAGGGGGCATTTTATTAAAGTCACAACAACCTGTTATGAGCTTTTGCCTCTACACTGTAAATAATGTTGCTCAATGTACAGGAAAAAATGGCAACTATGAAGAAATTATGTGAAGTCCATGATAATGGTATTACAGAATGGCATATTGATACCTATACTTTGGGATTTGAACTTTTAATTTATCATTACATTTTTTTATTTATTAAAGTATTAAAATGTAGTGCATAATAGCACGATTTGTGTATCGGCCTATGGGTTACTATAGTTAACTAAAGCTTACTTTTTTTGTGTCAATTGAAATAAATAAATTAAATACAATTACACCACAAAATTTTGACTAAACAAAGCTTCACAGCATTAAACAGTTAAATGAAAATATAAATAAAAAAAAAATGAAATTACTAACTGGAAATAAATAAATTACAACTGAAATAAAATAAATTAAGCCTATTTATTTATGTGGTTTTTTTTTTACAGATTATATGGTAATTAATAGTTTTTACTTGCAAAGATACTGTATTTTACTGTAATATACATATACAGTCTTAAAAAATAAAATAAATTATGTTTATATATACTGTACACACACACATACATATATATATACACATATTATACTTGATTTTAAATACTGTAATTTACTGTAAAAATATTTAGTTATTTATATGTGCATACATATGTTATAAAAATAAGCATAAATTATAAATTAAGCTTATATAGACATATACATACATGTATACTGTATATTTACTATATATTTACTGTAAAATAAATTAGGCATACAGTGAGAAAAAAAAAGTTAAAATAATTTGTTAACTTACTGCCTTACAATTTTAAGTTTATTCAACTCAAATAAGTTTAGTTAACTTGAAATGTTTAGTTGTACTAAGTGACAACTTAGATATTTGAGTTGACTACAAAAAATTTGGTTTGTTAAAGATAAAAGCTGGCTGCATTAAACATTACATGGCTGCATTAAAATTTTAAGTTGCATCAACACCAATATCTAAGTTGTCACTTACAGTACAACTTAACTCAAAAGTTTAGTCAACTTGAAATGTTGAATTTAAGGCAGCCAGTTAACAAAATATTTTAAGTTGACTCAACAAATACACACGTTACATGATATATATATACATATAAAAAATAAAATAAATTACGCAAAAACACACACACTCATTATAGACAGACAGACAGACAGACAGATAGATATTTTAAATACTGTAATATACTGTATGAGAAGGTGGCTTATTTGCATTTTATAGTCTTTTTACAGTAAAAATGACATTAAATGTTCAGTCCATCTTAACTTCACATCTGTGGCATTTATTTTTTCACCTGTTTTGTCATCTGCCAAGTGAAGTTTATTTCTCAACAAGCCTCAATGACTTGAGCTATCATTCATGTCATCCACACCACAAAACCATAAGTGTGAGTGATATGTGCCTTTATGAACACAGCTTATGAACTGTGTGCAATCACTGATCTATGAAGTCAACCAAAAAGCACAAAATTGAAGATTTGTAACTGATTTTTTAATTGCCATCTTAAGGCAATTAAAATTCATGCACTCGTATATAGACCTAAATCAAAGTAGCAGAACACAGTCATTTAAAATCTCCTCGAATGTTGCTCTTCATTTCAAAAGGAATATGCACACTTAAGAACAAGCATAAACACAACAGCTGTCAAGAGATTTTCTGCCCACCTACAGCCTCCGTTGTGAGGTGACATGCTTCCCCCTACAGCTCAGCGGAGGCATTTTCAGCTCCAGCAGCACACCTTGATTCTCCCTGCCTCCTGCTGCCTTTCACACAAACACACACATTCATAAATCCAGGATCGATAAGTGTGTTATGATGTAATTTAATTCATAGCACACCATAAGCGACTGTACAAACTGGCGCAATAAAGAAATTTTGTCGAAGTGCTATCTAATAAGAGACTGATGTCAGAGTGTATGTCCAGAGGAATGCCATCATCTAGAACAAATCCAGCTCCAATTACAATTTAATGAATCAGCCCACATTAGAGAGAAATAAGACACATTTATCACAAAGCGCACAGCAGAGATTGCGAGTCGAGTAGTAGCATTAAAGATTCAACCGGGATCGGCTAAATGAATCTTGTCGTCTTGCACGGTTTTGTTTTATAACTGTAGTTGCATCATTTTGCGGGTTTCCTGTTTTCTCTGTTCTCCCAATAGGCCAGACCTAAATAAACGTGGCATCAGGCAATCACAGTTTGACGCTGAATGCAGAAGTATTGTCTTGGGAAAGTCGCACAACTAAAAGATTGTTTGCATGTGTTAATAGAAGCGTTTGCTAATGAAAACATCACAATTATTATTGCTCACACATACGGTTGGGATTTGAACTAACTTCTAACACAATAATTTATTAATTATTCAGATTAAAGTATTAAAATTTAGAGCATAATAGCACAATTCGTGTGACAGCCTGGATTTTCCGTTTTAAATATAGGTTTAAATAAAGCTGAAATAAAATAAAATCTAATTATTAGATGCAAAAAGTCAAACTAAACAACTTTACAGTATTAAAATATTTGTGGTGTATTAAAATAAAGCTGAAATAAAATTAAATGAAAAAGAACTTAACTGTATTTTTAAGTTTAATTTAAATAAGTTTAAGATGAATCATCAAAATTACTAACTAGAACTAAAATAAAACTGAACTAAAACTAAAACTGAAATAAAAATAAATGGAATGTAAACAGCTAAAATAAAATAATGAAATAAAAATCTTAAAGGACAACATTAAACTAAACAAAACCTTACAGCATTTTGCTCATTAAAATGAAGTTGAAATAAAAATCAAATATCAATTTTACATTTAAATCTTTGCTGCAACTGTGGTAAGTTTAAGTAACTGAAATAAGTTTACTAACTAAAAATAAATAAACTGAACCAAAACTAAAATTAAATAAAAATAAATTCACAGTAGTAATAAAATAATGAAAAATAAATATTGCATGACAAAAAAAAAAAAACCTTAACCCTAACCCTTAAAAAATTATACAAAAAAATAATATAGTAATGGAAATAAGTTTAAGTTATGATAAGTATCATAACTAACTGGAAAAAAACTAATATATATAATATATATATATATATATATTAAAATAATGAAATAAATATTAAATTACAAATTTAACCTAACTAGCATTTTAACTTCACAGTATCTTCTAATTAAACTGAAGCTGAAAAATAAACAATTAATAATAAATAATAATAATTATTATTATTAATATTTTATATTATTAAATATAAATATTAACTCAGTAATGGGGAAAAATGTAAGATAAATTGACATAATTATTAACTGGAAAAAACTGAACAAACTAAAACTGAAAAATAATAAATATTTATAATATAATAGTAATAAAATAATGAAATAAATATTAAATGACAAAATTTTGTTTTGTTTTTTAGCTTTGATGAATTTGTGTTTTTAATTTTAACTTACTGACATATTTAAGTTGAATAGGAAAATTACTAACTGGAACTAAACTTAAAATGAACTAAAACTAAAATAAAAAATGTAATCAAAATAGTTAAAAATAAATAAATTAAATATAAATATTACATCACAAAATTCAACTTAACAATTTGTTTGTATATTTAAAACAAAACATACCAATATAAAATGTATTTTTGTTACTTATGTATTTTTGTTACTTGAATAATTACTAACTGAAAATAAACTTAAAGTGAACTGAAATGGAAATAAAGAAAATTAAATCAAAATAGTAAAAAAAGAAATATAAATATTACATAACAAATTTTACCTAAACAAAACTTACCAACATTAAATGTAATTTTGTTATTTGAAATAAAACTGAAATAAACTACAATAAATTATTATAAATAAAATAACTTTGTACGTTTAAGCTGAATGACCATAATTACTAACTAAAAATAAATATAAACTAAAACTATAACTGAAATAAAATACATAAAAATATAAATAAATAAAACCTAAATAGTAATACAGATTTTAAAAAATCTTTTTTTACAAAAAATTATTAAAGATTAAATCAAGAACAGAAAATATATGAATTAATTCTTAATATTGAAAATGAATTCTAAATCATGCATCTTGGTCAGAAAGTGTGCTGTCACTGATGTAAGAGCTCACTTTTTGCCTTTAACATCCTAAAACATGCAAAAAAAAAATTATATTTTATATTCTAGTAAGAAATGACCCAAAACACCTTAGAAATGCATGGCAACCAATGAAAACACAGTGTTGAGTTTTGCACATGCAAGATCCACTAACACAAAAAGCACTGCTTTTGACAAAAGATTAAAATAAATTTACTTTATTCAGATACAAACAGCAATCCAACAAATATACACTATTAACAATAAGTACTACTATAAAAACTTCTGAGCACGAGCGTGAAATCTTTCACTGAGCTGGATTACAATTGCAACTTGCTTACAATTTTCCCTCAGTAACCCTCTGTAATTCTGTCTTTTACCTTCTCCTCTATATTTGTGAAGTACTTCATTTGGGCCAGGAGCTCTTTGGCGGTCAGCAGATCCCCTGTGAAAAGAAGAACCGTGAGGCAAACACAAAAACAGTTTTTTTCCACTCGCATGCCATGAAAATGTGCGTGCAACCGGCCTTGGCGCCGAATTTCTGTCAGATTTGGGAGGTCATGAGGAGGAGTAAGAGAGAAAAATACCTTTGTTCAGCGATGAATTCATCTGTTCAGTCAAGTCTTTCAGTTTCCCTGGTGAAAGGAAGTAAAATACAGTATATAAACAGCACAACCACACTGACTTAAAAGCGAAAACATAAAACCACAGGACCTTGAACTTTCTGACGGAATGAAACTAGGGCCGCAAACGGTCACATAAATAAGCTGCGAGCGACGTGAGTGGGCGCAGAGCAATATTTCAACCATCACTTCCGCTTGGTGCTTTTCTTTCAGGCCTACACACCTCGCACAGCCCGGCCGATAGCGCTGACCTCATCTTGGCTCCGCGTCTCTGCGAGGCTCTCGTTGATCTCCATGACCTCTAGGAGAAACGCGGGGTCTGCGGATGCGTCCGTACCTTCCTCCAGCAAAACCCCCTGCAGCTCCAGCTACAGTGAAACATGCAGGTTACACAGGGTACAGCTATAATAAAAGCACTAGGGCCTCTTGGCAGCAGTTATAACAGACTGCAGACTGGTTTTAAGTTAGCACCCACATAAACTGAACCTAGTTTTCTGTAAATGTCAAAGTGTAAAATACAGAAAATAGCTAGAGCTGATATTTAAAGTGGTTGCAAAGTATATTTGGGCACTTGTGTATTTGATGCTAGATTGCTAAATCATTTGCACTGCAGGAGCTCACTTCACTTTTCTTCATAAATTTTCCTTACAGGAGTAGTTCACTTTCAGAACAAAAATGTACAGATAAATGTAAAAATGTACTCACCCCCTTATCATCCAAGATGTTCATGTCTTTCTTTCTTCAGTCGTAAAGAAATTAGAAATAGGATTTCTCTCCATATAATGGACTTCTATGGTGCCCCCAAGTTTGAACTTCCAAAATGCAGATTAAATGCAGCTTCAAAAGGCTCTAAAATGATCCCAGCTGATGAAGAAGTGTCTTATCTAGCAAAACAATTGTTTATTTTCTAAAACTATTTAAAATGTATATACTTTTTAATCTCTACACAGAGTACACACAGAGCTAGACAAGACAAGCATTTGAGGTAAAAAGTATATAAATTGTATTTTTTTTTTTTAAATAACCGATTGTTTTGCTAGAAAAGACCCTTCTTTCCTTGGCTGTGATCGTTTAGAGCCATTTGAAGCTGCATTTTGGAAGTTCAAACTCGAGGGCACCATCGTTATATGGAGAGAAATCCTGAAATGTTTTCCTCAAAAAACATAATTTCCTTACGAATGAAGAAAGAAAGACATCTTGGATGACAAGGGGGTGAGCACATAATCTGTAAATTTTTGTTCTGAAAGTGAACTATTTGTAATGTATTTTAATCAATTGGTCTGAAGGTGATTTTTTAGTGGATGTCTGAAGTCAGTTTTCCTCAAGTGCACAGGTGTGTCCTAAAATCACATTAACTTTTGTATATTCACTGTTGGTCCAAAGTTAATTAACCCTTAATTAACTCTTTTTTTAGTGTTTTTTTTTTTTAAAGTCTCTTATAGTAACCCTGGCTATACTTATTTGTTCTCTGAATTGATCTGTAAAATACAGTAAAACTACCCTGGAAATCCAGAGGTCTCGCGAGAGCACAATTTGAATTGTCTCTGCAAGACACTCTGGCATCGAGCAATGATGCACATTACTGCAATACGTAAGCAGTTCTGGAAACCAATCAAATCGGTGTATCTGATGTAGGCGGGCCAGAGGCGAGCTAAGCTGATGACGACAGCGCTGTGACGTCCGGAATCATTTAGTAAGCATTGAAAGATGGCTACAGATGAACACCAGTTGTTTGAAACGGCTTTGGCCACTACAATAAACGAGTTATACTTGGATTTTCATATAAAAGAGGAACAGAAAACCGCGCTCGAATCGTTCCTTTGCAAGAATGACGTTTTTGCTGTTTTGCCGACTGGATACGGCAAGAGTTTAATCTATCAGTTAGCTCCGTTGGTAGCTAAGTGTATGGATACGTCACACCTTGTGTTGTTGTGATTGGTCGTGGCTTTATCCAATTGCATGCAGTAAGAGTTTCAAATGCATGCTTGGTGCCGCCCCTCAAGTTAGGCACTTTTCATTGCTCGATGCCAGACCCTTAATCTTAATACATTAGGGTCTGGATTTTTTCCAGGCTACAGTAAAACAGTAATGTGAATATACTGTGAATTTTCTATAAATTCAACAATTTCTATATTAATATATTTTAAAATGTAACTTATTTTTGTGATGTAAAGCTGAATATTAGTGTCGCATGATCCTTCAGAAATCATTTGGATTTTCCAAATTCACTACCTTTCAAAAGTTAAGGTAAGTAATATTAGAAAAAAAAAAAAACTTTTACTAAATCACTTATTTAGTAAGGATGCATTAAACTGATCAAAAGTGACAGCAAGCACATTTATAATGTAAATGTGTGTATAATGGTACAATACCAGTCAAAAGATGTTTTAATGTTTTTTTTTGTTTTGTTTTTACAGAGGACTCTTCTGCTCACCAAGCCTGAATTTATTTGATCCAAAGTACAACAAAAACAGAATAATTCTGAAATATTTTTACCATTTAAAATAACTGTTTTCTATTTGAATATATTTTAAAATGTAATTTATTCCTGTGACTTCAAAGCTGAATTTTAAGAATCAATACTCGAGTCATATGATCAGAAATCATTCTAATATTCAGATTTAGTGCTCAAAAAAAAATAGAGCAGAGTAGAATTTTTTCAGGCTTCTTTGATGAATAGAAAGTTCAGAAGAACAGCATTTATCTGAAATAGAAATCTTTTGTAACATTATAAATGTCTTTAACATCACTTTTGATCAATTTAAAGCATCCTTGCTAAATAATTTATATAATTTCTTTCCCACAAAAAAACATACTTACTCCAAACTTTTGAATGGTATAGTGTATAATGTTTTAAATACTGATAAAAATAACAATAATAATAAAATGTTTCTTGAATATTAGACTGATTTCTGAAGGATCATGTGACACTGAAGACTGGAGTAATGATGCTGAAAATGTAGCTTTGATCACAGAAAAAAAATAAACTTTAAAATATATTGAAATAGAAAGCAGTTATTTTAAATAGTAAAAATATTTCACAATATTACTGTGTTGCTGTATTTTGGATCAACTAAATGCAGGCTTGGTTAGCATAAGAGAATTCCTTATAAAAAACATTTTAAAAAATCTTACTCTTCCAAAACTTTTGACTTGTAGTGTATATGGTAATTCACAGAGTTTACTAGCAAAAACCATACATGTAACAATATTTCATAATAAAATAGTAAAACTACGTTTAATTTGTGTTAAGTTTTTTATAAAATCTAACTGTATATGGTAAGTTAAGGTTTTTACTTCTGTAAAAAAAAAATTCTTTTTTTTTTTCCTGACATTTTAAAATTTTCCTAACATTTACATCATGGTACTATCATGGACGCATGACAAAGAAGAGAAGAAACTGCATACTGTGCATTCGATTTTATAGGCTTATGTGTTCATATGTTTTCAGGGGTTATTGCGCACAACCTATAGCTGCCATATGCACAAATATTTACTAAACAAATAATTACCATGTAGACGGCCCGACTCAGAGGTTTCTGCAGTGTTCTGTAGGCTTTGTTCACCAGTGCTGATTGCTCTTCTGAATATTCCTGCTCTTTCTGTAAATAGGATCAGACAACAAAGTCATTCCAAATTAAAGTCATTCTTCTTACAGGCTACAAAAACAATTTCAACAGCCCTCAAGGCACAAATCACACAAAGCTCCGAAGCATAAAGCAACCTGAAGAATACTGTGATTGTGGTTTTATGAAGTAACAAAAGAAGTGTGATCCATAAAGAGTCTTACTGTGCCCAAGCTTTCAAACTTTTCCAAATATGTTATATAATTACGTACTGTCGTCACATTTATTTTAAGATATCATGACATGTTCTTTGTTTGTGGTAAGAATTTCCTCTTGGGAATGAGGAGAATTGTCAAAAAACGAAACCCCAGCAATGCTGATAATTGTGCAGGGTTTTTTTTCCCCCCTGAAGGATCTGGCTGTGTGGGTGGACGCAGAGGGTCGGAGCTGTGATGGGATTCGTCAGGGAGGCGTCAGGTGGAATAAGAGGTGAGAAACCAAAGAAATGACTTGCAGAGGAGAAACATTTTCAGCTGTCAGAGTTGCCAAAGCCTAGAGAATCAACATCCAGCTTGCTGTTGCTGTCAGGAAACCCAATTGGGCTCGCAAAGCATGCACCAATCACCAAAGAAATGTCTGCTGCCTTATAGGAACGATGATGTGCTGTATATCTTTTACCTGAGCATCTAAATAGATATGGACAAGGCATACTGGGAGTACAGAGTTTGATATATAATGCAAAGCAAAAGGGTTAGAAGGCAAGTCTCAAAAAAGCAGGAAATATGTAACACTGAGCCATAAGTCACAACAAAGTTAATAAACAAATTAGAAGTACTTTTAAATATTACAATAAAATAAATAGAACTTTATCATTATAAACTCTCATTATAAAAAATATGTGTACCATAAAACCGCGGGTCTATTTGTAGCAATAGCCAAAAATACATTGTATGGGTCAAAATTATATGCCAAAAATCATTAAGATATTAAGTAAATATCATGTTTCATTAAGATATTTTGTCAATATCCTACAGTAAATGTATCAAAACTCATGTTTGATTAATAACATGCATTACCAAGAACTTACTTTGAACAACTTCAAAAGGCGATTTTCTCAATATTTAGATTTTTTGCACCCTTTTTTCAAATAGTTGTATCTTGGCCAAATATTGTCCTATCCTAACAAACCATAAACGAATGGAAAGCTTTCGGATGATGTATAAATGTCAATTTAAAAAAAATTTACCCTTATGACTGATTTTGTGGTCCAGGGTCCCATATTGTATGAACTGCAAAAGTTAATTATACATGATAGTTTCTTAATAGTTTTCATTATTAATTGTATGCTAATTTAAATAAATAAAAATGACTTTCAAAATAATGAAAAAAAATATATTAATAATCTATGTGTGTATATAAATAAATGTCGTAAGAATGAGTAAAATAGTAATATTGTGAAATGTTATAACTAAAAATTATTTCTAATTAAATATATATGTTTATGTAATTTATTCTTATGATTGCAAAGTGTCATTTTTAGCAGAAATTTTAATAAACATTTTAATTAATATCAATGTTGAAAAAAGATGTGCTTTTTACTATTTTTTGTGTTACATTATCTTAGAGGTTCAAAAAAGTTCAAAAGAACAGTATTTATTTGTAATAGTAATCTTTTATAAAAAATAATAATAAATATCTTTTCTATAACTTTTGATCAACTGAATGGCTTTCCTTTTAAAAACAAATAAATGAATAAATAATTAAATGAATAAATAAATAAATAAATAAATAGCATTAATTTAACAAAAAATGAATATGCTTTCATGAGATTCACACTTAAAAAACGTACACAAAAGACTGCAAGGCAAACAATTTAAAACATATTCTATAGAAGAAAAAAAAGAATTAGTGCTCTTAAAGATTTACAATTTAGCCACAATCTTTTGCTATTCTATTTAATTTAAATTTTGAAAAGGCGATTTTCTCAATATTTAGATTTTTTGCACCCTTTTTTCAAATAGTTGTATCTTGGCCAAATATTGTCCTATCCTAACAAACCATAAACGAATGGAAAGCTTTCAGATGATGTATAAATGTCAATTAAAAAAAATTTACCCTTATGACTGATTTTGTGGTCCAGGGTCCCATATTGTATGAACTGCAAAAGCTAATTATACATGATAGTTTCTTAATAGTTTCATCATAGTTTTCATTATTAATTGTATGCTAATTTAAATAAATAAAAATGACTTTCAAAATAATGAAAAAAAAATATGTTAATAATCTATGTGTGTATATAAACAAATGTCGTAAGAATGAGTAAAATAGTAATATTGTGAAATGTTATAACTAAAAATTATTTCTAATTAAATATATATGTTTATGTAATTTATTCTTATGATTGCAAAGTGTCATTTTTAGCAGAAATTTTAATAAATATTTTAATTAATATCAATGTTGAAAAAAGATGTGCTTTTTACTATTTTTTGTGTTACATTATCTTAGAGGTTCAAAAAAGTTCAAAAGAACAGTATTTATTTGTAATAGTAATCTTTTATAAAAAATTAATAATAAATATCTTTTCTATAACTTTTGATCAACTGAATGGCTTTCCTTTTAAAAACAAATAAATGAATAAATAATTAAATGAATAAATAAATAAATAAATAAATAGCATTAATTTAACAAAAAATGAATATGCTTTCATGAGATTCACACTTAAAAAACGTACACAAAAGACTGCAAGGCAAACAATTTAAAACATATTCTATAGAAGAAAAAAAAGAATTAGTGCTCTTAAAGATTTACAATTTAGCCACAATCTTTTGCTACTCTATTTAATTTAAATTTTGAAAAGGCGATTTTCTCAATATTTAGATTTTTTGCACCCTTTTTTCAAATAATTGTATCTTGGCCAAATATTGTCCTATCCTAACAAACCATAAACGAATGGAAAGCTTTCAGATGATGTATAAATGTCAATTTAAAAAAATTTACCCTTATGACTGATTTTGTGGTCCAGGGTCCCATATTGTATGAACTGCAAAAGTTAATTATACATGATAGTTTCTTAATAGTTTCATCATAGTATTCATTATTAATTGTATGCTAATTTAAATAAATAAAAATGACTTTCAAAATAATGAAAAAAATATATATTAATAATCTATGTGTGTATATAAACAAATGTCGTAAGAATGAGTAAAATAGTAATATTGTGAAATGTTATAACTAAAAATTATTTCTAATTAAATATATATGTTTATGTAATTTATTCTTATGATTGCAAAGTGTCATTTTTAGCAGAAATTTTAATAAATATTTTAATTAATATCAATGTTGAAAAAAAGATGTGCTTTTTACTATTTTTTGTGATAATTTATCTTAGAGGTTCAAAAAAGTTCAAAAGAACAGTATTTATTTGTAATAGTAATCTTTTATAAAATGAATAATAAATATCTTTTCTATAACTTTTGATCAATTGAATGTGGCTTTCCTTTGAAAAACAAATAAATGAATAAATAATTAAATGAATAAATAAATAGTATTAATTTAACAAAAAATGAATATGCTTTCATGAGATTCACACTTAAAAAACGTACACAAAAGACTGCAAGGCAAACAATTTAAAACATATTCTATAGAAGAAAAAAAATAATTAGTGCTCTTAAAGATCACAATCTTTTGCTACTCTATTTAATTTAAATTTTGAACTCATAGTTTAAAGGCCCACCTATTAAATCACAATTATCTGCTCATAACAGATATGGCCACCATATATTTTACATCCCTACAGTATCTCTCAGCACTGTTGTGATATGTAAAACCAATGAACACTACTCTACCAGTCAAAAGTTTTTGGACAGTAATATTTGTAATGTTTTTTAAAGACATCTCTACTGCTCACCAAGCCTGCATTTATTTGATTCAAAATACAGCAAAAGCAGTAATATTGTAAATATACTGTAATATTTTTACCATTTAAAATAAATGCTTTCTGTTTTAATATATTTTAAAATGTAATTTATTCCTGGAATACAAAGCTGAATTTTCAGCCTCATTACTTATCGTTACTTGAGTGTCACATGATCCTTCATAAATCATTCAAATATGCTGATTTGCTGTTCGAGAAATGTTTTTATTATTATTATTATCAATATTTAAAACCGTTTTTCAGGATTCTTTGATAAATAAAAAGATCCAAAGATCAGCATTTAACTGATAATAATAGCTAATCTAATAAAAAGGTTTTGTAACATTATATACTATACCATTTAAAAGCATGGAGTGAGTATAATTGTTTTTTTGTTTTTTTTGGAAAAGAAATGATAGAAATTATTACTTCAATTGACCAAAAGTGATGATAAAGACATTTATAATGTTACAAAAGATTTCTATTTCAGGTAAATGCTTTCTTCTGAACATTTTATTCATCAAAGAATCCTGAAAACAGCTGTTTTCAACATAATAATAATAATAAATATTTTTGAGCAGCAAATCAGAATATTAGAATGATTTCTGAAGGATCATGTGACTGGAGTAATGATGCTAAAATCAGCTGTTAAATCACAGGAATAAATTACATTTTAAAACATATTAAAATAAACTTTTTTGAATAGTTAAAATGTGTCAAAATTGTACTGTTTTTGCTGTACTTCAGATCAAATAAATGCAGACGTGACCAAAAAAAACTTTAAAAATCTTACTGTTCAAAAACTTTTGACTGGTAGTGTACATCTCAAAATATATGCTTGTCTACTGTTAATAAACATAGTGCTGTGTAAAATACGGAATATAACAATTTTATATAATATAGCCCATTACCGAAGATTTCTGGCAGAAGTTGTCAGGATGGAGAGCTCTTTGCAGCTCCAAAAACCTTTTCTGAAGTTTCTGGGTGTCCAATGAAAATTTCTGTTCACTGAGGAAGACAAATATATTTAGTTATATACGTTATGAAATGATTATGAACTAATATAATGAAAAATGTGTATAGTGTATAGTGAAACTGTATCTGTGATAACATGTAAAAACAACTGGATCATCTACACTGTATCAGAACAATGTTATGGCAAGTTTTAAGTAACGAAAGTAAGTAAACAATACGTAAAAAGTAAGCCAAAAATATTATCTGTGAATGCACAAGTGATTCATTCATAATTATAACAACGACCTATAAACAATAGCACTAGTTAAATCACCAGTTCATGATGTCAAAATAACTCGTCTTGTCTTCAGGAGGTTGGATGACATTACAGGATGAACAGAAAAATAATTCAGCAGAAGATCCGCATTTCCAACAGAGTTTGTTGACTGTAGCAGTGCTGAAAGTCTTCAGAGTTAAGTGTCCTTTAACTGTATTACAGTGAGAAACACCATTATTGACTTTCCTGTAAGAACTCACAGCTCTTCCTGAAGCGAAACACGGAAATAGGACGAGGTTAAGAAGTTGTCCGTTTGATATAAATTTGTTTGCATGTTTAAATCCGTCAGACGTTAACAAAAATCGGAGTCTGTATAGCGTTATCATGATCACCTACAGAATGAAATCGGGTTTATAGAATGTTTGCACGCTACTTCCTGTCATGAGCGTCAGAGATTTTTTCAAAATAAAAGTTTTTTTTTACAATTCAACGATTCTTTTTTTTTTTACAGTCTATGATTCAACCAACGTATTTGTCGACTATATTGTATTTTTAATTTTTATTTTGTTTGTAATTATCTATTAATCTATTATTGCTTGGTCTCGAGTAATGGCAACAGAAATATGCTTTACATAAATAAAACGCAATATTAACCCAAGGTTAACTCAAAGCTACAGCTATCATTAATTTCCCTCCCACATTAAAATATAGCATATATATATATATATATATATATATATATATATATATATATAACAGTGATATTTTTAATGTTTAAAAAAGTCATCTCTGCTCACCAAGTCTGTATTTATTTGACTCAATGACAGAAATAACAGAAAAAAATAAATAAAATAAAACATGTTTACTATTTAAAACAACTGTTTTATATTTGAATATATTTTAAAATGTAATTTTCTCCTGTGATTTCAAAGCTGGATTTTTAGCGTCATTACTCCAGTCACGTTATTCTTTAGAATTTATTCTAATATTCTGATTTGCTGCTCGTAAATATTTATTATTTATTATTATGTTGAAAACAGCTGAGTAGAATTTTTTCAGGTTTCTTTGATGAATAGAACGTTCAGAAGAACAGCATTTATCTGAAATAAAAATATTTTTGTAGCATTACAAACTTGTTCATCACTTTGATCAGTTTTGCGTCATTGCTAAATAATTAATAACTCTAAGCTTTTGAATAGTAGTGTATAATGTTACAAAAGCTTTTTATTTTAGATAAATGCTGATCTTTGGATCTTTCAACTGAAAACAACATTCAAAATCTTACTGCAAAAAAAAAAAACCACTTGCACTGACGAGTATTTAAGAAGTTGGTAAGTTGTTTGTTTTACAACTAAAGCTATTACGACTAGTTAATTACTGAATTTGATTTATTACATTTGTAGTACACCTTGAGAAGTGATATTCAACTAATAAAACAACAACAACAATGAATAATAAGAATAGTATTATTAATAATAATAATAACGATTTTTACAAATGACTTACAATATAAAAAATATATAATGTATAATTAAATATATAATTATTTAGTTAGTTTAATTATTTGAACTACATTTCCCGTGAGCCTCTACTCTGGCCTCTGATTGGCTGAATCATGTTATGGGAAGTTCATGGATGTGAATTGTGTGGCTTTTCCCGGCAGATTTGATGAGCAGCTCACGCGGCCTGATACC
This sequence comes from Garra rufa, assembly GCF_049309525.1. Classification (NCBI taxonomy): domain Eukaryota; kingdom Metazoa; phylum Chordata; class Actinopteri; order Cypriniformes; family Cyprinidae; genus Garra; species Garra rufa. The sequence continues at coordinate 49,655,068 of NC_133365.1, forward strand.
CACTTCTGCAAGTTTTCTTCTTTTAAAAACAGGACTTGATTAAGGTATGCATTAAGATAGGAGATTGAAAAACACTGTTAGACGATCTTACGGACGTGTGGATGTTCTTTCAATTGGTATTTCTAATGAAAAAAAAGCAACAGCAGGTTTCCTGGGTCGCTAAAAGTGAAGCAGTGCACATTCGCCCCAGCAGAAGTAACTAAAGTGACTTTATTTGCAAAATAAATAGTCTTTTTTAATTCTACTTGGTTCTTTAGACTGTTTTCTTAACAAGTTTTATTTGTTTGCATTGGTGTCAGTGGTGCATGAAATTAGTCCGACCTAAATACCCTCAGAGATTGAACTTGGAAAGGTCACTTGATGTAAAAGCAATTCATTTTATTCCAGAACACATGATCGAAGCATATCTGTCAACCCCAAGTTGCCCACACTGTGACTCGATCTAATAATACTTTTAAGTATAAAAAAATGTTTTTCAAGTGGAACTATAAATTATAAATTGTTCTTTTATAAGCCCATGAAAAATAGATTTTAAAAAGAGTAAAATTGTTGTATGCATATTCACTTATTTAGCCTTTCATTCATTCATTTTATGCATTTACATTATTTTTTGCTTGTATAATCAAAATTATAGAAGTTATAAGATGCTAGACATTATATGACCTTGATATTAGATGCAATTAAAACTTGATGATGCACTAAGCACACTTAGCATAGTAGTGATAGTATGCAGTGTGCTTGTATATCATGCAAAACCTGGAAATACCAGCTAATACAAGGCCTAGAAACACAACAATTTTTGCAGTGAGCAGGTTTGAAACTAAATATTTCATTGGCAGAAATTGCAAATTTATTTGTCCATGCACAAACAACTACAAATCACATGCAACAAGTTGAAGGCAACAGTGTAACATGTATATGTCTTTTAAAACCTTTATCATTATAGCGTATACTATGCAGAATTAAGTGAGTTTTAAGCTTATATTCCATTGTAAACAAGTTTTGGACTTTACCCATGCACTTCATATGAGTTATGTACTGTTGTTGACATTTGGGTTTTTCTGTGTCAACTCAACCGGAGGTCCCTAGCTCAGATTTTTGATTTTGCTAATATTTATGCTGAAAAAAGGTAGACATGTATAGTGATAAAAGCCAAAATATTAAATGTCATGGATGAATATTTACAGAGTGATTCACTATTTTGTAGAGAGGGGTCAAAATGGCAATTTTTACCTGAGATTCAGAGTAAAAGGGTAAAAATGACTTCAGAAAGATGGCAGCATCATATTGTTATTTTTACACAGAGATTGGTAGCTCTGTTAGTAAAATATGTTGACTTTAGTGATCTTTGTTTTATTGTGTCAACAGTGACCATTCAAAAATGGCGAAACGGCACTTTTCAAGTTTTTCTCTAAAGTTTGCATGCCTGTAAATCAAGAAGTATTAAATATATCTTAACACCCTTTTAGATATTGGGTCTTAACCAACTTTCCTTGTGGCATCTTTATTTTTAAGGCCCTATGAGATTCAGTTCCAGAGATACTGGAATTTCAATATGGCTCCATCAGTAAATTGTTCAAATGTACCATTTTCGGCGGTGAGTCACTTTGCAAAATGATGATACTACTTCTCTTTGAAAGAGGAATGTCTAAAGACCAAATAATGTTGAAACTAGAGATGTTAAACTGTTCTGTCAAGACACAGTCTGAGTGCCGGGAAAAAAAAAACTAAAGTTTAGGTGTATAAAACTCCAGAAATATGAAAAATTGTGGATTATAGTTGTTAATAAACTATTCTTTTGGAATTAAAATTTTCAAGGCCTTGGTGTCCAGATTGTTGAATATTACCCATTTTCAGTGGTTAAAAGCCAAATGTTGGTGGCTTTGTATACAGCTGGTACTTATTTTATTTATTGGGTTTATTAAGATATATTAAGATATCTTTAATACCTTTTGATGTACAGGCATGCAAACTTTGGAGAAAAAACTTGAAAAGTGCCATTTCCCCATTTCTGAATTGGCACATAATGCAACAAAGACTGATAAAGTCAACAGATTTTACTAACAACTGACTTACCAATCTCTGTGTAAAAATAACATTATGATGCTGCCGTTGTTCTGAAGTCATTTTACCCCCCTGTAATTTGGGTCTGAACCTCAAGTGAAAATGAACGTTTTCACACCCCTCTTTGAAATAGTGGATTACTCAGTAAATATTCATTCATGGCATTTAATATTTTGTCTTTCATCACTATACATGTCAATCTTTTTTCAGAAAAAATATTAGCAAAATCAAAAATTCGAGCCAGGGAGGTTTTTGAAATTTTGTTGATTTGACATGGAATGACTCTTTATGTTCATTTTCCAGTGTGTATCTCCAGAGTAAAATCATCATGTCTGAGGAACCTGGACCCAGTGGTCAATCCCAATCCCAGACCCAATCCCAAACACAATCACAGCCTGGATCCAGCTCCTCATCCGCCCCAACATCTTCAAGCCAGGGCTCTTCCTCAGGCTCAGGGACTCTTAGTTCTGTAGATACAGTACCAGTCCAGGAACTACAGTCTATTCCTGAAGATGAGGAGGAAGTCCAGCGTCCGGTGTGGGGCCGCATCATTCCCTTGGTGCATGGCTTGAGTGTGCTCAGTTAAGTGTATTGTCTTCCTTATTTGAAGAAAGTGAGAGCTTTAGTCAACTTGAGTTCTTCTGTTCCTGCATATAAAGCATTATATTTAGTTTCCCAAGGGTTTTTGAACAGGAGTGGTATCAATAACAAAAAAATGGATTGCATTTCTGACCTCTTACCATATGTATAGTAAGGTTAATCATTAAAAGCAGTCAAATAGATGTTATTAAAGCCCCACTAAGTAACTTTTTTTTACCTTAAAATAATGTTTCCGAACTCATGTCAGTGGTTCATCAACTCATAACAGGGTGAAACGGCACTTTCGTATTCGCTTTGTGACCCTCTATCAGCCATAACAGCACTATGTAAGTTTGGGTCGTCGGGCACGGTTTTGTAGTTCAAATGATACTACAAATGCGACCTGCTTCACGGCAGGCTTCACAAAAGGTTTTCATACTTTTATAAAGTCATACAACATACTCTACCTTGTCGCTGGACATCGTTATTTCCAAAGCCAGTCCTGGATAGCCTTTCAAACAAATAACATGCATGTGACGCGACGGTAGGCTAAATTATTTACGCCAGCGGTAATGGACAATTCCGCTTCTAACCTGTAGAGGGAGCATTGAGGGAAAAGTTACTTAGTGTTGCTTTAATGAACTGTTCCATGTTTAGCATAAGTTAAGTGCTATTGACAGCATTTGTAATGTAATTATGAGACCAGTGTTTTGAACGTGTAAAACCAGTAAATGACACAACATGTGCAACGTTAAGGTTGATTTTTATTATTATTTTTTTTTTATTATTATTATTGAGGGACAAGTGGAATAATTTGCTATGCATTTTTATATTTTTAGTTTTATTTTATATATTTTTTTATATATATATTTTTTTTTCTGTTCTTCAGCTAGTTGTCAAAGCAATTTTTTATTTGGGTTTGTAAGTTTAGGTTTTCATCTAATAGTCGTATTTTAATTTAAGTGTATTTTATTTTGAACTGATTTTAAATAGATTTATTGAACAATAACAGTAAATATGGCTCTTTTTTGTATTTTCCAGATTGCGTAGAAAACCAGTACATCTTTGGAAGAGACACCGCATGCGATTACACCTTTAACAATGCCATTGTAAAGCAGTCAACACATTTCAAGACATACAGCAAGAAGCACTTTAGGATTTTTAGGGTAAGATCAGCATATAGAAGCTCTTCGACAAGCATGTTTTCATCAGTTTGAGTATACAGTCAAACCAAAGTTTATTCAGACACCTCAACATTTTTCACATTACCACAGTGTATTTGCTATAGTTTCGAAAATGGAAATAAAATGTGACGAACTCAGAGTTAAACCGTGTCAGAACAAATTCATCTTAATAATGTCAGCATAACTTTGAAAGAAAGGTATGTAATGGATTACAATCAACCAAAAATTCAGACAACTGTTAGTATGACAATATTTACGCAACTATGAATACTTTGTTGACCAATTACCAAGCAATGCTTCATTTTGTTCAGTCTGTGGTGAAAAAAGTTCGCATTAGCAATTAAAGAAAAAACACTTAAGCAAAACCTGGTGTCTGAATAATTTTGGGTCAGTTTTACTGGTAGCCCACTATTTAAAGAATTTTGGGGTATAATATGTCACAGTTTACTTTTTTTGCTGTCCTCACTTACGTAAATGAAATATAGTGTCCTGCACCCACTAGTAAAAAAAAAAAATTATATCTGGTGTCTGAATAATTTTTCATTTAATTGTTTCTATATGAAAATAGTTTATTCAGTTCATTCCCCTCATAAGACTACATTGATCATGACTAACTGTGAAAAGCACATTTCTACAACATAAATACTTGCCCTTTTTAAAGCATCAGCTGTTTTACTTTTACGCTGTTTCAGGATGAGAATCTCGTCTACGTCGAGGACCTCAGTGGTAATGGCACATGGGTGGATGATGATGAAGAGAAAATAGGAAACGGGAAGCAAAGACTTCTTAGCAATAACTCTGTTATTGCCCTTGCAGAACAAAAACATCAAGGTTAGTCATTTTGGTGAAGTTTCTTAAGTAGCTTATGAAATATAAACTTCAAGAAGTCACCTAAAATGATCATTCTATAGTTATTTTTGCATACAAATGCGAGATTATAGTGTCCAGTGGTTTTCAAAGTCTGATTGGTTCTTTCTTTCAGTTTTTATGTTCATAGATAAGATGGGGGACGATCAGCCAAACCTTCCTTTAGAGTTCAGCAAAAAATATCACATAGCACGAAAGATTGGAACGTAAGTGATTTGCAGAAACATTCAGAATATCATGTAGTGAGTTACTCTTAGCTTCATTTTGTTGTTGTTCCTAGCAGACATTTCTTACCACAAGAGCTTCCTGAACAATACTGTTTTATTTGACATATACTTTTGTTTTGGCAGTTTGCATTACTGTAGCCCATAAACCTCTATTTGTGTTTTCTGACAGAGGTGTCTGTGGTGAAGTCAAGCTTGCCATTGAAAAGGAAACCTGTAAAAAAGTTGCTCTGAAAACTATAAACAAACACGACTTTCCATCAATAGGGGTAAGAACCGGATTTTCACTTGACAGTGTGCAAGTCAGGTGAATGTTGTTTGTTTAGTGCACACTGATTCACAGAAATGCATATCGGTTATGTTTATAATAGTTTAATGTCTTATTTTCCACATTGAACTGTATGATAATATAGTCTACATTTAGAAAACCAATTGAGATTCAAAGTTTTGAGATTTAAATTCACCAAGCCTGAACTAATTTATTCAGAAATACAGTAAAAACAGTAAAATGTTAAATGATATTACAATTTAAAATAGCAGTTTTCTATTGCAATATATTTTAAAATGTAATTTATTCCTGTGAAGCAAAGCGGAATTTTCAGCATCCGTACTTCAGTCATCAGAAAATCAGAAATCATTTTAATATATGCTGATTTGCTGCTTAATATTTTTTGTGGAAACTGTGATACATTTTTCAGAATTCTTTATAAATAGAAAGTTCAAAAGAAAAGCATTTATTTGATGATTTTTTTTTTTTTTTTACTTTTTTCACTTTTGATCCAATAAATCTGTAAATTTCTTAAATGGTAACGATCATTACGATTATAATTTTGAGCAAAAATAATTATTATTAGTTTAACCATTATACCGCATGACGAAAAATTAAAATTGAAAATTGAAATTGACAAGATTTTAATTTCAATGCTCATACTTTTCGTTGACTTCGAAACAGGACAAGGTTGACTAAATATGATAACTAAAATGTACATTTAAGTAAGACTAAATAAAAATGGCTTCCAAAATTAATTAACCAACTAACGGTTAATTAAACTTAATGTAATTGCAAAATTGTTAATTTTTCATTGACTAAAACTAGACTAAAATACTTTAGATTTTCTTTGACTAAAACTAGACTGAAATGTTGAGACTTTTAGTCGACTAAAACTAAATAGGATAAGGTTGACTAAATATGATAAAAACAAGGATATTTAACACAGAACTAAGACTAAATTTGAAAATAGCTGGAAAAAAAAAAACTTATACGTGTAATAGATGTCATTTGAAGTTAATTTGTTTTTTCTCCAGTAATCTATATGGTTGTTTTCAGTTTAAAATGTTTTGGTGTTTTGAGAAAGCTCTTTCGATGAGAATCTGTTATATTCATAATAAACATTAAATATTAAATTGTTCTGTTTGTGTTCCAACAGACGGCAACTCGAAACGCAGAACGGGAAATTGAAATTTTAAAGAAAATTGATCATGTAAGTTATGAATGAGTCTTGAAATGCTATAGAGCTGTAGATTAAACATCTCAATTATATTTCACTGTTTTTCTTTTTCCTGCAGCCGTGCCTGATCAAGACAGAAGATTTCTACCAGACAGAAGATTCGTACTACATTGTTTTGGAGTAGTAAGTCCCTGTTATGTTTTATTGGGGAATAGTTAGTTACATAAACACTATACAAATTATTTCTACCTGTATTTGTATTCATAGATATTTTAAGGGAAAATTTACTAGACAGGGAAACACTTTTTTTAAAGCACTGCTATTTTTTACATTTTTCAAGTCATTATAGACATTTGTTTTCTATTTCAGTTTTCTCATGATTCGTTAAGAGATGTTATATTCATGAACCCAGTATATATCTGTATTTTTTACAACAAAAAACCTAACTTCTACACAAGTTTTTAATTAAGCATGATATTTTTTACAGATGTTTTAAACAGGCTTTTTGATGAATAATTTCATTTTCTCTGTGCTGTGAATAGTGTTGAAGGAGGAGAGCTGTTTGGCAGAATCAAGGCCAAGAAACAGCTGGAGGAAGAAATCGCCAAACTCTACTTTTATCAGATGCTTAAGGCTGTGGAGGTACGTCTTTATATTAGAGACAAACTGCATTTTCCTCTAACAGTGTTTTTCAGAACACAAGCTTGAACCTGCACTGCTTATCCATAAATAGCCAACTGACCATTTAAAGGGTTATACAAAAAGCATTATTATAATGATGATGTTAAATGGGTCCTATTATGCTTTTTCACTTTTTGAACTTTAACCAGTGTGTGGTGTGTATGTTTGGGTATAAAAGACATCTACAAAGTTACAAGTCCACTCCAAAGGGAGATATTTAGTTTAAAAAAAATCGCTTTTCAAGAACTACAACGAACGACTCCTTTGGACTACAGCATTTGTTTTCCGGACGCTATTATGTCACAACATAAATCCCGCCTACGGAAATTCAATTCGTTCCCGGGTGGGGGATTTGCCAAACTTTAGCCATGTATTATGGACAGCTGCTTCTGGTATGCTTCAGCGAGCCGCAGGTCGGCTCGTATACATGCAAGCTTTAACTAAAGTGTCCCCAAAATGTCCTCCAGCGAACGTGAAAAGAGGACCAAATTTGGACATCCTCTGAACGTTCGCGAGCAAACGTCGAAAAGAGGACCAAATTTGGACATCCTCAGAACGTCCGCCAGCGAACGTGAAAAAGAGAACCAAATTTGGACATCCTCAGAACGTCCGCAAGCGAACGTGAAAAAGAGGACCAAATTTGGACATCCTCAGAACGTTCGTGAGCGAACGTCGAAAAGAGGACCAAATTTGGACATCCTCAGAACGTTCGTGAGCGAACGTCGAAAAGAGGACCAAATTTGGACATCCTCAGAACGTTCGCGAGCGAACGTCGAAAAGAGGACCAAATTTGGACATCCTCAGAACGTCCGCGAGCGAACGTGAAAAAGAGGACCAAATTTGGACATCCTCAGAACGTTCGCGAGCAAACGTCGAAAAGAGGACCAAATTTGGACATCCTCGGAATGTCCGTCAGCGAACGTGAAAAAGAGGACCAAATTTGGACATCCTCAGGACGTCCGCAAGCGAACGTGAAAAAGAGGACCAAATTTGGACATCTTCAGAATGTCCGCCAGCGAACGTGAAAAAGAGGACCAAATTTGGACATCCTCAGAACGTCCGCAAGCGAACGTCGAAAAGGGGACCAAATTTGGACATCCTCAGAATGTCCGCCAGCGAACGTGAAAAAGAGGACCAAATTTGGACATCCTCAGAACGTCCGCAAGCGAACGTCGAAAAGGGGACCAAATTTGGACATCCTCAGAACGTCCGCAAGCGAACGTGAAAAAGAGGACCAAATTTGGACATCCTCAGAACGTTTGCGAGCAAACGTCGAAAAGAGGACCAAATTTGGACATCCTCAGAATGTCCGCCAGCGAATGTGAAAAAGAGGACCAAATTTGGACATCCTCAGAACGTTCACGAGCAAACGTCGAAAAGAGGACCAAATTTGGACATCCTCAGAATGTCCACCAGCGAACGTGAAAAAGAGGACCAAATTTGGACATCCTCAGAACGTTCGAGAGCAAACGTCGAAAAGAGGACCAAATTTGGACATCCTCAGAACGTTCGCGAGCAAACGTCGAAAAGAGGACCAAATTTGGACATCCTCTGAACGTCCGCCAGCGAATATTATAAAGCAGATGTACCGCGGACATAAACAGACGTTTGCAATGTTCGGGGAATGTCCCCTGTTTGCTGGGAAGCTATAGCAGAGGTCAAATGCAAATATGAATGTCGAAAATGTTCTGTTTTGTTCTCTCCAGTATCTCCACAATAACGGGATCATTCATCGAGATCTCAAGCCTGAGAATGTGCTGCTGGCTTCACATGACGACATCTGTTTGATTAAGGTGTGTTTACCAGAGAGCTTTGAAACTGGCGGAGCTTTTTGCTGCAGTTCCTGACGTCATTCTCCTTTAATTGTAACAGCTCCAAAGTTCAGAGATCCAGCCAAGCCTTTGTTTTTGTAGTTGAAACAGGATGCACAGAAATAATGCTTCATGCTTTGCCAACACGTGTGAATTCTCACTGCTTTGTAGATTACGGATTTTAATCAGTCCAAGATTTTGGAGGAATCCTCCCTGATGAAGACGCTCTGCGGGACGCCCACATATCTCGCCCCGGAGGTGTTCACACATGCTGCGACTGTAGGATATACAAAAGCAGTCGATTATTGGAGTCTGGGGGTCCTGCTGTTCATCTGGTTAGTGGAGATTAAAGCTGAATGAGTAAATATGAAGCAGTCGGATCCTGCATTAGTTTAAAGGAGAAGCTCACCTAGAAATTAAATGAAAAGTCTTCCCTTACAGAAAAACACATGAACTTTATATGTGCAATCACATGAGAAAAATGTGAAACCCATGTGAAACATGTAAATGTGTGAAATTACAGTATATGTACAGTATATGTATAGGATATCCTGCCCACTATATTAAATATAATGAAAGTGAATGAGGACTGGGGCTGTCAAGCGTCAAAAAAGATGCAAAGTATCATAAATACTTTTATCACATTAACATTCATTTATATAGACTTTCGTACAATACAGATTGTGTTAAAACTAGTGGTGGGCCGTTATCGGCGTTAACGTGCTGCGTTAACGTGAAACTCTTATCGCGCGATAAAAAAAATATCGCCGTTAATCTATTCTCAAATTTGGGTTGGGAGCTGGGTCTAAACTACGCAAGCTATGATGACTTTCACCTTGATAGTTTAACGCGGATGTATACCGAAGACTGTAGAATACGGTCGCGCGTTTAAGTCTCCTCCGCCAAAACACAGACGGGATCACGTCCTCCTCCATTCATGAAAACAGAATCTACTATAGCGAAATGCCACGTAAATTCGTCGTTTTTTGGATTCATAAATCAAATGCTGGTCTGTCACTTAATTCAAATCGCGATATGGACTAGTGTATGTGAAAACTGAAATGCAAAAAGACCGTTTTAATATGAATCCGATATGTTCCGTTTGCCTAGCTGTATGTATGTATTGCGGAGACGAGCTTTTACTACACGCATACTGAAACACACGTGACGCTCCCGGTAATTTTTGGCATTTTCATCTCACATGAACAGATAAACTCAATCTCCCAAACTGCTGTGAGTGTCACTTTACTGTTTCATTTGAGAAAACTAGCATCATATCATACTGTATGACACAGAAACTTCACGGCAACCTGTCAAAATAAAAGTACGGTGTAACATGTAATGGGCTGGGTAGGTGTTGACGTTAAAAAAAACCACAATCTAATAGGGAGAAAAAATAATTTCAGTGTTAGTTAGTTAGTAAACACAAGTACATCTAATTGAACATAATTTATTTTCATCAACAAATTATCATAGAACAGCTTTATGAGCTTTATGATCCATTCTCAAAGACTTTAAGTCATTATTTGGGTAGCACACATATTCTGAATGCCTTCAGCAGAATTCAAATTAGCCATTTTAATCTAGATTAATCTAGATTAATTCCAAAATTTAATCTAGATTAATCTAGATTAAAAAAATTAATCTATGCCCACCCCTAGTTAAAACGTCACAAATCTAAATTAACTAGTTTTAATTAAGTCAAAAATGTATCTAATATCACTTAATCAACTAAAATGCCTTCATTTATGTTTCTAAAACTACCTTTATTTGGGTTAAATAGAGCCCTATGTTTTCTGTGATGCAGAAAAAGGATGGAATCGTGGAATTTAATCCTGAAAATGGAATTTACTTTATAGCAGAATGTCACAGAATCTGCCAAATAAATCAAAAGTAGGTCATATACGAATGTCTTATACAAACAGAAACTTAAACTTCTTCACAGCAACCCGTCAAAATAAAACTTGGTTTAATGTAATGACAGTACTTCTACTACTAATAAAATTATTATGAAAACATTTTTTAAGGAATATTTAGCTGAAAGACTAATTTTTTTATTTACTGTGTTTATTTACCAATTTTAAAAAAAGAGAAATAAATAAAATAATAATATATTCATATATGTGACCCTGGACCACAAAACCAGTCATAAGTGTAAATTTTTCGAAATTGAGATACTTATGTCATCTGAAAGCTGAGTAAATAAGCTTTCCATTGATATATTGTTTGTTAAAATATGACAATGTTTGTCTGAGATACAACTATTTGAAAAACTGGAATCTGAGTGTGCAAAAAAATCTAAATACTGAGAAAATCGCCTTAAAAGTTGTCCAAAATGAAGTTCTTAGCAATGCATATTACTAATCAAAAATCAAGTTTTTATATATCTATTGTAGAAAATTTACAAAATATCTTCATGGAACATGATCTTTACTTAATATGCTAATGATTTTTGGCATAAAAGAAAAAAACGATAATTTTGACCCATACAATGTATTTTTGGCTATTGCTACAAATATACCCCAGCGACTTAAGACTTAAGTCCTTAAGTCCAGGGTCACATATATATATATATATATATATATATATATATATATATATATATATATATATTTCAATCACTTAATTAGAGATGTTTTTGGTTATTAAATTTGATGAAATCATTCAAATGGAATCCAGAAAATTATTGGAAAACACAGAGTTTGGTAAAGATAAAACTTATTTGTAGAAAAAGAAAAATAATAATTTTTGTGAAACTTTTAATAAATTGTTGATTTTATTTTATTTTTTTCAATTAATTAAACTTGATTTTGAATTAATAAAATGAAATTTTATTATTAAAACAGAGTCTAGAGAAATTAAAACGGTAAAAAATGGAATCCAGAAAAATTAAAACAAAAGAAAAAATGGAATTTGGAAAAAAAATAGAATTGGGCCAGATTTCACAGGGCCTTAAAAGTTTGTTTTTGTTAACCTTTCAGCCTGGAGATATTAAAATGGAAAAAACTAAATCCAGAAAAAAAAAATTGTGGGGAAAAGCAGCAGAATTTGGAGGAAAAATAAAACTGACTTCAATAGGGCCTTAAAAATGTAATTTTTGTTCAACTTTTTATAAATTGCTGTTGAATTGTGTAAGTTTCATGATTTCAAATGATTAGACATGCTTTTTAAATAAAACAAAATTGTAATTTAAAATGTAATTTAAAACAGAGTATAGAGAAATTAAAACAGAAAAAAATGAATTTGGGAAAAAACAAAACAGAATTTGGAGAAAAAATAAAACTGATTTCATAGGGCCTTAAAAATAATTTCTGTTAAACTTAATAAAATTGTTGTTAAATTGTGTACGTTTCATGGTTTCAATTGATTAGACGTGCTTTTTGATTAATAAATTGTGATTTAAATCATAATTTAAAACAGAGTATAGAGAAATTAAAATGGAAAAAAACTGAATCCAGAAAAATGAAAACATGAAAAAAAAAATGGAATTTGGGGGGGAAACTGATTTCATAGGGCCCTAGTTAAATCCAGGTTAAAATAGTTTTTTACACTAGCAGTTTCAGGTTGCTACATTTTGCAGTGTAGTAATAAACCAGAAAATTAGTATTAATGTCACAATTATGAAACAAATGCAATTTCAGATATAAAGCAGCTTTAAAAAGACAATAGTGTTGTCATTCTTCTTGTTGGTTTAGTTTAATAATAGTGCAGAGTACAGTAAATTATGAAACAAGCTTCATTCAGCAATAAGCAGCTTTACAGAAGGCAATAGTGCCATCATTTAGCTTTTGTATAAAGAATAGACTGAAATTTGTGTTCTTCCGTGAGAATCTTCATCTTCTGTGAACTTTTATTTGCTAAAACTGGATCGAGTCGTTAAGTCGAACTTGAACCAGATTAGTCTGATTTGTGAACTGATCATTCCTTGTGTACTAAATCAGATTTTTTGTCTTGATTGTGTCAAGGTCTGATGTTAAGATGAGCTTGGATGAATATATTATGTTTATTTCTAAAGCTGTGTGTGTCTGTATTTTCATAGTTTGGGTGGTTATCCTCCATTTAACACTGAGTGCTCCACCATGTCTGTGCGTGAGCAGATCATTAACGGCCACTACCGCTTCATCCCATCTCAGTGGAAGAAGGTTTCCAATGAAGGTAATGTCTTTGTTTTCCATTAACAATTAGACAGTTAAATTGCATGTACATCATATCAGTTCATATTGTCAGAAATATTTGTGACCATAAACCACAAAACCAGTCTTAAGGGTCAATTTTTTTTTTTTTTTTAGATTTATACGTCATCTAAAAGCTGAATAAATACGCTTTCCATTGATGTATGATTTGTTGGGTTAGGACAATACATTGAGAAATTCACCTTAAAAGCTGTCCAAGTGAAGTTCTTAGCAATGCATATTACTATTCAAAAAATATGTTTTTATATATTTACAGTAGAAAATTTACAAAATATCTTCATGGAACATAATCTTTACTTAATATCCTAATGATTTTTGGCATAAAAGAAAAATCTATCATTTTGACCGATACAATGTATTGTTGCCTATTGCTAAAAATATATCCATGCTACTTGCAGTGTAAGTTACAGTGTATATTCACTTTGTCTTCCAGCCAAAGATTTGATCAAGAAGCTCCTGGTTGTGGATCCTGAAAAGCGTCTGAGCGTTGAGGAGGCGCTGGCACATCCGTGGTTGAACGTACGTGCTGAAAAACCCACTAACTAGACAAATGTGCTTGAGCATTATTCAACTAGTATTGAAGTTTTCAACCTTTAAATAACATTTGAAATGTGATTGTTTTAAGTAAAATAAAATAAAGCATTCCTCAAATTTAAAATATCATTCTTGTGATTGTGTAACAGGATGATGAGATGAAAAACACTGCAAACCAACTGATGCAACTTCAAACATCCAAGGTACAACAACAAAAAATGCATTTTTATTCAGGATGAAAGTTTAAAAATTTTCTTTATTTGAAATGTATTACAACATTGACTAGATGCATACTAATACAAAAACTGAATGTGATTTTAGGTTCCATCACAGAAACGTAAGGCAGAAGAGGGAGAGGGTGACCCACCATCCAAGAGGAAACCTGGGCCTTGACTTTCACACACTTTTATTTGTTTCCTGCTGACCTTTTAAAAGCTCTTTTCATCCTTAACGTCCAACACTGTACTGCTCTTGTAAATATGCATTTCTATCATATACTGTGTCAAAAATAAAATGTTTTAAAATTTTCTACACCTCTGAAGTTATCTGCAGACAATTCTAGCAATGTGTCAGAAATCTGTGCGAAACAAAACTCAATTTGAAAAAATTTCTCAATATTTTTTTAATATTGATAGTTGTTCGTGAGTCCCTTGTTTGTCCTGAACAGTTAAACTGCCCGCTTTTCTTCAGAAAAATCTTTTAGGTCCCACAAATTCTTTTTTCAGCATTATGTATTTGAACTCTTTCCAACAATAACTAAGATTTTACGATCCATCTTTTCACACTGAGGAGGACAACTGAGAGACTCATATGCAACTATTACAGAAGGTTCAAATGTTCACTGATGCTCCAGCAGGAAGCATGATGCAATAAGAGATGCGGGTGAAAACTTTTTTTCATTTGAAGATCAGAGTAAATTAAACTTATTTTGTCTTCTGGAAAGCATGTCTTCTGTAGCTTCTGAAGAGCAGTACAAAATGAAAAAAATATATTTAGGCAAAATAAGAAAAATGTACACATCCTCATTCTGTTCAAAAGTTTTCACCCCCTGGCTCTTAATGCATCGTGTTTCCCTTTGAAGCATTAGTGAGCGTTTGTTGACCCCAGAGAGTTAAACACAAAGGATGGTCAGACCAAAGGTTGATTTAATTTAGTTTATAGAATTTAATTGATAAAGAAAATCAATTTGTGACACAATCTGACAACATCCTAGTTTTACAACGTTTTTACACATGTGCCTAAAACTTTTACCAATACTGTAGCTTTGCAGATAGGTTTCTTGAAGCATCTTGGAGACATTGCCACAGTTCTTTCTCAGTTTGTTCTGTTTCTTCATGTCATTCCAGACAGACTGGATGATGGTGAGATCAGATCTCTGTGTAGAGCACTGGCTGTTGTCAGGCTCCTTGTGCAAACAAAAATCTCACTGGATAAGTACAATTAATGGCAAAATGAATGTTTGGAAATGTAAACTGATATTTCCTAATGACACACTACATCAAAAGATAGAAATAACTGACTTAAAACCAATTTTTAGCTGCTGAAAACACTAGTGTTCTATTAATTTTGCCACCACTGCAAATATAGCAAGATCTTCGGCATCTGAAGTTGTGTAATGTTGACTAGAAACAGGAAGCACTATCAGAACTTTGGCCAACAATCTCAAACCTGAAGTAACTTCACAACCATTCCCCGGCCCATCCCCTATTACAGGGTCGAAATGGTCAAGGGGTCCCAAGCAGGAAGGATTCATACTTCAGTTGACTATGGCTGGCAGACAGGCTGTTAAAGCGTACTTGGATCTCGTGTCTCAGGCCTGCAGGGCTGTACTAATATTCCTCAAAGTCAACAAAATGCCACATACAGTGGAAAACATTGCTATACGAAAAGGTAAGCAACATTGTTATTCAGTGGAGGCTGGTAGAGTGGTTTTGAGCTATTCTGAACATAGTGCATTTCATTTGTTGTTAACAACTTTAATGCTCTTGAACTTTTAGGGCAGCACAAAACACCTGAGTTCACCAAACTTAACCCCATGCAAAAACTGCCAGTGTTGGAGGACAACGGATTTGTTCTCACTGAGAGGTCAGGAGAACATGTAGCTATAAAAACCATAATTTTTGGGGGGTGAAACATTCCTAAATGCTAGTTTTGTGAAACAGTGATGCCATATTGAAGTATCTGGCAACAGCCTACAATGTCCCTGATCACTGGTACCCCAAACTGCCAGAAAAGAGAGCCCGAGTGGATGAATACATGGCCTGGAATCATGCCAACACACGCACACATATTTCCTCCGTCTTCTTACATGAGGTAGGGTTTGACATGTGGCTAAACTCTTCAAATGGTTGTTTTTGCAGTGATGCTGTAGAAGAACCATTTGTGGTTCCCCAAAGAACCCTTCAGTGAACAATTCTTAAAAGAACCATTTTGAAGAACATTTTAAAAATCTAAAGAATCTTTTTTCACCATAAAGAGCCTTTTCTATATTTGAAAGGTTCCATGGATGTTCAAGGTTCTTAATGGAACCATCAATGCCAATAAAGAACCTTTATATTTAAGGGTGTAGTTGATGTGACATTTCAAGTAGTAATGTTATTCTGCATCTAAAACAGCTATTTACCTGTTTCATTTTGGCAGACTTTACAGGTTTTGCTCTCCTGTACAGGTTTTACTGCCACGCATGGGACAGCCAACAAATCCAGAGAAGCTTGAAAAGGCACTGGCAGACCTGGATGGCACATTAGACAAGCTGGATAACATGTTTCTGAAGAACCAGGCCTTCTTGTGTGGTGATGGCATCTCATTGGCTGACCTGTTAGCAGTTTGTGAGCTCATGCAGGTGAGAACTTGAAGCTGCTATACATACTGTGAAGTTGATTTAGAGGCCATTATGCATCATTCGTTAGGACGAAATTGATTATTCGTCCACAATTGTGCATGTAAAACATAAGTAGACACATGAGCCACGTTGATGTTATTTGATTGTCTCTGTAAGCCTCTGTGTGGTGGGAGGGACATTCTGAAGCACAGACGCAAACTGCTGAGCTGGAGCAGTCGAGTTCAGTCAGCGCTCTCGGATTCCTTTGATGAAGCTCACTTTGTTGTTTATAATATAAGGAAGAAGTTTACAGCTAAACAGTCTCCCTGTTCAAATCAAACCACTCTGTAGAGATACATTTCATGACTATTTACAGTTACCATTGAAATGTTTTTGCAGTTTGCCTTACAGGATCAATGATAAATCTGTCTGACATGAAGTCAGATATGCTTAAAATTACTTAATGTTGTATTTACAGTATTTCTTAATGTATGCATATCATGTTTTGGGGGCTAAATTTTGAATAAATGTAGGCCTAATGACAGCATTGGTTACATTCCACGTCTCATTTTACATACTCATCATGCTAAATAAATGTATAATAAGTAAAATGAGAATTAGTGTGTCCTAAATCAGAATGTTGGAAACAGTAAGCAAAGATGCCCCAACTATACATTTTTTAAGTTCATAGATCCCATGAAATGGCTTGATGAATGCAAATTTCTTCTGTTTACATATTTCCTTTTTAAACAGAAAATTGGGATGTTATAGTACATTGAAATTCCTAGAAATTACCTCTTGCAGCCTCAATGTTGTATTTCCTGACTTTCATATTTTCTCAATCAAACTAAACTAACCTTACCTCTTAGCATGAACAAATCCATTGTCCTCTAATCTATTGTAACTAGAAACGTACTCGGTTACTAACGTAACCTCGGTTCTCTCAGAGAGGGAACGAGTACTGCGTAAGCGTTAAGCTTACGCTTGGGGAAAATCCTTTCCGCGAGAGATATTGAAGCCAAAAAATTATCCTTAATTTTGTATTAATGTAAAACGCGTTGCCGCAGTGAGCAGACATAGGCGAGGCGTATTGCTTGCCTATTGGCTGCTCTGCAGCAACTGCAGCACCTATCGAGCGAGGCTTGGCGCGAAACCAGCTCCAATGAGAGCCTTTCGCGCCTAATACGTCATCTCCCGCCGAAAGTGGCGTGATCCAAGCCTATAAATATCGCTCGAAGGTAGCTACACTCTGGTTTTTTCATCATAAAAGCGCCCAGAGCACGCGCTTGCACGGCAAGGTACGCAGTACTCGTTCCCTCTCTGAGAGAACCGAGGTTACGTTAGTAACCGAGTACGTTCTCTTACGAGAGGTCTCTCGTACTGCGTAAGCGTTAAGCTTACGCTTGGGGACCCCATGTAAAACGCCGTGCATGCCAAGATCTGATGCCATAGACCCGAGGGCGAATAGCCCGGGGTTCATATAGTGTTTGAACGTGCTTGAACATATAAGGGGATTAGGACCCTAGAAACACTGGCTCCTGGTATATCCGGGCAGGTAAACGACCTGGATAAACTTGGAACATGGGTCTAGATATCTGTTAATATCTAGACCGATAGCAACTTGGCCTGTAGGGCGGGAACCTCCAAGTTGTAGAATCTTATGAATGTAGACGGAGAGGCCCAGCCTGCCGCCGTACAAATGTCTTGCAGGTTAATTCCACTCGACCAAGCCCACGACGAGGCCACGCCCCTCGTGGAATGTGCTCTGACACCCAGCGGGCATCGCATGCCCTTGGACTCGTACGCCAGTGCAATAGCATCCACTATCCATCTGGATAAAGTCTGTTTTGACGCAGCCATTCCTTTAGAATGCCCGTAAAACGAGACGAACAGCTGTTCTGTCTGTCTAAAAGCAGACGTGCGAGACACATAGACTCTTAGCGCTCTCACTGGACATAAGAGTCTCGCGTCAGCCTCTTCATTCCCAACCGGCAGAGCAGACAGTGCGATGACCTGTGCTCTAAACGGTGTGTTAATAGACTTTGGCACATATCCATGCTTGGGTTTGAGTATAACTTTAGAGTCGTTAGGTCCAAACTCCATGCATGTCGCGCCCACGGAGAGCGCGTGCAAATCTCCTACGCACTTCACTGAAGCGAGCGCTAGGAGGAATATAGCCTTAAGAGACAGATATTTTAATTCAGCCGCCTGTAGTGGTTCGAATGGTCCGCCCTTCATAGCGTCCAGCACCACAGAAAGGTCCCAAGTTGGGACTGAAGGCGGTCTGGGTGGATTTAATCTCTTAGCTCCCCTAAGGAAGCGTATGATTAAATCATTCCTCCCTATTGACTGACCTAGCGTTGTCATCGAGAACGCTGCTATGGCCGCCACATAAACTTTGAGCGTGGACGGGGACCTGCCCTTGTCCAGCAGCTCTTGTAGGAAGGAAAGTACATCTGTCACTCCACAGTCTGTGGGTGAGGATCCGCGGGCTGTGCACCAGTCCGCAAATATCGACCACTTCGAGGCATAGAGCCGTCTAGTAGATGGCGCCCTAGCCTGTGTGATCGTTGATATCACTCCTGTGGGGAGTTCATCATATATTCCCTGGTGACCCATACATGAAGGGACCACAGCTCGGGGTGAGGGTGCCAAATCGCGCCGCCCGCCTGCGAGAGGAGGTCTCTCCTCACAGGTATTGGCCACGGTGCGATGCTCGTCATCTGCATCAGCGCTGGGAACCAAGGCTGGTTCCCCCAAAACGGCGCTATTAGCAGTATTGCACACCCTTCCTCCTTCACCCTCTCTATCACCTGAGGTAGGAGAGAGACTGGGGGAAAAGCATAAAGAGGACGGCGGGGCCGCGCATGGGCTAGCGCGTCCTTGGCTTTGGAAAAGAATTCTAGACAATGAGCGTTGTCCTGAGATGCAAATAGATCTATCTCCGCTCTGCCGAATGTTTTCCATAATAGTTGCACCGTCTGAGGGTGCAGCGACCATTCGCCCGCCGGAACATTGTTCCTGGACAGTCTGTCTGGTCCTACATTTAGGGTCCCCCGCACGTGCGCTGCCCTCAGCGAGCACAGGTTGCGATGAGCCCATACCAGAAGGCGTTCTGCAAGTGCATGTAGTTTTCTGGACCTGAGACCGCCCTGGCGATTTATGTAAGCCACTACCGATATGTTGTCGGAGCGGACTAATACATGACTTCCCTTCAATAAGGGAAGAAAATATGTCAGCGCATTCTCCACTGCCATCATTTCGAGGCAGTTGATATGCAGCGATTTCTCGCGTTCTGACCACTGGCCGAACGACGGTCTGCCGTCTAGCAGCGCTCCCCATCCCGAGGTGGACGCATCCGTGGACACTACTTTCACCTTCGAGGGTCTCTCTAGAGTGACACCTGTTTGGTACCAGCCGGCTGTTCTCCACGGCATCAGGGCTGTAACGCATCTCTGATTGATCGTGAGACGGAGTCGACCGGACGCCCACGCTCGGCGCGGCACTCGCGCTCTCAGCCAGAACTGCAGTGGGCGCATGCAGAGCATCCCTAACTGTAGAACTGATGATGCTGAGGCCATAAGACCTAACACTCTTTGAAAGGTCTTGAGCGGGGCAGACTTGCTGCGGCAGAGCGCGCTCACTGCGCTCTGAACGTTCAGCGCGCGCACTGACGAAAGCTTCGTCAGCTGTCATTGCCAGCGAGTCCACTTCTATGCCCAGGAAGGAGATATTCTGGCTGGGGTTCAGCGAGCTTTTCTCCCAATTGACTTTCAAACCCAAGTTCTCGAGGTGATCGAGTAACATGGTCGTGTGTTCCCTGAGCATTGAGTGAGATTGCGCTAAAATCAGCCAATCGTCCAAATAATTCAGTATTCGCACGCCTTTCTGTCTGAGCGGGGCGAGCGCTGCGTCCATGCACTTTGTAAATGTACGGGGTGCTAGGGACAAACCGAATGGCAGGACTGTGTACTGATAAGCTTGGCCCTCGAAGGCGAATCTCAAAAATCGCCTGTGACGCGACGCTATCTGTATTTGAAAATACGCGTCTTTCAGATCCACTGACACAAACCAGTCTCCTCGGCACACTTGTGCGAGGATTTTCTTGGTTGTGAGCATTCTGAACTTTCGCTTCACTAGCGCTTTGTTCAGTTGCCTTAGATCTAGTGGTCACTTCGGCTCGTAGCAGGTGTGCTGCATCTGCCTTTATCGTGGTCTCGACGCGCGCCGTGTAACGGCGAGGGCGTCGTCGAAACTGGAGCGAATAGCCTCTCTTTATAATGTCCAGCACCCATTTTGAGACCCCTGGGAGTTTTTCCCATGCATCTATCATGTAATGCGAGGGGTGGGTGCGAAGCGCGCTCCGATCTGTTACTAACGGAGCCGCTTCGGTGTCTGTGACATGCAAGGCTCGGGGTACGCTGACCGCGGGGACTGCTTTCTCTGTGTGTATATGTGGTTGCGTGATAACGGCACATTTAACACACTCGATGCAGCTTTAAGCCGCGTATACTGGGCGTCGTCCGGTTTACAGAAACCGTAAGACCTGCCTGATGTAATATGTGTGGGCACTCTGGGGTGGGCACATATACCACATGCGAAGTCGGTGAAACTGTAGCGAATAGCCTCCTTTAATAATGTCCAGCACCCATTGTGAAACCCCTGGGAGCTTTTCCCATGCATTTACCTGTAACGCAAGGGGGTAGGTGCGAAGCGCGCTCCGATCTGTCAATAACGGAGTCGCTTCGGTGCGTTGTGACGCACGAGTGACTGTGACATTCGAGGCTCGGGGTACACTGACCGCGGGGACTGCTATCTTTGTGTGTATATGTGGTTGCGTAGTAACGGGCACATTCAACACACTCAGCGCAGCCTTTAGCCGTGTAAACGGGGCGTCGTCCGGTTCGTTTTTACAGAAACCGTAAGACCTGCCTGATGTGATATGTGTGGGCACTCTGGGGTGGGCACATTTATCACATGTGAAGCGCAGCCGATTCGGGTCGACTTTATGTGCGCGGGTTTTGTATGACAGGATGTGCTCATGTGTATGTGCATGCGAGCTACACACAAAACACCTTCGGCTATGGCCGGAACACCCGAAAATACACTCCTTTGAGGATTTAATTGGGTAGCCGTGAGAACGGCTCTTGAGTGCAGACAAGCAGGCTGCAGCGCCGGCTTGATGACTGCGGATAACGCTGGAACAGCCACATTTCTTGGAGCTGAGCGAGCGAATACTTTCGGTGGGAGTCTGGCAGCCGCGGGACTCGCGCACCGGCGTTCAACACTCCAAACAGCGTTCGCCTGCATAGAGCGAACGCACTCCTGGTTTCGTTTTTACAGAAACCGGTTGACGTGCATAATGAGGTGTCTGTGAGCACTGTGAAGCGGGCACATTTAACACTCCAAAACAACGTTCGCCTGCATAGAGCGGATGCACTGTTGGTTTCGTTTTAACAGAAACCGGTTGACGTGCATAATGAGGTGTCTGTGAGCACTGTGAAGCGGGCACATTTAACATCCCAAAGTATAGAGTTAATGCACTGTTGGTTTCGTTTTTACAGAAACCAACAGTGCATAATGTGGTGTCTGTGGGCACTGTGAAGCGGGCACATTTACCACGTGTGACGCGCAATCGATCTGAGTCGATTTTATGTGCGCTGTGTTTGTGTGTAGAGATGAGCACTGGTTAGTGGGCATATTCATACGACACATGAAACACCATCGGCCGTGGCCGGGACACCAGATAATACACTTTATTGGGGGTTTATCTGTGTAGCCGTGGGAACGACTTTTGTGTGCAGGCAAACGGGCGACGGAGCCGGTTTGTTGGCTGCAGAAAACACTGGAACAGTCACATTTCCTGGAACTGGACGAGCGAATAACTTTGGTGGGGGTCCGGCAACCGCGGGACTCGTACACTGTCGTTTTCCCAGATGTGCTAGGACGATTTCGGAGGCTCAGGTTTCAACTCAATCCTGGGCCGCGGGCCGCGTCTGGCGGGGCGGCGGCCAGACGAGAAAAACGTCAGAAAGCGTTAACCACGGGTGCCTCTCAGCAACGGTGAGAGACCATGTTACGCAGCGCTGACGCGGCTAGGCGGCGGCGAGAGCGCGGCGAAGCAGGTTTGACGTCTGACGGCAAGCTTTAGAGGAGAGGGCCGACTTAGCACGCCGTCCAGCGGAGGGCAGACATAAGTGGGCTGCTATCGCCTCTTCTGAGCAGCATGCGCGTTCCCGCTTTGGCGGGAAACGGAAATCCTCTTCCTCCTTCATGGCCCCCCTCGTCAGCGGCGTCGATGGAAGCGGTGGCATACAGCGGCCGCTTTACGTCCGGAACAGAGGCTGACGAGGTCGATGAAGCAGGCGGGCGAACCGGCGAGCTTTGTCATCTGGAGGAAGGGTCCGGGGCCCGCTGGGCACAGCGCTTTTTACGGCGCGACACCGCGCGGGCGGGGGAGCAGTCTCAGTGAAGAAGGCAAGGCAAGTCCTCAGAGTCGCCATTGGCATCTGCACGAGCCGTATGAAAGCATCTTTAAAAAGACACTTTGCTCTCTTAGAGAAACAGTGTGTATCGCAGCGGCGACACACACTGTAGATTATAAAGGATTATAAAGGATATAGGCGCCGGAAAGCGCAGCAGGAAGGCACGGAAGGCGGCGTGGCCAGCAGTTCCAATGGCTCGTCCCGCTGAGATGCTTGCAGTCGACGGCGGCTTCTTCTCCGGCTCCAGCGATGCGTGAGCTTCGCTTGAAGGATGAAAAAATCAGAGTGTAGCTACCTTCGAGCGATATTTATAGGCTTGGATCACGCCACTTTCGGCGGGAGATGACGTATTAGGCGCGAAAGGCTCTCATTGGAGCTGGTTTCGCGCCAAGCCTCGCTCGATAGGTGCTGCAGTTGCTGCAGAGCAGCCAATAGGCAAGCAATACGCCTCGCCTATGTCTGCTCACTGCGGCAACGCGTTTTACATTAATACAAAATTAAGGATAATTTTTTGGCTTCAATATCTCTCGCGGAAAGGATTTTCCCCAAGCGTAAGCTTAACGCTTACGCAGTACGAGAGACCTCTCGTAAGAGAACTTGAAATTTATTCATTCATGTCTCTGTGCCAGCTGTCCTGTACTAGATGGGACGTCCTGTTATTTGCTGGAATTTAATAAATGTCCTGCACGCAAGACTGTGATCCTGTATCAAACCCTATCCCCCCATTATTAATCATTTCACACAATGTACATACACACAGCTTTATCCATGTCATTGTTTCTTTTATCAGATCTGTTTCTGGAACGGTGTATCAGTGGGTTACCCCATCCCAACTGAGCCAGGAGGCCTTTCTGTAAATTAGTTTGTCCTCACCCAGTTCTCATGGCTTTCCTCCAGGTGTACCATGAATTAGAAACAACTGGGACATCCCGTGATTTGGTCAAGCATGTGACAAATGGGACACCCTGGTCCTGTATCAAGCAAGTCACGTCACAACCACACCTCGGCCCATCCCCTATTAAAGGGCGAAGCGATTGACACATCCCAAGAAAGAATACTTGTTTCCACAGAAGGACTCGCACTTCAGTTGACTATGGCTGGCAGACAGACAGTGAAAGTGTACTTAGATCTCGTGTCTCAGGCCTGCAGGGCTGTACTTATATTCCTCAAAGTCAACAAAATACCACATATAGTGGAAAACATTGCTATACGAAAAGGTGAGCAACATTGTTGTGAGTGTGTTGTTCAGTGGAGACTGTTAGAGCTGTTTTAAATGCACATAGAGATTATTTGAATTCAAAAGTTATGCTGAATATAGTCTTTTTGTATTTATTGTCAACTCTTTATGAATTCAAAATGCATTTGTTAAACTTTAACCTTCAAAACTTTAATGTTCTTGAACTCGAACCTCTAGGGCAGCAAAAATCACCAGAGTTCACCAAACTCAACCCCATGCAAAAACTGGCAGTGTTGGAGGACAATGGATTTGTACTCACTGAGAGGTAAGGAGAGAGTAGCTAGAAAAACAGGTCAAACCTTATATTGGGATGTGATATTCTTCTAAGCTTTGGTTTTGTGTTACAGTGATGCCATATTGAAGTATCTGGTGACAGCCTATAATGTCCCTAATCACTGGTACCCCAAACTGCCAGAAAAGAGAGCCGAGTGGATGAGTACATGGCCTGGAATCACGTCAACACACGCACACATATTTCCTCCATCTTCTTACATGAGGTAGGCTTTGACATGTGGCTCCAAAGAGGTGTTTTTGCAGTGATGCTGTAGAAGAACCATTTTTGGTTCCCCAAAGAACCTTTTAGTGAATAATTCTTAAAAGAACCATTTTGAAGTACATTTTTCCACTATAAAACTATTGAAAGGTTCCATGGATGTCCAAGGTTCTTCATGGAATCATCAATGCCACTTAAGAACCTTTATTTTTAAGCCTGTTGTTGATGTGACATTTCAAGCAGTGATGTTATTCTTCATCTAAAACTGTTGTAAACTTCATTTACCTGTTTAATTTTGACAGACAGACTCCATAGGTTTTGTATTCCTGTACAGGTTCTACTGCCACGCACGGGACAGCCGACAAATCCAGAGAAGCTTGAAAAGGCGCTGGCAGACCTGGATGGCACATTAGACAAGCTGGAAAACGTGTTTCTGAAGAACCAGGCCTTCTTGTGCGGGGATGACATCTCATTGGCTGACCTGTTGGCAGTTTGTGAGCTCATGCAGGTGAGAACTTGGATCTTCTAAACATGCTGTAAAGTTGATTCCATTTATAGGCCTTTATGCATCATTCATTAGGACAAAATGCAATGTTCATCCACAATTGCGAATGCACGTAAAAACATAAAGAGACACATGAACCTCTTTGATGTCTCTTGATTGTCTCTTCTAGCCTCTGTGTGGCGGGAGGGACATTTTGAAGGACAGATCCAAACTCCTGTGCTGGAGCAGTCGAGTTCAGTCGGCGCTCTCGGATTCCTTTGATGAAGCTCACTTTGTTGTTTATAATATAAGGAAGAAGTTTACAGCTAAACTGTCTCCCTGTTCAAATCAAACCACTCTGTAGAGATATTTTTCATGACTATTCACAATTAACATGGAAGTGTTTCTGCAGTTTGCCTTACAGGATCAATGATGAATCTGTCTGACATGAAGTCAGACATGCTTAGTTTACTTAAAATGTTGTACGTACGTCTTAATGTATGCATATCATGTTTTGGGGGCTACATTTTTTGGCCTTTTAAGACATTTTGAATAAATGTAGGCCTAATGGTTTACGATTAACTAAGTTAGAAATCCTCAAAATGTAGAAAATGTAAAAACATGATACTGACACACACAATTGTACAAATATGTATATAGAAAACTAAAACCGTGTTAGACATTGTAAGAATTTTCCTAAATATTAAACACAGTAAATAAAACACAGACTCTGTTGTTGTGGGTTTAACTTTCAATGACTGGAGTGATTTAAAATATTAGATATAATACACAATATAAAGATAAATGAGGGCTTTCAATATAGTGTCTGTTAATGGTGCATAGAAATGAACATTTTAGCCAAAACGAATGTTTGGAATGCTTTTCTTAAACAATTCATCCATTTCAGCATCAATCAAATGTTCAGCCTGTTTGATTAGAAGAAACTCTTGAGGGTGTATGTTCTCCTTTATAATTCCACAGAAGACATTTTGATTAAGCACCAGATTTGTATTGGTAATAAATTGAAGGTATAATTCACCCAAAATGAAAATTCTGTCATTAATTACTCACACTCATGTCTTTCCAAACATGTAAGTCACAATTTAAGATATTTTTGATGAAATCCGAGAGCTTTCTGACCCTGCATAGACAGCAACACAACTACCACATTCAAGGCCCAGAAAAGTAGTAAGGAGGACATTGTTAAAATAGTCCATGTGACATCAGTGGTTCAACCTTAATGTTATGAAGCTATTGTAAACCTACTGTGCATTAAAAACCACACGAAGCCGGTTACCATTAACAAAAAGGGTTATTATTAAAAAGGAAGAAACAACAAAAGAACGATTAGGAGGAGGATTCTCACGCATATACACTTGAGCGCCGTGCAAGGGAAATTCCCCGAAAAAAACCCGAGCCTTAAAGGGACAGACACCCAGACCGTTACACTATGATAATACTTTTTGTGCACAAAGATAACTTTATTCAACAATTTCTTCTCTTCCATGTCAGTCTTTGACGCTAATTAAACTGATTTTCAGTTTATGTGTCTGTGGTCTTGGACTTTGTGCTCTTGTACCATCAGAAATATTCTATTTGCAGTCATGTTTTCATATAGCCTGGCAAGCCAGACCCACATAAATGTAGGGTCTGGGCACTCTCCATAGACAGGGCTCAACCGGAGGGGTGGGATAAACCGTTGTCTTTCAAACTCCTCGCCACGCAATAGGATAGCGCTACAACCAATCAGAGACTTAGTCGGTCAGGTGACGTAGTCAGAGCGACGAAGATTTTTAACAAAAATCAGTGCACTGTGCAGTCTGTCAGCTAAATAATAGACATAGATGGGCACTAAACCTTTAAAAGTAAACAAAAACATGCACAGACAAATCCAAATTACACCCTGCGGCTCGTGACGATACATTGATGTCCTAAGACACGAAACGATCGGTTTTTGCAAGAAAATGAACAGTATTTATATAATTTTCTTTTTAACTTTGATACACACCCACGTCCATCTGTCATGAGCACGAGTTTAGCATATCTATGATTCGACTCGTCACATGTGAACGCGCTTTGATGTAGTATACGCAAACACCGAAAGGGGAAATATGTAAAAAAAAAAAAAAAAAAGTCCAGGATGAGTTTGCGCAAGCAAACGTAATCTTTTTCAGCTTTAAATGGGTTTGAACAACCAGGACAAGCGCAAGTAATTACCATTTTGAATAGCCGCTATATCCACAATCTCTTGTGCTGTGTAAACAATGAGTGTCGTATACACGCCACAGATCGCTTCCGGTGTTTGCGTATTCTACACCACAGCGCGTTCAGATGTAACGAGCTCCTGCTCAGGACACATGGACGTGGCTGTGTATCAAAAGTAAAAAAATATATAAATACTGTTCAGTTTTCCACGCTTAATTCACGGAACCAGGAATTCATGTCTGACTGAACTTATGGTCGCAGGTCAGACGTCATCATGTTAAGCCCGCCCACCGACTCGTGATTGGCCCGGTACATCTTGGATTTTTCGGAAATTTAAGTGAATTGAGAGTAACTAGACTGACCTTAGAAGCAAATGTAATTTGCTGCCGCTAGGGGCGCGTCTAGATTCTAGGCTAGTTTTCATAGTCCATGTCTGATAATATGGGATTTACAACAGGATTTACAACAGTAGTTTCTTCATCATCTTGTGTAAAATTACATAATTTTAGATGCTAACAGTGCTATTCAGGTCTGCATTGGTTACATTCCACGTCTCATTTTACATACTTGTCATGCTAAATAATGTATAATAAGTGAAATGAGAATTAGTGTGTCCTAAATCAGTATGTTGGAAACCGTAAGCAAAGATGCCCCAATTATACATTTTTCAAGTTCATAGATCCCATGAAATGGCTTGAATGCAAATTTCTTCTGTTTACATATTTCTTATTTAAACAGAAAATTGGGATATATTTAAATTGCTAGATTGTTATCTCTTGCAGGCTCAGTGTTATATTTCCTGACTTTCATATATTCTCAAACTAAACTAATCTTACCTCTCGGCATGAACAAATCCATTGTCCTCTAATCTATTGTAACTAGAATCTTGAAATTCTGAGAAATACAAATAACTATTTTCATGTATTAAAAATTGATGTGTTGACTTTATGAAATTAACAAGAATTTACATATTCATATGTAGGATTATGCATTATTAACTGTATTATGAATATGTCTTATGAATTATTATTATAAATCATTATTAATCTTTTTAGAATATGTATTCAATGTTCATCCGTCGAAGTATATGTTTCATCTGTATTTTTTCATCATCTATGTATGTGTGTGATGTCCGAAGCACAGTTCCACAAAACGGTTATTCTTGGTACTTAATGAAGACAGTCTAGATGGACAATTAGATTAACATTAACACGTCTCAATGTCTCAAAGATATAAATTAAACTAAAAATGAGAAATGAAACTGCACGTCCACTCAACCAAGTTTATAATTACTAATCACGAGTTTATTCACGAGATGATGTATTGATGTATTTTCAACTGACTTTGACATTCAGACTTCCTGAGTTGTCTGGTTTTAGGGTATAAAAAGTCTTGCAATTTTATTCTGGACAGATCGGAGACTTCAGACTTCTCACCCTCCTTTACTCCGATCTCAACTTTCTTCTGGGTGCACCTGAAACGGTTTAATTTTCTATTAGACTTATTTTTCTCAGATTTGATAATATTAATAGACTATTTAACTAAATTTGACTTTATTCATTGCAATTTGGCTTTTATGGAATTCTCAACTTTGAGTAAATATTATTATTGCAATATTTCTTATAATTTCTGCATTTGTATATCTTCTTAAAGAAGTATACTATTATTGAACAGATTTGAATTGGCTTATTAATATAACATTGAAACTAATGTTTACTCCTGATTATTGGATTTATGGACTCTTAATTGTGTTAATCTTTCATTTATGACTATCGTTTGGATTGTGTTCTACATTGCCCTTCTGAAATATATGAATTTTATCTGAAGAATATGAATAAATTGTATAATAATTTTTAACCCCACCAGTCTGACTTCGAATCAATCATTTTACGCATTAAAAATCTATGCCACTTTGTTAAAAAAAAGAAAATGAAAACGCTAAATCAGTCAATCAATTTTTATTAATATGTCAAAAAATATTTTGTTTCTTATTTTCTTAGAGAACTCAAGGTCTTACAATGCCTCTGTGGAAAAATGATTTCAAGTATTTGCTTTTAATTATAGATTTTTACATTTTTAGAAGTATGTTTGTGTCATTATTGCAAAATTAAGATGAACTGAAACGGTTTTAATTAGACATTTTTATCACAGAAATGTAAGGCACAAGTATAAGAAAGAAAATTATCATTCAGGAGCAAACCTGGTTCTTGATGTTCACAGACTTGTAGACAAACATGGTTGCAACACGGGTACAAATATTTCACTAAACGTATGCCTCTCATAAATATGCATATATACGGATATATGACTCTTTGAAATCATGCATTAATCAAACATGATTTTGAGAAAACTGCATATCCATATTAGACAGATTCATCCTTGACAGATTATGCCATGTTAGTAATATTAAATGTTTATATATGACATAAAATCTTATAGAATTAATTGATTTTTCACAGTTTAGCTGAGAACTTCTGCCTCATTTGATAGACGACAGAGTGAGCTTCATCAAAGGAGTCTGAGAGCGCTGACTGGACTCGGCTCCTCCAGCTCAGCAGTTTGGGTCTGTCCTTCAAAATGTCCCTCCCGCTGCACATGGGCTAAAAGAGACAATCAAATGTACTCATGTAGACTCAAGCCTCCATTTGTTTTTACATGCACAATTGTGCATGAATATTGAATTTTATATTCCTCAATGCAAACATCTTCAGTCCTTACCTGCATGAGCTCACAAACCGCTAACAGGTCAGCCAATGAAATGTCATCACCGCACAGGAAAGCCTGTCTCTTCAGAAACATGTTTTCCAGCATGTCCAGCGTGCCATCCAGGTCTCTCAGTGCCTTTTCAAACTTTGCAGGATTTTTCTGCTGTCCCATCATTGGAAATATAACCTGTACAACTCGAAATAATATCAGATGAAGACTTACATCGCTGTTTAAGATGTCATGTCAACTAGTAAAGAGTATCAAACCGTACCTCTTGCAGGAAGATTGTGGAAGCGTGCAAACGCGTGTTCACATGATGCCAAGCTGCGTACTCATCCACTCGGGCTCTCTTCTCTGGTAGTTTGGGGTACCAGTGATCAGGGACATTGTAGGTTGTCGCCAGATATTTCAATATGGCATCACTGTTTCACAAAGGATGGTTAATAATAGAAACAACACAAATAGCACATATTAAAAATACTATTTAAATTCCAAAGGTCCACACCTCTCAGTAAGGACGAATCCATTGTCGTCCAACACTGGCACTTTTTGCATTGGGTTGAGTTTGGTGAACTCAGGTGTTTTATGCTGCCCTAGAAAATCAAGTTTAAGGGTATTTAAGGTGTGAAGGTTATTGTGGAATGACTTCAAAATAATACAAATCATGCAAAGTTCTAAAATAAATATAGAAGGGTTATGTACATCTGCAGGATAACCTTTGTACAGGCTTGGATTCAAGCCATCTGGACTTGAAATGCACATTGCACTCACTAACTCCACTGTACAACAAAGTTGCTCACCTTTTCGTAACGCAACGAGTTCCACCGTGTGAGGTATTTTGTTGTGTTTCAGAAATATTAGTAGAGCTCTGCATGGCTGCGACAGGAGATCCAAATACGCTTTCACTGCCTGTCTGCCAGCCATAGTCAACTGTACGACAAGTGTGTTCCCCTTTAGACAGCTTGAGCGTCACTGGTCAATAGTCCAATGACAAGTTGCTTAGGGAAAACGACACAAAGGTGTCTTCCTGTTTGAGAGCGGATAGTGGCTCATGCACAAACGCTAAAACGCATTAAAATCAAAAAACGGTTATCGTATTTGAGACATATGTGAACACTAAATAGTATACTATTTTAAATATATTAATTTCAATGATTTTATGAGTGAAAAACAATAGGTATTGCGCTTCTGTAAACTCTGCATGATGATGTATTTGAAAAAATAGCAAGTAATTATAAACGATAGCGATTGGTCGATCCGCATCAGCGTTGAGAAAAACAACATATACCATGTGACAATGCGTTGTACGTACGGCACTGCGTAATAATTCACGTCTGAATAATGGCACCGTGGAACTTAAAACATTTTTAACCAGATTTATGGAAGATGTCGATATAAATTGTTTATTATGATCAGTACACACAGAAACTTTACCTCTTATTTTCTGGCATTGTCAAGTTATGGTGGGAGGTTTCTACATAGTCTATATAAATGACAAAGAACGACATGAACGGTAACGTTATGTCATAATGAACGTAATATTTGGCTTTTTGAATTAAAATAATAAGTTGGAAAATTATATTATCAATCTTGTTAAATTTAATATTCATCGTTGTAAATTTGGTGGTATTTAAGGAATTAGATAATTATATAAAAAACATTAAGGAGAGTACAAAAAAGCTGTAAAACTGTGCTCTTATCTGGTACATTTAAGTTATTGTGATTTAGAAAGGCTTTTCATGATTTTTTTTGTTTGTTTATTTTTTATTTATTTATTGGTTTTATATAGATGTATACAATAAATTTTTATTTTTCTATTTTTCTATGTATACACTTTTGTTATGTAATTGTTGTTCAAGCATTAATAAAAAAAATAATAATAATACATAAAAAAAAATCGTTATTTAATAAAAAAATAAATGAGAAAACCTTTAAAATATGTTAAGGGTGTTAAGAACAAAAGACCTGTGAAAGATTTTCACAAACTGTTTGTTGAATTTAAAAATGAAGTGAATTTTATTCACGCTTTGTTTTTGGTGCTTGTAAAGTATCTGCAAACTTTAGGAATGTTAAGAATAAAAATACCTGTCTGTGAAAGATACAAACAAGTGTGTCGTGCAAACATTTCCTTTATTCCCAAAACTGTAGTTGACATCAAAATAAATTCAAGCATGATTTAGTGATTTCATGACATGTTTCTTGCTTAAGATCATACTATGGATCATTTTACAATTAGACATAAAAAGTAATTATAAAAAAAAAAAAAACAAGTACACTAATTATTAATAGTACTTTGTAGTATTTCAGCACAGTATAGTTCAAACCATATTCATTTGTATAAAACTCATCCAAAGTCCCTCCCATCATGTGACTTTCCTTTTGTAAAAGGCAGTATTCATTTTGAAGGCACATGATGTAGTGTCACAAATGAGTTATTTTATATAGATATTTTCTGGTTTTACATTTCCAGGTATTTTGGCACATTGATATATAAGTACGCAGACATTATAAAGCCCTTTAAAATACAGTGCTTTGTAAATGTATGGTGTGTTTTACATCGGTGTGGACAGTAGAGGGCCCTCAGAACCGTTGGCAGCAATGAACTTCTTTCTAGACTGAAACTCGCTCTGAATCTCAAGAAAGGTCTTGTTCTTGGTCTCAGGGACCACAAAGAAGATGTAAGTGGCCACCAAGCAACAAACAACAAGGAAAACAAGGAAGCAGTACTGCTTTAGTCCATTCTGAGAGAGATTGAGAAAGAAAAGCTTGTTAAAAACAAAACATTTAATTTTCAAGTAATCAACAAATCATTTTTTGTAAAAAAGTTGTTTTTTACAGAATCTGCATGGTAGATAATATTCAATAAAAACTATCTTAATAGAAGGGAAAAAAGGTGTTCATGTATACCACAATAAATGGAAAGACCATGCCGATGAAGAAGAAAGATATCCAGTTAATAGAGCCACCAATCATGTACGCAGCAGTCCGATCGGTTTGGGTAAACAGCTCTGTTGTTAAAATGTTTGTCACACCACCTACAGCACAAAGCACATTGATATCACTGAACAAACTTGTGTGTGTGCCAAACTTAATACAGGTGTGGTTATGAATTTAGTGAAACCCTCAGGGCATCCAAAAAGTAGATTTGAAAGAACAGATTTGAAAGAATTTAGCATTACATCACTTGCTTACCAATGGATCCTCTGCAGTGAATGGGTGCCGTCAGAATAAGATTCCAACCGCTGATAAAACATCACAATAATCCAAAAATAATCCACATGGCTCTATAATCCATAACAAAGCTTTCACACGTGGAAAAAGTCCTTCCCCTGTTGTTCTCTCCCATCAAAATCCACTAAAATATTTATTTATAGCAGTTTTGGACTTCTTTGTTTTGATCAAGTACTTGATCTGTGCATATCTCTCTCTTGATTGCGATGAGATGACTCTTAGAGAAAGCAATTTTATGGAGGGATCATATTTTAGGTGGAAGCAACAGTTAAAATGCCTTAATGATGGATTTGTTTCTTACAAACATTCAGCTTTTTACTTCACAAGATGTTAATTGATGGACTGGGGTGTGGATTACTTGTGGGTTATTGTGATGTTTTTATCAGCTGTTTGGACTCTCATTCTGACAGCACCCATTCACTCCAAAGGATTCATTGGTGATGTTAATGTAATGCTAAATCTATCCAAATCTGTTTAGATGAAGAAACAATCTCATCTTGGCTGGCCTGAGGGTAAGTAAATTTTCAACAAATTTTCATTTATGGGTGAACTATAACGTTCATAAAGTATATGCCTAATTTTCCTTCTTTCTTTCTTTTTTATTTATTCATTCACCTGGTCCCAGGCCAAAACTGAGAATGAAGGCAAAAACACAGACCATACTAAGGTAGGGAACCCAAGGACTGGACTCCTGTGAGGGAGACACATCAAACAAATGTCAATAAATCTGCATCCATTCAAATGTTTGAAAATTAGGATAATAAAGCTTATGCCATTTTTCAACATACAGTGAGGGAAAAAAATAACTGAAAATTAAATTATCAGTCAATAATTTTAAGGGTAGGTTTACTGTATTTGAACAGTGAGAGACTCTAGAAAAATGCATTTCAAAAAAGTTATAAATTGATTGAATGAAATAGGTATTTTATCCCCTATCAATCAGCAAGATTTCTGGCTTGTAGGTGTCTTTTATACAGGTAACAAGCTGAGATTAGGAGCAGTCTCTTAAAGGGAGTGCTCCTAATCGCTGTTTGTTACCTATATAAAAGATACCTGTCCACAGGAGCAATCAATCAATCAGATTCCAAACTCTCCACCATGGCCAAGACCAAAGAGCTGTCCAAGGATGTCAGGGACAAGATTGTAGACCTACACAAGGCTGGAATTGGCTACAAGACCATCCCCAAGCAGTTTGGTGAGAAGGTGACAACAGTTGGTGCGATTATTCACAAATGGAAGAAACACAAAATAACTGTTAATCTCCCTCGGTCTGGGGCTCCATGCAAGATCTCACCTCGTGGAGTTTCAGTGATCATGAGAACAATAAGGAATCAGCCCAGAACAACACGGGAGGATCTTGTCAATGATCTCAAGGCAGCTGGGACCATAGTCACCAAGAAAACAATTGGTAACACACTATGCCCTGCAGCGCTCGCAAGGTCCCCCTGCTCAAGAAAGCACATGTGCAGGCACGTCTGAAGTTTGCCAATGAACATCTGAATGATTCAGAGGAGAATGGGTGAAAGTGTTGGTCAGATGAGACCAAAATTGAACACTTTGGCATCAACTCAACTCACTGTGTTTGGAGGAGGAGGAATGCTGCCTATGACCCTAAGAACACCATCCCCACTGTCAAACATGGAGGTGGAAACATTATGCTTTGGGGGTGTTTTTCTGCTAAAGAGGACAGGACAATTACATTGCATCAAAGGGACGATGGACTGGACCATGTACCGTCAAATCTTGGGTGAGAACCTCCTTCCCACAGCCAGGGCATTGAAAATGGGTCCTGGATAGGTATTCCAGCATTACAATGACCCAAAACACATGGCCAAGGCAACAAAGGACTGGCTCAAGAAGGTCCTGGAGTGGTCTAGCCAGTCTCCAGACCTTAATCCCATAGAAAATCTTTGGAGGGAGCTGAAGGTTCGAGTTGCCAAACGTCAGCCTCAAAACCTTAATGACCTGGACAGAGGTGTTGGACAAAATCCCTCCTGAAATGTGTGCAAAACTGGTGGCAAACTACAAGCAACATCTGACCTCGACAAGGGTTTTGCCACCAAGTACCAAGTCATTTATGTAAAGTGGTCAAGTACTTATTTCACTCATTAAAATGCAAATCAATTTATATTTTTGAAATGCATTTTTCTGTTTTTTTTTTTTTTTTTTTTTTTTTGTTATTCTGTCTCTCACTGTTCAAATAAACCTACCATTAAATTTATAGACGTATCATTTCTTTGTCAGTAGGGAAATGTACACAATCAGCAGGGGATCAAATTATTTTTTCCCTCACTGTAAACCCATAAGACTCTAATAGTTTATTGTAGCAACATACAATAATATATTGAGAAAAAAACAGCAGGTATTAAGTCATCAGACCTGAAAAGTGAGGGCGATGGTGAAACAGACACAGCACACGCTCATGAGAGAGTATCCTCCAATAATCAGAGCTCTTCTTCCCAAAGATTCGATCAGAAGACCCTAAAACACACACACTTCAGTTTAAATCAACTGTGAACTGTGTCAAGCAGATTAATCACATTACTGTCTTCTCTTGAGCTGCTTACAGCTGAAATTAATCAATTTCATAATTGATTAAATTAATGCGGTTATTTGAAGGAAACTGAACCTGAAGATTGGAGCTGAACAATGACACAATTGTCATTTTAGAACTTTGAAGAATTTGAACTTGTCTGGTATTATTTTCCTGTTTATTACTATGAAGCTGCTTTGAAGCAATGTGTATTGTATAAAGTGCTATAGAAATAAAGAGACCTGATGTGACCAAAAACGCCTTTCGAAATCTGGTTCAAGGTGTGATTTAGGTCATTTTATGTGATTTAGCCAAGTGGGGCATGATTCTGGATCAACAGGCATTAGCCAAACAATTTTATAACAAATCTGCCCATAATCTACAGTATCAAAAGCCCACCAATTAAAGCTGTGCGTTATAGTATTTGCTCTATTTCTGCACTGTGTGTCATGCATGAGATAAACGAATTTGCGCAGATATAATGACAGATTTCAGACTCACACACGTCAGTGCAGTGATGCACTCACAAGCTCCAGTTCCCACTGTAGCATATGGAATCTTGGCAGCTGGAATCCCAGCCTGGTTGAACACGTAGTCTGCATAGAAATAAATCTAATGGGAGACAAACACACATATATTGGCATGAGTGTACATTAGATCTGAAATTTGTTTAACAGTTGCACAGTGACAATAAAACTTAACAAAAAGACTCTTTTCCACCACTGGACTGAATGGTTCTCTTTGCAAAACTGTAGTTTACCATGTCAAACCAAACAATATATACAGTATAGGCTACAGATATAAAATGACAAAAAAATAATAATAATTTGGGGGTTAGAATTACATGACACTTTTTAGCGAAAACAATGGCAAACACAATGCTTTAAAAGTTTTTCTATTGTTTTCTAAGGTGCGGTCATATTTGCAAACTGCACATTAGCAAAATTTCTGTGCAATTTCTGATTTAAAAACAAAAAAGAGAGAGAGAGAGATGAAGCAAAACCCACAAAATCACTTTTCAGATGAAGCAGTTTTCTGTTGGTCAGTTTTCACACTAATACCTATTCAAATCTGGTGAAGCCCATTTTCGCAAAGGTAAGAAAAAAATGAATGCCTTAAAAAGTTGAAATTAATTATTAATTATGAGATAAAAAGTCAAAATTATTATTAAGTCAAAATTACTTTAAAAGTCATAATTATGAGATAAAACGTTGAAATTATGACTTTAAAAGTCATAATTATGAAAAAAAGTAAAACTATGACTTATAAAGTTAAAATTATGACTTTAAGTCATAATTACAAGCTTTTAAAAAGTTGAAATTATAACTTATAAAGTCAAAATTATGACTTCAAAAGTCGAAATTATGAATTTAAAGTTGTAATTATGACATATAAAGTCAAAATTATTATAAGTTTTAAATTATTTTAAAGTCATAATTTCAATTTATCTCATAATTATGACTTTTAAAGTCCTAATTTTGACTTTTTTAATCTCGTAATAAGAACTTTTAAATAATTTCGAAATTATGACTCTAAAAGTTGTAATTATGACTTTAAAAAGTCATAATCTTGAGATAAAAAAAGTCCAAATTAACACTTATAAAGACGAAAATCGAAATTATGACTTTAAAAGTCGAAATTATAACAAGTCATAATCACAAGATAAAAAGTCGAAATTGTGGCTTCAAAAGTCAGAAATTATGAGATAAAAAGTCATAATTTCAACTTTTTATCTCGTAATCACTTCAGTAAGTCATAGTTTCGTCTTCGTAAGTCATCATTTTGACTTTTTTATTTCGCAACTATGACTTGTGGAAGAAATGGGTTTCCATATAAATCTGTACATTTTTCAGGACAGTTACGGTTTCTTTTAGAGCATACAAATGGGCAACATTGATGACGTTGGTAAACATTGAAGTAAAACGCTATGGAGGATAAAGTTACATCATAGAGAAAGGTAAACGTTTCCAGACTAGCTATGAAGAACAAAGGACAATATATTATATGCATAATATATTTTAATATTACGTGAGTATATCAGCCACAAGAAATTCTGGTAGAGAACAGTTTGTAATTGTACGGTGGAGACGATTGCAGGCTAAATATCATCAAATTTCATCTAATAACAAATTCTTTTCATTTTTTTCAGAAATGTAAGTGCTATTTATTGGTTTGATGTTGTTTCTAATTCAATGACATTCAAATACTTACTTTTTGTACAGACTCTAAGTGTGTAAATAATGTTTGTGCCTACTGTACGAGGTTCACATGACACTCCATAAAAGCTTTTAAGTGCGTGCAAAATCACTTTCATGCCCATTACAGGAGCTCAAGTAAATGTCACAGCCTCAAAGCTAAAATCTGAATGATTATATATTTTTTCCCCTCATTTGCTCTGAGAAAAGATCAGGGTTTAATCCACAGCAGGCCGATCACATGCCGTTTTGGAGTGAGAGTGGATTTTTTGTTTTATTAGTGCACACATCAGCAGTCAAGACTAATCTTTTTATATTTCAAGCCTCTAATGTGAATTGTCATTGTTTCTGGGTGTCTGAGTGAGATACACACCGCATTGATGCCGTTGAGCTGCTGGGACGTGTGGATCACGAAGAGGGTCAGGAGCTGCCAGCGAAGACTAGTGTCTGTGAAAAGCTCCCAGGGCTTTTTGGGTTTAATGCCAAGGGCACTGACCCTCTCTCTCTCCATGTCCTCCTTTTCTCCGTGGTATTTATCCGAGCCATGGAACCACATTAGAGCTGAAAGAAAGTGGCAAAGGGCATAAAATTCCGTTACTCACAAGATTCTCTTCTCCTCGCTTCTGTTCTTGGTTACGGCTCATCGGTTGGATTTAGCTCCCACAGAGCGCTCACATCATCCGTTCAAGTGTGATCATTTCAATGAGATTTTACGCTTCAGTCTTTAAACAGTTTGATTTTGTGGTTGTATGCAGCTGAGATGACAACACCATCTTTCTTTAAATGGAATCATGAGTTTGAATGTGACTCGTGACCTTAGACTTGCCAGAGAAACTGCTAAAAACAAGCAGGATACAATGATCTTTTTTTGCCTAGTCATCTTTAACGTGGTTTGTTTACCTGGGTTGTTGATTAGTTTATCTTTATCCATTTATTTATTATTTATACCATTCAGTCTTACCTAGCAGTATCTGTGACCCTGGACCACAAAATCAGTCATAAGGGTAATTTTTTTTAAACTAAGTATATATATATATATATATATATATATATATATATATATATATATATATATATATACAATATTTGAAAGATACAACTATTTGAAAATCTGAAATCTGAGGGTGGAAAATTTTAGAAAATCGCCAAATGAATGTTGTCCAAATGAAGTTCTTACCAATGCATATTACTAATCAAAAATTAAGTTTTGATATATTTACGGTAGGAAATTTACAAAATATGTTAATGGGACATGATCTTTACTTAATTTCCTAATGATTTTTGCCATAAAAGAACAATTTTGATCCATACAATGTATTTTTGGCTATTGCTACAAATATACCCGTGCAACTTAAGACTGGTTTTGTGGTCCAGGATCACATTTCTAAATTATCACATGAAGCATTTTGGTTTGTAGTTTGTAGTAACATGTGCATACATTTCATATTTACAGTTGATATTTCAATTCTAATTTTTTTAAGACGCATTAAATAGATCAAAAGGGACAATAAGGACATTTATAGTGTTACAAAAGATTTTCATTTTAAATACATGTTGTTTGTTACTATCGTGTTTCACAAAAATATTAATTATGCATTTAAAATATTTTATTTATTTTTTTAAGTTTCTGAAGATGCTGTAAATTCAGCTTTGCATCACAGGATTAAATTACAATTTAAAATATTTTCAAATATACAACCGTTATTTTACATTGTAATAATATTTCACAATAGTATTTTTTTTTTAATTAATTCAATTGAGCCTGGGTTAGCATATGAGTCCAAAAAATCTTACATTAAAAAATGCTGGGTGAAATATGGACAAACCAACAATTTGGGTTGTTTTGACCCTTTTGGGTAGTTTTAACTCAACTATGGCTTTATATTACTATTTTTAATTATTTTTAACAATAGCTATATTTCTTGCTTAAAATGAACCCCAAATGGTTTAGGAATTAACATTTATTAATACGTTCAATAAATTAACATTTAGTAATAAGTTATAATAATAATAAATAATAATTAAATAATATTCTTTTTTTAATTGCTTATTAATAAATGTTCACCTTTGCTGATGCCTCTAGTAATTATGCATCTGATTTTTAATTTACAACCTATTTTGTGTTCATTTTAAGCCAGTCATATGTGACCCTGGACCACAAAACCTGTCCTAAGTAGCACGGGTATATTTGTAGCAATAGCCAAAAATACATTGCATGGGTCAAAATGATCAGTTTTTTTTTTATCCCCAAATCATTAGGATATTAAGTAAAGATCATGTTCCCTAAAGATATTTAGTAAATGCCATACTGTAAATATATCAAAACTTAATTTTTGATTAGTATCATTAGTATGATTTGCTAAGAACTTCATTTGGACAACTTTAAAAGAGATTTCCTCAACATTTAAAAAAAAAAAATGTTTGCACCCTCAGATCCCAGATTTTCAAATTGTTGAATATCAGCCAAATATTGTCCTATCCCAATAAACCATACATCAATGAAAAGCTTATTTATTCAGCTTTCAGATGGCATAAATTGACCCTTATGACTGGTTTTGTGGTCCAGGTTAAACATTTAACCCAACCGTTTGGTTCAAACAACTCTGGGTCGCTGAGTTTGTCCATATTTCACCCAGTGCTGGGTTGTATTTAACCCAGCATTTTTTAAAGAGTATAAATCTTAATCTCATTATACTAAAATCTTACTAATGTTTGAACGAAAGTGTATTTTAACTGACCTCTGCAATCCATTAACTGATTCTAAAAAAACTTATAATAATAATTTAAAGGACAGCAGAGAGACAATCGAGGACAAATAAAATTCAGGACAACCAAATATAGTTCTTAAACCATTCTGTACCCTTTTTGCAGGCGACATCATCTCCACGGTCGATGAGCAGGTAGCGAGGGCTCTCGGGGAACCAGGGCAGAGCCAACAGCTGGATTACGGCTGGAATACAGATGGTGGACAAAAGGATAGGCCAGTACTCTTCCTTACCTAACAACTCACTGACACACAAAAACACATACACACATACATTTTACTGAGATTTTTTAAATTATCCGCAGGTGCAGTAAGAGTAATCTATTTTTGTTTTGACCTTCCTCATATTTTTTATTCGTACTGCCTTTGTTCTTACTTGAGGCCAATCACTTGTCCTGTTAGGATCCCTCCGGTGATGAAAATTGAAGTTCCCATTGCCATAGCACCACGCAGAGCTCTAGGTGCAATCTCACCAATATACAGAGGCTGCACACATATTGCGATACCTGTCATTTCAAATAAGATGTCAGTCTGTGATCACAAACAAATGCTCATAACGGAACTTAATTAATTCAAAAGGCTCATTTATGTTTAGTCATTTAGCAGATACATAAAAAAGCACATGCAATTTAAGATAAAGGCACCAAGAAATTCTACCCATTACAGAAAATCAAAAATGCAGTGGCTACCATGAAACTACTTTGCATTTACTACCAGTCAAAAGTTTTTGGTTTTATTAAATGTTTTATTATTATTATTTTTTTATTTTTTTTTTAAAGCCAGTATTTATTAATCCAAAATACAGCAAAAGCAGTAATATTGTGAAATATTTTTACTATTTAAAATATCTGCTTTCTATTTCAATATATTTTAAAATGTAATTTATTCCTGTGATCAAAACAAAATTTTTAGCATCATTACTCCAGTCTTCAGCGTCACATGATCTTTCAGAAATCTTTCTAATATGCTGATTTGCTGTTCAAGAATTTCTATTATTATCAATATTTAAAACAGTCAAATACATTTTTTCCGAAAACCTTTGATGAATAGAAAGAAATTAATACTTTTATTTACTTTTATTTAGCAAGGATGCTTTAAAAGTGATAATAAAGACATTTATAATGTTAGAAAAGATTTCTATTTCAGATCAATTCTACTCGTCTGTTTTCAACATAACAATAATAAATGTATTTCGAGCAGCAAATCATATTATTAGAAAGATTTCTGAATGATCATGTGACTGTTGTTATGATGCTAAAAATGTATGTCTAATATTTGTTTTTTTGTATACAAAAACAAACAAAACAAAAAAACATCATTCAAAAGTTTTGGGTTGGTAATTTTTTTTATGTTTTTGAAAGAAGCTGAATTTTCATCATCAGTACTCCAGTCTTCAGTGTCACATGATCCTTCAGAAATCACTCTAATATGCTGATTTGCTGCTCTTTTATAATGCTGAAGAAAGTTTTTAATGGAAATCACAATATGTTTTTTTCAGGTTTCCTGGAGTGAGTAGAAAGCTCAAAAGAACAGCATTTATTTGAAACCGAACAATGTAATAGTCTTTATCATCTCTTTTGATCACTTTAAGGCATTCTTGTGGGAAAAAAACATTCAAAATGTTGAACAATAGTATATAATAATAGTATATAATTTGCTCAAAACCTTAGGATACCTGCATTTACTCCCGTCAGGAAGCGTCCGATGATTAAAAGCTCAAAAGTGCTGGTAGGATAACTCAAGCCCATGAAGAGAGCAGCCAACAGAGCAAAGGTGTTGTTGAACAATAGTGTCCCTTTCCTAAAAAAAAAAAAAAGTTCATCTCAATGGGGCATCTCAACATTTGATCCCCCCAGTCTTGCACATTTGGTCACATCCTTCAAATATGTTCTGTACAGTGTTTTTGACTTCAATTCACCTTCCAAATTTAATGGCCAGAGTCCCACCCACAGTCGCTCCTACAAGTCCACCAAGAGTGAATATGGACACTATGGTGGACCAGAGGAGTGTGAGCACCTGAGCAGAGATTTCAGTGTTGTAGCGTTCAGTCCATGTCTGATTAATGAAGTTCTGCACAGCCTGAGAGGAAACACACAAGTAAAAAGAGCTTTGACTTGGATAATAGTAACATTAAAGGTTGTATCAGCGATTTCTAGCCTGAAACATAAAGTGTCAATTTCAGCTGACCTTTCATCACGATCCGCTCGCTGCCTGTCCCATAAATTGTCTGTGAAAAAACCGCGTCTCTCTGGTCAGCCTAGGGTCCGAGATATGCCAAAAAAAACAATCGGCACTACCAACCTTTCCACACATAAACAAACAGTGTTCCAACCAATCAGCGTCAGGGGTTTGGTGTTGTGGACTTTCGCTCCGCCTCCCTCACATTCCTGCACCAGTAGGAAAGTCCACAACACCAAACCCCTGACGCTGATTGGTTGGAACACGGTTTGTTTATCTGTGGAAAGGTTGGTAGTGCCGATTGTTTTTTTTGGCATATCTCGGACCCTAGGCTGACCAGAGAGACGCGTTTTTTTCACAGACAATTTATGGGGCAGGCAGCGAGCGGATCGTGAAGAAAGCTCAGCTGAAATTGACACTTTATGTTTTAGGCTAGAAATCGCTGATACAACCTTTAACAACAATAAAGCACTGAGAAAAAATATCTACTTTCATGTTCCGTAGAATAAAACACTTCTTAGTTAGTGAGTTACTAATCTAAGATAAAGTATGAACATTGTGAAATGTGGTTAACAATTAAAGCAAGAGACTACAG
Source organism: Garra rufa (assembly GCF_049309525.1). Taxonomy (NCBI): domain Eukaryota; kingdom Metazoa; phylum Chordata; class Actinopteri; order Cypriniformes; family Cyprinidae; genus Garra; species Garra rufa. Next base: position 49,698,580 of record NC_133365.1, read on the forward strand.
CCACAACTTTGTTTTTTATGCACTGGTTAGTTTGGAGATTTTGGCCCATTTTGCATGCATAATGTTGACTAGTGGAAAGACAACATCCAAAATACACATATACCCACGGTTTCACAGACAAGGCTTAAGCCTAGTCCCAGACTAAAATGCATATGTTAACTGTTTTAACTGAATGAAACCTGCACATATCTTAAAATATGTTAGTGCCATTGTTTTGTCTCAAGATGCACACCAAGAACTACAGCTTAAACCTGTGAAATCAGGCCTTAGTGTTTATTTTATTACACTTCATCTATTTGCATCTGTAGATTTTAATTATATCTTTAAAGGTTGTTTTCTTAAAAATGTTTTTTTCTCATACACTAAATCAGAAGTCTTCACTTACAGTGGTGGCCAAAAGTATTAGAACACTAGTATTTTCAGCAGCTAAAAACAGTTTTAAGTCAGTTATTTCTATATTTTGCTGTAGTGTGTCAGTAGGAAATATCAGTTTACATTTACAAACATTCATTTTGCCATTAATTGTAATAATCCAGTGAGATTTTTGGGTCTGAAAACAGCCAGGGCTCCACATAGAGATATCATCAGATCTAGTCTGTCTGGAATGACATGAAGAAACAGAACAAACTGAGACAGTCTAAATCCAGTAGAACTGTGGCAACATCTCCAAGATGCTTCAAGAAACCTACCTGCAAAGCTACCTGAAAAACTATGCACTTAGGGCAAAAGCTGCTTTAAATGCAAAGGATGGCCACACCAAATGTTGGTTTAATTTAGTTAGTAGAAGTTGATTGATAAAGAAAATCTATTTATGAATATTTTTGACAGCATCCTCATTTTACAGCATTTTACACAGCTTTTAACAGGACTGTAGCTTTGCAGATAGGCTTCTTAAAGCATCTTGGAGACGTTGCCACAGTTCGTCTGGATTTAGACTGTCTCAGTTTGTTGTGTTAATTCATGTCATTCCAGACAGACTGGATGATTTTGTTAACTTAGTTGAGTTTTGAATTTGTTATCTGGCTGTCTGTAAATTTTAAGTTCAGTCAACTCTAAAATGTTTAGTCAATTTTAAATGTTAAGTTGTACTAAGTGACAACTTAGATATTTGAGTTGATTTAACTTTAAATTTTAAGGCAGCTGTAACTTACCCAGCTTTAAAATTTAATAAACCATTTTTTTGTTAAGTCAACTTAAATATCTAAGTTGTCACTTAGTACACTTAGTCTTTTGCTGTAGTGTGTCAGTACACTGTAAAAGAAAAACACAATTTGTTGAGTCAACTTAAAATTATTTGTTACCCTGCTGCCTTAAAATCTGAAGTTCAGTCAACTCAAGTAAGTTTAGTCAACTTGAAATGTTAAGTTGACTAAACTTACTTGAGTTGACTGAACTTCAGATTTTAAAGCAGCAGGGTAACAAATTGTTTTAAGTTGACTCAACAAATTGTGTGTTTTTTACAGTGTACTGACACACTACAGCAAAAGATAGAAATAACTGACTTAAAACCATTTTTAGCTGCCAGTGTAAAATACTAGTGTATACTAGTGGCCTCCACTGTAGTACTTTCATACATCAAACTTTAGGTTTATTTCTATTTTGATGGATTTTACAAAGAAGGTTGTCTATAAAATATTCACCTGAATTATATTACACTTCATTCATAAAAACATGGTCTTCTAACAGTATATTCTGATTCATGGAATGCTAAAAAAAAATCCAGTCTATAAAAACCCTAATATGTTGAGAAAATCAAACAAGATTCAGATTTCTGTTCTGGAAATGTATCAAAATGAGTGTTTTTTTTATTATTATTATTTATTTTTATTATTATTATTATACAATGCCTCCTTTTCACATTTGTGTTACATTCAGAGAAATGTAATACAAAACAATTGCATCCACCTTATTTTTCCTTTAAGAGAAAGCACGGCCATTTGTAAATTGTATGGGTCTGGCTTCCTGTCTTATCCGCGTCCAGATGTTTTAGCTTTACAAAACAGCTTGTTTTGCTGCTTGATATTGCAAAAAGGTGTGTCTTACCATATTATTTTAATGTATTATCTTAATTATCAACACACTGGTTTGTAGTGCAAACAGTTTTACTGCACTTAGTTATCCTTCTTGTTATTTCCCTACAACGGCAAAGTTTATTCCACATTGAAAAATAAGGTGGATTCATGTATTATGATTAATCATCTGTGGTGATATCAATTACCAAAAATAAATAAATAGATAAATAAATGTGCACAAAACCCAAATGTGGGTTTTGGATTCAGTATATACTGTGTTATTTTTTGTGAGTCTAGCAAAAATGTGCCAGGGACCAAAATCCATATGATACATCTACAGATTTCATGTGACTTTTAGTCTGATGAGCGACTACAAAAATAACTCATACATCACACACACATACTGTATGGCTACTGTACTGAACTCCATGTGACTAATGCATATCACACAAAGTCTGCTCTACACTGAAAAAAAAAAAAAAAAAAAAACAGTCATAAGTAGCACGGGTATATTTGTAGCATTAGGCAAAATAAATTGTAAGAATTAAAGTTATCGATTTTTCTTTGCCAAAAATCATTAGGTTATTAAGTTAAAATCATGTTCCATGATGATACTTTGTAATTGTCCTACCATAAATATATAAAAACTTAATTTTTGATTAGTAATATGCATTGCTAACAACTTTGGACAACTTTAAAGGCGATTTTCTCAATACTTGATGTTTTGCACCCTCAGATTCCAGATTTTCAAATAGTTGTATCTTGGCCAAATATTGTCCTATCCTAATCAATGAAAAGTTTATTATATTATTATATATTTATTTATTCACCATTTAGATGATGTATAAGTCTTATTAAAAAATATGACTGGTTTTGTGGTACAGGGTCACATTTATGGTAAAATGCCAATGGCTGTGTTTGCCAGAGCTTTACCTCAAAAAAAAAAATATGGCAGCAACATTTCAGGTTTTACCATCTTAAATGTTAAATCTTCCAAAAACTGCATATTATCAGTCTTTACTGTAAAATTACATTAACCAATTAACAGGTTTTCACTGTGGCATTTTTACAGTTTTTTACTGTTAAAAATCACACTTATTTTATGCAGTGTACAAAAACATAAACAGGCTTAAGTGAAGTGATAAGAATAAACATTAATGCACACATTTCTTACCTTGGTAGGTGCATTTATGATAGATATATTGTACCCATACTGAAACGTTCCACCAATGCCAGCTGCCCAGACAGCCAGAAGAAGAGACTTACTGGGAACCTAAAGATAGAAGACAGAGTACAAAAGCCATTTTCAAAAGTGAGTTTGATTTAAACTAATCATTAACAGCTCATATTTAGAGTAACTAAGAATAGAGTATCTAATGAAGTGAAGAAACCTGCAGTATTGCAACACCAGAAGTAACTGAACAGTAAAGAGTTGTGAAAATATGCAATATACAAATATACATGCAAATGTACAATACAGTAAATTTGGTATAAATATAATATGCAAGACACTGAAAATATAGCATGAATATTAAAGTCAACAGCTAGTCATAACCTACTAGTAATAAATGTTTTAATAATAACAATAATAATAACTAAAAACGTTAAATATATTTTAAAAATAATAAAAAGTAATTAAAACTTCTTGTATTTTAACCATACCTTTATATAATAACAACAGCAACAACTTATAAAAATGTTCATATATTTTTTTTACCTTTATTTGTTGAGGTGGTTCTTTGAAATCTTTAAGTAAAGGATGATATTCCTTAAGCTCTTCGTTGTCTTTGTCCATTTTTGAAACACGTTTAAAATATTTAAACATTTTTGCTCTAAATCACAGATTCAGACTGTCTCTAAAATGCGAGCTCATCCTAGGACACAACTGCTCTTAGTGCTCTAGATAAGGTGCATAACAGTTATACTAGCAGAAATACAATCGTGCTCTTGTTTATAGCATGAGCATTGAAAAACTGCATGGGTTCAGAGTTAATTCAGGATGAAATTCCCTTCTGAGCAACGGAGAAGCTCTGTAGGGATATTTTTTGACTTTTAACACATGCATGTGAATTGCTTTTCCACGTTCAGTCCCGTGGATAATCGTGTGGAGAGACTTTGTTGTGCGCCGTAAATTCGAAGTCAAATGAAGGCTTACCTTTTTTCTTAAAGTTGTAGACTCTTCTGGGCCATTCATTTTAAGTTCATTCATTTAGAGTAACATTTGAAGTTAAGAGTGATAAAGAGCTGAGCTATTCCATCATGCTTTCCAGGTCTCACTGCAAAGATTATCTATGAAGGGAGGTAGGTCTGTATGCAGTCATTAGTGTAATCATAAGCTCCAGTTGACCACAGCTTTACAATTACTTCAGGCGCAAATTCAGAATTGTAAATGTAAGATTATAGTTGGATTGTTGTCTGTTTGGTTACTTGTGATGATTTTTTGACTAGTTGACTGTTCTTTGCGAGTAGAAACATTTATTCAACTATATCAAGCATTGTGTTGTTTGGCCTTTGATCACAAAGAGCACATTGTTGCTGTTTCAGTCAAGTGACCTGCAGAGCCCATAAGCCTCTCTCTGATTCATAGAAAACTCAACCAGTTTAGAAGTCTCTATACCAGCTTCATCGTTTTATTGAAACATTTTGCATTTGAAATCTAAAGCATGGTGAAGGGTGTCAGTCAAGAAATGATTATCTAAGATGCTTGAGACAGAATTCCTTCTGTCTCACCAAACTCAGATTCTGTCCTAATGCCTAACCACAGGCCTAGTTTAGATATAAACTGTTCAGTAAAAGTAGCCATGCTTTCATTGACCACAAGAGGGCAGATATTAGAAGAGAAATTAGTCTAAAAAAGCAACAACCGTTCTAAGCAGCATGTATTAGATGGAAAATACTACTAATAACTACTACGCATAATAATATATAATATGTGCAGTCAAACCTAAATTTATTCAGACACCTTCAAGATTTCTCACATTATCACAGTTTATTCGCTATAGTTTAGAAAATGGTAATAAAATATGACAAGAACAAATTCATCTTGATAATTTCGGATAACTTTGATAAAAAAGGTATGTAACAAAACATGGTCAGGTCAAAGTGTTGAATCAATTTTTCGCTGTATGAAGAATTTTTGGGCATAATATGTCACAGTATACTTTATTTTGCTATCCTCACTTACATAAATGAACCATAGTGTCCCACTTGTAAAAAAAAAAAAAAAACACTAGTTAAAAAATATCAAATTTTAATCTGGTGTCTGAATTATTTTTGGTTTATTATGTATATATAATAAAAATATTATTATGACTACTGCACATACAAACAAATTATAATTTGAAGTAAGTTAAATTAGTTGAAAGGGGTTAATCAGTATATATTGCAGTAAGGAGTTTTAAGGCACTTCACTTTGATTTTAAGAATTAAGAAAAGTTGTTGGTACTGATATGGAAAAAATAGCATATAATATCTAAAAATTCATATTTTTAGTTATTTTATTTTATTTTATTTTATATGTTAGTTAGTTAGTTAGTAGTATTAAATAGAGGGCACATAATTAACATGACATGTACAGATATTTTGTCCCTAAACACATTTTTCCCATTCAAAGCATAATATCTTTAGCTTAATTTAAATTAATATTAGACTATTTGCATTAATTTATTTTTTTTTTTCTGTAACAAAAAGCAAAAAGCTGAGAAGAGATATCTGTTGTTGAAAAAGATAACTGGTGAAATGGTTATTTGACTTATTTTTGATATAAGATTGAGATATTCCTGTTTGAGTATTATTATGCATTAATTGATGTACAGTATATGTTTTGTAACTTTACAAATGTAAATGAATACTATTACAATGTACAATGTGATTTGAGTTTAATTTGTTATTTATTTATTTATTTATTTATTTATTTATTCTTGCTAAAAAGAGGGCATATAATTACTTTTTAGTATGACGTTTACAGACATTTTTTGTCCCTAAACACATTTGCCCAATTTAGAGAATAATTCCTTTAGCTTAATTTAAATTAATATTAGTCTATTTCACACTGACTTAATTTTTTTATTCTATAATTCATATAGAGATCAACAATAAATCTGACAAGACATATGAGTTGTTAAAAATGATTATTTCACTTGGTTCACTTATTGTTAAAACTAGATTGAGTATAATAATTACTTTTTTGTATGACATTTACCTATATTTTATTCCTAAATACATTTTTCTCATTCAGAGCATAATTTCTTCAACCATTTTTCACTGAATTAAAGAATTTTTATTCTTCAATTTCCGAAAAAAAAAAATTTAAATAAATTTTAAAAATGCAAAAAAGCTGTGAAGATAAAAGCTTGACTTATTTATACAATTGAGATATTTCCGTAGTTAAATGCACTTTTACTTACTGGTATTGAAAAATGGCCAATATATATATATAAAAAAAAAATAACATTTCAATGTGCAACATATTGCACATAGCATTTAGGGGAGCTTTTATTTGTTTATTTATTTATTATTATTTTTAAAAGTGAATTATTCTTGCTAAATAGAGGGCACATAATTACTATTTAGCATGACACTTACAGATATTTGAGTTCATTTGAATTAATATTAAACTATTTTCCACTGAATTAAAGAATATTTAACAATGCTGAAAAGACATATGTCACCTTTATTTAAATAGTACTTTTCCATATGTGACCCTGGACCACAAAACCAGTCAATTTTTTGAAATTGAGATTTATACATCATTCTAAAGCTGAATACAGTAAATAAGACTTTTTTTTAATGTATGTCATTGATTGTTAGGACAATGGCAATATTTGGCAGAGATACAACTGTTTGAAAATCTGGAATTAAAACTAAAAAAATCTAAATATTGAGAAAATCACCTTTAAAGTTGCCCAGATGAAGTTCTTGGCAATGCATATTACTTATAAAAAAAATTAAGTTTTAATATATTTACGGTACAAAATGTACAAAATATCTTCATGGAACATGATCCTTACTTAATATACTAATGATTTTTTGGCATAAAAGAAAAATCGATCATTTTGACCCGTACCATGTATTTTTGGCTATTGCTACAAATATATCCGTGCTACTCAAGACTGGTTTTGTTGTCCAGGGTCACATATCTGTTGCTTAAAAAAGATAATTGACGTTATTTGACTAATCTTTGATATAAGATATTCCTATTCCATTATTATTATTTATAAATTGACGTATATGCTATTGCTTGTAGATGCACGAATTGAATAAATAGTAGTAATTGTTATCATTTAAATGTAATATTGTCTTATTTATTTGTTTCGCTTAATTTCAATCAAAGTCCCTTTAAGCCCCGCCCTCTGGGCGCTCACGTGACTTCGGTGCGCCTGGTAACAGAGAAAGCGTCGCTCATGGAGAAGCTGAACGCAAGGAGCCCTGGAAGATTTACAACCAAAACGGATCACTATGCGAAATAAATCCTTCGTTCACGTACTTTCTACAAGCTTCGATATCACACACACACACACACACACACACACACACACACACACTCATGCGAGCCGTTCACAATAACACTGACACAATGACTGGGATATCCGGCTAAGCGTCTTAAGGCTTGGGTCGGTAAGTTTTGTTTTGGTCTCACGAACTTCATTTAATGCACATCTTTGTATGCCTCATGTAACGTTAGTTGTATAACAGATGCATTCATTAAAAGCGTTGCATGTTTGTCAAGAAGTTCTTGCTGGTTTGCCTTCAAAAGAACAATGCATTTTGCACCGGTGCATCTCTCTCTCTCTCTCTCTCTCAATCTCTCTCTCCCTTTCTCTTTCTTTATATGTAGCTGTTTCATATCTAAAGGTTGATTGCAGGAGATGAAGATATTGGTTTGGCCAAATATTGCCATATTGCATCTTACTTGTTACCTAATGCGATGAGGCACTAATGCACTTAATAGGATTCAGGTCGCCCTCCCTGTCTTCCAGGAGCTCCCTGAAGCAAGCTGTGTCCATACATAACTGAACCCAATACATAACTGATTACCAGCTTATGCTAGAGACAACATCAGCATCTGTTCTTGGCAGGTAATAGCTCCCTTGTGAGCCTGCCAGAGACTTGATGTCTTCATCAACTTATGTAAAAAACTGTAATTCTCACAGATCCCGAAAGAGATAGAAGATGGCTTGCGCTGTGCAGAGATGAGAGAAACCTCATGATATCGGGTGATTAGATGCCCACACAGGCATGGGAAAACTACAGAGCAAGTTTCGGCGGCGCTCGGACCTTTACAAGTGAGATCTAATGAGCAGTGATGTTTTGACAGCTGGTTGTATTGAGTTTATGCTCATTGAGGCTGTATTGTTGACAGGGCCAAAGAGGGGTCAGAGCCTGCACCTGTGCACCAGGTAGTGCAGTATGAACCCGCTCACATAGATGCCATCAACTGTGTCGTCAGCCTGACCTCTGACCTGTGTGTGTCAGGAGGGCATGACCAGGTGAGCTGGAGAAGCTTTGAATCGGAGTGAGGTTTGGAGATTAATTAGCGTTAGTGGTGTTGGATGTCAAAGGTGAAGTGTAAAATTACTTCAGCATCCAATGGAATTGCACAAATAATTCAGCCTTTGCTAAGCTCTGCCCACCTGGATTGCTGTTGCTGACTCATTAAGTGGGTAAAACTGACCACAACATTTTATCTTTTTTCTTTTTTAAAGAAATTGATATTACTCAGCAGGGATGGAAATTAACTTTTTTGTCCACCGGCCAGTGTGGCTGGTGGATTTCAAAATCTACCAGCCACTAAATGTTTTTAACCGACAATGTGTAGCTGCATGTGAAAATTAATACTACAAGATCTACTATACTTGAGCAGTTTATTTAATCTCACATCTCAATAAAATATTGACATTTTCTCTTTCTCTCTCTTACAAACCCAGGGATCAAAGCAAGAAAAAAACAAAACTTCTAACTTAAAATTTTTCCTCCAAAATATCTTTGCCAAACACCATTCAATAGCCATACCTGTCACACATCCACTTTATAAGCAGTTTGTGTCCTTCTTACAGTGCGTGTCCTACTAATTTAAAACATGTTGAAGCATCTTCTGATCAATAATAAAAAATTCTGATAAAAAATTAGCCTTGAGGTGATAATTGACTCATTAATGTGATTTACAGTGGCAGTTTCTTTTTACCTTTATGGTATTTTTTTATTAAATGTCATTATATGTCAATTAAAAAAATTATTTATTATATTTTATTTTTAAAATGTCTAATTAAAACAATTTAATAGCAGAATAAGACAACTATATTACCAATCATATAAAATTAGTATTAATAAAAAATAATTTGTACTACAGAGGTGGCACAAAGGAACACAAAAGTGGCTTGTAGGTGCAATTTCAGACATTTAATGAGGCTCAGGGGTGGCATAAGTGCAAATGTATTCATGTTGAGATAAATGTATTAAATATACATTTTTTAATATAGAAATATTACGTTTTAAATAACTAAGTATACGTTACAATGACACTAAATCCACCAGCAGGTGGCAGTAAGACAAGTTATTTGTTCGAACGGCTGATTCATTCGGGAAAGAAGCGAGAATGGATGATAATGAACTGAAGATTGGTTCAAAACGCGCTTTCATTCATTAATGAAACACCGCTATTTTGCTTTTAGAGATGCGCAGCGGCTGAGCTGCTACTCATTTAGAAATATTTTCATTTAAAGAAATAGAGTAAAATCAGGCAATAGAGATGTAGTCAGACAACGCAAGTCATTTTATATTTTCTTGTTTTTCAACTGTTGTATTAAATCAATATTACATTTGCTTACTCCCTTAACAATGGTTTAAATCTGTCACTCTCCTTTTCGCGTTCTGTGGGCGCACAGACCATAATCTATAGAGTGCGCAAATGAGTCTCTCTTTCATTAAATAAGCAGGACTCAAAAGCACGTGCAAATGATAGATTCCAATGTGTATTAATACCCGCGCCGAAATTCTAGTGCTCTGTGTTCTCTGCTAAATAACGAATTGTGAATGATGCCGAGATGATTTTTTGGTTTGCCGTCAGAACAACAACAATGTTTATACGTATACGTTTATATATCACATTACACGTTTTTTTGAAGGTGTGCCTCCGCTAAAAGTGTCCGCCGTCGTCTTCTTCGTGTATTTTAACAGCAGTTCGCAACCAACGTTAAGGTGCATTACCGCCTCACGCCGTCCGGTTGAAGTATGTCATTTTTATTTACCCGCCACGGTGGCCGGTGGGTGAAGCGAGTTTACCCGCCACAACACAAAATCACCCGCATTTAGCTGGTGGCGGGTGCTAATTTCCATCCCTGTTACTCAGTAACATTAGAAAACTGTTCAGTCATTTTTGTAAAAAAAAAAAACAAAAACAAAAAAGTATAAATATTAGTTGGAAAGACTTCAATAAAAATGAAAAATTGTTGCCTCAAATAAGTTGAAGCTGAAGTACTAAAATTACAAAAATTAAAACTGAAACAAAAGTAATATATAAATGAATATATATTCACTACCAGTCAAAAGCTTTTGAAGTTTTTTTGTTTTTTGAAGAAGCAGGGCTCGACATTAATGCTTGTCCGCTTGTCCGGGACAAGTGGATTTTGTGAAAGGGCAAGTGAAAGAGGATTTTACTTGCCCGACCGGACAAGTAAACTGATTAAAACATCAATTACAAACAATAACTAGCGCAGCAACGAAACATTGGTTAGAATAATTCTGATTGTAAATGACTGAAAACGGACAGTATCAAGTATCAAGCTCATGCAGTCTATCTGACTCACGGAAAATCAAAATATAGTGACATTGATTTTATACAACAGTAGTTTGTACTTTTACTATTTAAAATACATTTCCAGCATCATTACTCCAGTGTTCAGTGTCACATGATCCTTCAAAAATCACGATGTGCTCAAGAAACATGTTTTGTTATTATTACTATTATCAATATTTAAAAAAGTTAAATATGTTTTCAGGATTCTTTGATGAATACAAAGATCCAATGATGAGCACTTATTAGAAATAAAAAGCTTAATAGAATTATACAAATTAATATTTTTGTTTAGCAAAGATGCTTTAAATTGATCAAAAGTGATGATAAAGACATTTATAATATTACAAAATATTTCTATTCCAGGTAAATCTGTTCTTCTGAACTTTTTATTTATCAAAGAAGCCTGAAAAATAGCATAATAAGTGTTTAAGCAGCAAATCAGAATATTAGAATGATTTCTGAAAGATAATGCGACTGGAGTAATGATGCAAAAAATGCAGCTTTGAAATCACAGGAATAAATTCCATTTTAAAATGTATTCAAATAGAAAACAGTTATTAAAAGGGCAAAACTATTTCAAATTTTTACTGTTTTTGCTGTACTTCAGATCAAATAAATGCAGACTTGGTGAGCAGGAGAGAACTGTAAAACCGTACTGTTCAACAAAAGTGGACGTGTGTGTGTGTGTGTGTGTGTGTGTGTGTGTGTGTGTGTGTGTGTGTGTGTGTGTGTGTGTGTGTGTGTGTGTGTGTGTGTGTGTGTGTGTGTGTGTGTGTGTGTGTGTGTGTGTGTGTGTGTGTGTGTGTGTGTGTATAAAACAATTACAAATCAAATCAAATTACCAAAACTTTAAATAAAATTATGAAATTAAAAACTGAAAAGATAAAAATAAAGACTTTCAGAAAATAATGCATAAATATTAGTTTAAAAAAATGTCAAGTTTAAGGTTGATTAAATTGATTTCTGTCATTGTTTTTTGGTCAGGCTGTTGTTGTCTATGACTGGAGATCTGGAAAACGGTGTAAATCTTTTCAGGGCCACAACAGAGAGATTACAAAGGTAATGACATTTCAGTTATTTCCTCTAATTTGATTAGACAAGCAAAGCTTGAACTTTTGAAAAAGTTTTCATTGGTGGAGCTAAAATGAATAAAACAAATATTGTTTAAAGGCATAGTTCACCCAAAAATCATTAATTACTCACCCTCAAGTCGTTCCAAACCTGTAAGACCTTCATTCATCTTCAGAACATAAATTAGGATTTTTTTTATGAAATACAAGAGCTTTCTGACCCTCCATAGACAGCAAGGGTCCTAACACGGTCAGTGCCCAGAAACGCAGTAAGGACATTGTTAAAATGGTCCATGTGACATCAGTGGTTCAACTGTAATTTTATGAAGCTATGAGAATGCTTTTTGTGTGCAAAGAAAACCAAAATAATGACTTAATTCAACAATTCATTATGGAGCGTGCCATAGCTCTCGGATTTCATTTAAAATATCTTAATTTGTGTTCTGGTGAAATAAGGTCTTACAAATTTGGAATGACATGAGGGTGAGTAATAAATGACAGAATTTTCATTTTTGGATGAACTATCTCTTTATTTCACACATGTAGAGATGATACAATGAGTAAGGGTTTTTAATGTACTGTGTGTATAAATCTCTCTGTTTTTCTTTAGTTATGTTGTTTTAAAGGAAGCTCCTCAATCTTCAGCGCATCCCGTGATAAGACGGTGCTGATGTGGGATTTGGGTCGAGATACAGAACCCGTCCAGGAGTTTTGTGGCCATGAGCTTGTAGTTAACGGGGTAGCGGTAGGCCCAGGTGAGCAAACCATCAAACGATAAAATGGTATGACCACAAAATCTCAATCACAATCCTGTAATGTGGTTTTATTCATTTGTAGATGGCTCAAAGCTGTGCACGGGCTCTCGTGATAACTCCATGCGCCTCTGGGACATTGAATCAGGAGAATGTCTACAGAAAAACACCATCTCACGTAACCTGGTTAGAAAGGCTTGTCTTCAGAAAATGACTTGTGTTCTGATATCCTTGTGAACAGAATGTGCTAATATACTTTCTAGTTACTGAATATGAACATGTCCTGTCCTATTTAAGGTGACCCATCTATGCTGGGTACCAGGAAGCACATCTATTGTCCAAACCTCAGAAGACAAAACTATCAGGTCAGGAGATCGCTGATATGTCATATGATCTATTGTTTTGGTGAATTGTTGTTGTTTACAGAGATGGATTTCTCTGGAAATATTTGCTAAACAAATAGGCTGCATGGTTATGTTAATTATATCACCACACAACTCTGTATATAAATTTAGATATACTGTATAGTGTATCTGTGATGCTTTACAATAAGGTCTTTTTACATTAACTTACGCTAACTACCCATATTACGTAATTAGTTTGTTACAATGCTTTTTTAATCTTTGTAAAAGTTTGTTATCAGTTCATGTCAGCTTAGGTTCATTAAATGATATTTAAAGAAATAGTTCAACCAAAAATTATAATTTGCTAAAAATTTGCTCTCGGGCCATCTGAGATGTAGATGAGTTTGTTTCTTTATTAGAACAGACTTGGAGAAATTTAGCATTACGTCACTTGCTCATCAGTGGATCCTCTGCAGTGAATGGGTGCTGTCAGAATGAGAGTCCAAACAGCTGATAAAAATATCACAAGTAATCCACGTGACTCCAGTCTATCAATTAACATCTTGCAAATTGAAAAGCTGCATATTTGTTAGAAATATTTTAATGTATCATATACCACTGCTTCCAGAAAAAATACGAGTCATCCGCTTCCTCCAGTAGAAAAAAAAAATCTATCCTCTGTTGTCTTCTTACATCACAATTTGAATGAAATGAAACAATATGAAGTTGAAAACATCTTGTTGATGATTTTTTCTTAAAAACACAGAGCTTTTCACTTCACAATTAACACATTAACTGATAGACTACAGTGGTATGGATTATTGTGATGTTTTTATCAGCTGTTTGGACTTTCAGAGGGTCCATTAGTGAGCAAGTGATGTAATGCTAAGTGATGCCCATCTCTTACCTGTTAAATATGACTGTAAGGCATGAAATTATTTTCTGTATAGCTGCCTTGAAACATTGCATACACTACAAGTCAAAAGTTTATGAACAGCAAGGTTTTAATGTTTTTTTTTAAATGGTTTTACTATTCAAAATAACTGTTTTCTATTTGAATATATTTTAAAATGTAATTTATTTCTGTGATTTCAAAGCTGAATTTTTAGCATCATTAATCCATTCACATGATCATTCAGAAATCATTCTAATTTTCTGATTTGCTGATCAAAAAAACATGGATTATTACGTTGAAGACAGCTAGTAGAATTTTTTTTTCAGATGTCTTTGATGAATAGAAAGCTTAGAAGAACAGCATTTATCCAAAATAGAAATCTTTTGTAACATTTATAAGTGTCTTTATCATCATTTTTTTTATCAAATTAAAGCATTCTTCCTAAAAACTTCTAAAAAAAAAAGTTATACTGATAAGGGACAACACAAACAATGAAAACATATTTTATTACATAAACAGTTAATACATCAACATACGCACCATTAGCAGCTATTACTGCTCTGCATAATATGGTCATCTGAGCTGTCAGTTTATTCAAACATTGACTTGATATATTACTCCAAGCCTCCTGAAGGATTGCCCAAAGGTCATGCACATGCTGATATCGTCCAAAACCACACTTTGCCAGGGGTGTTTCCAAACTTTTGGAGTGTAGTGTATAATTGTTGCAAAAGCTGTTTATTTAGGATAAATGCTGATCTTTGGATCTTTCTAATCATCAAAGATTCCTGAACAAAAGGTACTCAACAGTTTTAGATATTGATAAGGACAATAAAATGAACTGCAAATCAGTATATTAGAATGATTTCTGAAGTATCATGTGACACTGAAGACTGAAATCTGATGCTGAAAATGTAGCTTTGATCATATTTAAATAGAAAGCAGTTAGTTTAAAGGGATGGTTCGGAGTAGAATTGACTTCATTGCTATGCACTCCGAAGCCCATGTAAATACCCCATCCGAAGTTTTTTTTTGCCTTAGTCAAACATTTATGAAGATATTAGAGTTTTTCGAATTGCTTGTTACAGGAGTGAATGGTACATGTGGTGTATCTCGTGAATTGCACCACTAAACGTGCAAGTAATCTTACCAAACTTGTACAGTAGTGTAAATAGGTTATGTACTCACAAAACGCTGCATCAGAACATTTGTAAGTCCACCATGAGTGTTTTAAAAACACGTTTTACCCGAGAACTACTAGTCTCAGAAACTACAAGTCGACGTCACTTCCCTGGTTTGAAAAAAGCACGTAAAAGTCCTCCTACTACATCTGTGTGCATGTCAAATTGTAGGAGGACTTTTACGTGCTTTTTTCAAACCAGGGAAGTGACGTCGACGTGTCGCCATTTGTAGTTTTTGAGACTAGTAGGGATCGGCTAAAACGTGTTTTTAAAACACTCATGGTGGACTTACAAATGTTCCGATGCAGCGTTTTGTGAGTACATAACCTATTTACACTACTGTACAAGTTTGGTAAGATTACTTGCACGTTTAGTGGTGCAATTTACGAGATACACCACATGTACCATTCACTCCTGTAACAAGCAATTCGAAAAACTCTAATATCTCCAAAAATGTTTGACTAAAGTAAAAAAAAAACTTCGGATGGGGTATTTACATGGGCTTCGGAGTGCATAGCAATGAAGTCAATTCTACTCCGAACCATCCCTTTAAATTATAAATATATTTTACAGTATTACTGCTTTGCTGTATTTTGGATCAAATAAATTCAGGCTTGGTGAGCAGAAAAGACTTATTTAAAAAAAAAAACTTTTGACTTATAGTGTATTATGAAAAGCACTACAGTATATTAATGATTTTGATTTGTGTGTTGGTTTGTACGATCTGTCTCAGGGTGTGGGATAGCCGTACCTGGCAGGTCACTAACACATTTCCGGCAAAGCAGTACATCCAGACACACTGTGATATCAGCTCCAATTGTTACCACCTGCTGTCATCCAGTAATGGTTTCGGCGGTCAGGGTTGTGAGGCCACGGTGAGTGTGTGTACGGATACTGCCGGGACACAGTTCTTCATGTACCTGAATTTATACATTTGTGTGTTTATGCTTGTGTATAGCTGTGGGACCTCAGACAGCCTGGTTGTAAGGTGGCCGAATACAGAGGACACCTGCAGACCACAGCATGCTGCGTGTTTGTGCCTCCCCGTCCCGGATGTCCTGCCCTCGTGGCATCGTCGTCGTATGACAGCTCTGTAAAAATATGGGACCAGAACACAGCAGGTAACACATAAATACACTTTTAAACATAAACCGCTGAATTGGCCAGCTGGCTCATGGGTTAATAAACAAGCTTCCTGTTTATGAAGTCAAGTCAGAAAACTCTCTAAGAAGCTTTAGATTAGATAAAAAGAAAGTTTGAGAGGACCCAGCCTCAGCTGGGGAAGCACATCTTCCCAGCTGACATTTGTTTAATTAAATATAAATATTTAAATATATGTTACATAGTAATTATTTTAGTGTTGAGAATAAATTTAAAGTCAAAAAGAAATTAATATTTGTTAAATATATGTACACTACTATTAAAAGTTTGGGGTCAGTAGGGATTTTCTTAAAGGAATTAATACTTATATACAGCAATGATATATTAAATGGATCAATGATGACAGTACAGTCATTTTTATGTTACTAAAGATTTCTATTTCAAATAAATGCAGTTCTTTTAAACTTTCTATTTTTAAAGAATTCTGGAAAAGTCACAAAAATATGAGTGGCACAACTGTTTTCAACATTGATAAAAAGTATTTGACAAAAGTGTTTCTTGAGCAGAAAAATCAGCATATTAAAATGATTTCTCAAGGATCATGTGACATTGAAGACTGGAGTAATTATGCTGAAAATTCAGCTTTATATTACAGGAATAATATTTTAAAATATATTAAAACAGACAACAGCTTAATTTAAATAGCAATAATATTACACAATATTACTGTTACTGATGTATTTTTGATTAAATAAATGCAGTCTTGGTGAGCATAAGAAACATTTCAAAAGCATAAATTCTTACTAACCCCAAATATTAATAATTTAGTTATTTAACATGCATAAAGATATTTTTTCTGTGAGTAGTATTTAAAGTGCTTTTAAAATCCAACATCCATTTAAAGTCAAAAGAATCTGCTAAATTGAATTAATTCAATCAAAATATGAGGGATCATACAAAATGCATAATATATTTTTATTTAGTACTGATCTGAATAAGATATTTCACATAAAAGACATTTACATTTAGTCCACAAGAGAAAACAATAGTTGAATTTATAAAAATAACCCAATTCAAAAGTTTTCATACAGTTAATTCTTAATGCTGTGTTGTTACCTGAATGATCCACAGCTGTAGTTTTTTTTTTGTTTAGTGGTAGTTTTTCATGAGCCCCTTGTTTCTCTTGAGTAGTTAAACTGCCTGCTGTTCTTCAGAAAAAATCCTTCAAGTCCCATAGATTCTTTGGTTTTTTTTCAATCTTTTCACACTGAGGACAACTGAGGGACTCATATGCAACTATTACAGAAGGTTCCAACGCTCACTGATGCTTCAGAAGGAAACACGATGCATTAAAAAGAGCTTTGGGGGGGGGGGGGTGAAAACATTTTTCATATTTTGCATTTCTATTTTTTTTTTTTTTGTTCTGCCCTTCAGAAGCTACAGAAGATACTTACATGTTTCTCAGAAGACAAAATAAGTTAAATTTATCCTGATCTTCAAAATCAAAAAGTTTTGCCTTAATGCATAGTGTTTACCCTTGAAGCGACAGTAAGCGTTTGAACCTTCTGTAATAGTTGCATATGAGTGCCTCAGTTGTTCTCAGTGTGAAAAGATGGATCTCAAAATCATACAGTCATTGTTGGAAAGGGTTCAAATACACAAAAATGCTGGAAAAGCAAAACATTTGTGGAACCCGAATGATTGTCCTCAAGAACAGCGGGCAGTTTAACTGTTCAGGACAAAGAAGGGACTCATGAACAGCTAACAAAAAACCACATCTGTGGATCATTCAGGTAAACAACACAGTATTAAGAATCAAGTGTATGTACACTTTTGAACGTGGTCATTTTTATAAATTCAACTATTATTTTCTCTTGTGGACTACATGTAAATGTATTTTATGTAAGATATCTTATTCAGGTCAGTACTAAATAACAAATAACATGCATTTTGTATGATCCCTCTTATTTTGGTAAAATAATTAACATTTTGCAGATTCTGCAAGGTGAATGTAAACTTTTGACTTCAACTGTATTTAAGAGCTGTGATTTACTGTGACAATGAATGCTTTTTAGCCAGGTTTTTGATGATAAGTGGAATTTAAATGCAAATGCTTTCTGAAACAAGCTGCTTTTGCTAAACATGTCAAGCTGGTATGATCGTGTAAAAAAAAAAAAAAGAGTCACATCTGCTTAAAATGTAAATGGTTTAATTGTTGTCTCCTCCATATTCTCTCTTCAGAATGTTTGTACACATTAACACTGGACGGTTCGGGGCCTGTGGTGTCTCTGGCTCTGTGTGACTCCAGCAGTCTGCTGTGTGCCAGTTTTAACACAGGACTGCACCAACTTCATCTAGATCAGGGAGCAGTGCCCAGCCTCACTGAAGTGGCTCGCTTCTGACGTCCATCTGGACCACCTGGAAAATCAAACTGATGAGTTAAGACAAACAAATTTAATAAGTGGAACTCCTAGAACTAAGACTGCACACTACGCTTCCAAAGTATGTTGACACCCTATTCTTATTAAAGGAACCAGTCTTTGCTAAAAAAAAAAAAAAAATTTACTTGCGTTCAGTGCATCCAAGATGTAGATGGGTTTGTTTCTTCATCTGAACAGATTTGGAGAATTTTAGAAATGCATCACTTGCTCACCAATGGCTCCTCTGCTGTGAATGGGTGCCTTCTGAATCCAAACAGCTGATTAATAACATCACAGTAATCCACACCACTCCAGTTCATCAATTAACATCTTGTGAAGCAAAAAGCTGTCTGTTTATAATAAACAAATTAATCATTAACAAAATAAGAATCTGTATTGATCACTTGATCCAGTGGAAAAACGTCTTTGAATGAAATAATCACAGATTGAGAACTGTTTAAGAGACAGTCCAAAACAGCTCTGAACTAATTTGATTTTGATTTATTTGAGTCACAGGAGGAAGCATTTGAATGGATTTTGGACTGGTTATTTTTGGTCAGAGGCAATGTAAAGTTAAAAACCTTGATAGATTTGTTTCTTTCAAACAGATTTGTTCCTTACAAGCAGCTTTTTGCTTCACAAGATGTTAACTGAAGGACTGGAGTGGTGTGGATTACTTGTGATGTTTTTATTTGCTGTTTGGACTCTCGTTCTGACGGCACCCATTCACTAAAGAGTATCCATTTGTGAGTTAGTGGTAATGCAAAATTTCAAATCTGTTCTGATGAAACAAACTCATCTGCAACTTGGATTCCCTGAGGATGAGTACATTTGCAGCAAATGTTCATTTTTGGGTGAGCTATTCCTAACAGGTTGGCCCTTTCAGCCATGCCTCATTACTAACAGGAGCATAAAATCAAGCATGTGTCCATGCAGTCGTCTTGTGTCTAATTTGTAAATTGTAGTGTCTAAAAGCAATGAGACACAAAAAAAAATCCCTGCCTGCAGAAATGATTTAGAGTATGGCATTTTCCAAATATGGCCTAATTCAGGGTCAGAAATGATTGGAGAGGAGAGGTGTGATGTTTTTTTCTGTGAGTGTATGTTGCTGTGTAAACAAATGTGGGCAATAAAATGCCGCTCAACTTCTGCTTGGTTGCTGAATATGCTTGAATATGTTTTTGGAAGCCAGGAGTGTAAAGTACTGGAATAATTGTACTTTCAGTTGAGGTCAAAAGTTTACATCCCTCCTTCAGAATCTGCAAAATGTTAATTATTTAACCAAAATAAGAGGGATCGTACAAAATGCATGTTATTGTTTATTTAGTACTGACCTGAAGGAGATATTTTACATATGATGTTCACAAGAGAAACTAATAATTGAATTTATAAAAATAACCCCATTCAAAAGTTTACATCCCCTTGATTCTTAATATTGTGTTGTTACCTGAATGATTTTTTGCCTAGTGATAGTTGTTCATGAGTCCCTTATCTGTCCTGAACAGTTAAACTGCCTGCTGTTCTTCAGAAAAATCCTTCAGGTCCCACAAATTCTTTGGTTTTCCTGCATTTTTTTTTTTTGTATTTGAACCTTTTCCAACAATGACTGTATGATTTTGATCCATCTTTTCACACTGAGAACAATTACAGAAAAATTACAGAGAAACTATTACAGAAAGTTCAAACGCTGGGGGTGAAAACCTTTTGAATCTGAAGATCAGGGTAAATTAAACTTATTTTGTCTTCTGGGAAACATGTAAATATCTTCTGTAGCCTCATAATATTTACACAAAATCTCCATTCTGTTCAAAGGTTTTCACCCCAGCTCTTGCCAGGGTCATTTTTTTTTTAATAAATTCAACTACTATATGTAAACATCGTTTATGTGAAATATCCTAGTCAGGTCAGTACTAAATATACAATAACATGCATTTTGTATGATCTTATTTTGGGAAAATAATTAACATTTTGCAGATTCTGGAAGATTCTAAAGTTTATCCATCACTTTAACTCTTGTTGAAACTGAATACTTGCTCAAAAATCACAGTTAATAGTCCCTACGATTTAATAATTTAATTCAGAACTGATAAAATCCAACTGTGAAAAATAATCGGCCACAACAACATTTAACATTGTGAAGAATTTGACTAATCCGCTTGGATTATACCCACCGTTATACTGAAGATCAGATGTGCAAAAGTGACTTTAGGTATAAAATTTGGACTAAGTTTAATATGTCTTGGGCCTTTGTTTTAAGTAATTAAAATAGAAAGATATGTAAGTAAAAGTTAACTTAAAAGGTAAAGTTTGTGCACCAAATATTAATGTTAGCGGGACAGTCTACTCCTGAAGCTTGCTGTCTAATGCTTAACTACAATTAAATATGGGCTCCTTTTTATACATTCCCACAAATGTTTTCAGCCAGATTGAGTAAATTTTAGAGGATAAAAACATGCCCATACTTTACCTTGAGTGTAATTTCCCAGTACTCTTTACACTCCTGTTGGAGACTATTTATTTGTACCTTTCATTAAGTAATTGCTAACAGGTCAAAATGATTCACTGCCAAAATCATTCCTTCAGAAAGCACATATGTACATGAAATCTCAGTCTCTCTCTCACTCACAGTTATATTCACACAGACTGAGGATTTGGCAACATGGGACGCTGAATCATTTTTCACATAGAAGCTGCTAGAGTTTACAGACACGCTCATAAACACATTCAAACATTTATGTAAACAGACTGGACTTGTGTTTCACACACAGAGAAACACTGAAGAGAGAGAGAGAGAGAGAGAGAGAGAGAGAGGATGCTTATGAGATGATGTGGCCCGTTATAGAATTCACAAAACACAAAAACAGTGATCAAACAATGGAGAATGTGAAGTCAGTGAAAATCCGTGATGCAATGTGATTGTTGTTGTTTTTAATGTATTTTTTTTTTCTATCCTTGTTAGGAGTTCTAGAATAAAAAGAGTGTTGAGGATTTTTTTTTTTTTTTTTTCGGAAAATACTGTCTTCTCAACATGGCAATGTTGATTTTTTTCAAATAATGAGAACATTTGAATGTTTCAAACTGTTTTTTTTTTTTCACAAATATACCAACCAAAGATTTTATTTTACGTCTTTTATTTCTGGATAAATATACAGTGATCGCAAAAAAACACTTAAATCACACTTAAAACTGCCTGAATGTCATTGCATTAGATAACAAAATATCAAGCAAATCCATTTATTTTGTTATTTGTGTAAGTTTTTATTTATTGTTTTTATTGAATGCATTTTTATGTATTGTAAAATAATATTAGATAAAAGCTAATTTAATGCATTTCTTTTTAAAGTTTAAGTATTTTTCCTCAGTGTACTCAAAATCAGCAGGTGTTTTGGTTTCTAGTTCATTTATATTTTTTCTATATTTTGCTGCGTAATGAAATGACAAGACATACATTTTAAAATGTCCAAATACTTTTTGCAACCACTATATAATATTCGCAAAATATTGGTGAACAAACCCAGCAAGGACGTTCACGTACTATTTAATGTTTCAATGCTACAGAAGGACGTGAGGGTTACACCGATGTGTTTATTTGACTATTATGTAAATGCTGAGGTGTGGAGTTATCAATTTGAAGGAAATGTTTATGTATTTGCACATAACGTGAATAAATTATTTCAGTTCAATGAAGACAACACCTTTTTTTGGCCCTTTTTTGCATACAGTCGCAGCAGGAAATGGAAACATCTGTGGAATAATACACATAGCTTGATCTTTGCTGCTTATGAATGAGAATGTCCAATAGGAACAAGTTTGCATGAACAAAAAACAAAAGTTCTCATAAAAATAAAATAAAAAGTAGAGCTATACCAAAATGTCCACTGTTGCCAATTTGTAATTCTATTAATAGTTTTATTTTATGTAAATGCAAATGTATGCACATATATATTTGTATATGTACATGTCTTTGTGATACTGTTAGAGTAACACTTCTTGGAGCAAAGATAGAAGGCTTTCGGCACACAGTCTTCACTTCGGGTCAGGTATGTATTCTCTATTCCCTCTTTGCTTCTGTCTCAGGTCAGGATTGTAGAGTTTACACTGTCGATCTGCCTGGCGGCTGCATTTGACTACTCACTGTGCATTTCCTCCTGCCTGCTGCTCCAGTATTCAAATGCTGCCATTCTTTTCAACACACAGGCAGAGAGAGACTAAAAAAGAAAGAAGGTGGTGGAGTGACTCTTGGTGTTTTTGTTTTTCTATGTAAAACATGTCCGGAGAAGTGCGATAGATGCACAGAGAGAAAAGACACTGACACATCTCTTTCTCTCCGACAGGCAACAGAGACACACTACAGCCTTAACGTCCAGGACACCTGCCTTATCTGGCAAGGAGAAAGAAAAGATGTCTTGAGATGAGTGAGTAATTGTAAATCTATATATTGTGTATTTTTATGTCGGCTGTTTTTATATCTAGTAGAGATTATATAATATTTTGCCTGTCTTGATAATAGTCATGCATAAGCTTATAGTTAATCAATCACCAATTGAACACCAATGTGGTTAAATAGGATTATGCCATTAAAAAAAGAAGACCTAGTCACCAAGACGTGGAGGTTTGGAAATCTAAATGTGTTATGCATCTCTCATTCAAAAAACTTAAGGCATGTTATATGAAATTAGATAATCAACACTTGGAAATTGGATAGATAAATGACTTAACACAGTGTTCATGTGCAAAAACTGACTGGACAAATACACTCAGGAAATACATGCTCATGCACACTGTGAAGCAACTCCAATCCTTTAAAAATAATAATAACTAGATAAAAGTTGGCTTAAAAAGGCTGGACCAGAAAGTTTGAAAAGTTTAAAGAAGTTCAAAAAAAGTAAAAAAAAAAAAAAAAAAAGTAAAAAAATTTAGGAAGTTTAAAAAGTTTTGAAGTATAAAAAAATTGTAACGTTTAAAAGCAAGTTGTTTTTAGTTGTTTTAGCATGATTAGCAAGTTACTAACATGTTTCTAGCATGATTAACAAGTTGCTAGCATAATAAGCTAGTTACTAGCATGTTTCTAGCATGATTAACAAATTACTAGCGTATTGCTAGCATGATTAACAAGTTGCTAGCATGATAAACAAGTTACTAGCATGTTGTTAGCATGATTAGCATGTTTCTAGCATTACTAGCATTTCACTAGCAAGTTGATAGCATGATAAGCAAGTTACTAGCATGTTGCTAGCACGATTAACAAGTTGCTAGCATGTTGCTAACATGATTAGCAAGTTACTAGCATGATAAACAAGTTACTAGCCTGTTGTTAGCATGTTACTAGCATGTTGCTAGCATGTTGCTAGCATGATTAGCATGTTGTTGTCATTATTAGCAAGTTATTAACATGTTGCTAGCAAGATAAGCAAGTTACTATCATGTTGTTAGCATGATTAGCATGTTACTAGCATGTTTCTAGCATGTTAACATGATTAGCTTGTTAGCATTATTATCAAGTTATTAACATGTTGCTAGCATGATTAGCAAGTTGCTAGCATGGCTAGCGAGTTGTTAGCATGTTGTTAGCATTACTAAGAGTTATAAACAAGTTGCTAACATGTAGCTAGCATGATAAACAAGTTACTAGCATGCTGTTAACATGATTAGCAAGTTACTAGCATGATAAACAAGTTACTAGCCTGTTGTTAGCATGCTACTAGCATGTTTATAGCATTACTAGCATGTTGCTAGCATGATTGGCATGTTGTTGGCATTATTAGCAAATTATTAACATGTTGCTAACAAGACAAGCAAGTTACTAGCATGTTGTTAGCATGATTAGCATGTTACTAGCATGTTTCTAGCATCACTACCATTTCAATAGCAAGTTGTTAACATGATAAGCAAGTTAGTAGCATATTGTTAGCATGATAAACAAGTTGCTGGCATGTTGTTAGCACGATTGGCATGTTGCTAGCATTATTAACAAGTTATTAACATTTTGTTAGCATGATTAGCAAGTTGTTAGCATGACTAGCTAGTTGTTAGCATTTTGTTAGCATTACTAAGAGTTATTCATTTGCTAACATGTAGCTAGCATGATAAACAAGTTACTATCATGTTGTTAACATGATTAGCATGTTTCTAGCATGTCACTAGCATGGTGCTAGCATGATTAGCATGTTGCTAGCATTATTAGGAAGACATTAACATGTTCTGCCAGCATGATATTCTAGCATGATTAGCATTCGTTAGCATTTTGCTAGCCTGATTCTAGCATGATTAGCTAGTTTCTAACATGATTAACAAGTTGCTAGCATGCTTCTAGCATGATTAGCATATTGTTAATGTGATTCAAGGCAAGGCAAGTTTATTGATATAGCACATTTCATACACAATGGTAATTCAAAGTGCCGTACATAAGAGGAATTAAAATCATAATAAATGTATCATAATAATCACAACAATAAAAACCGAGAATTTAAGAACATTTGAAATGATTTAAAAATTGATTTAAAATTAATTAACAGTAAAAATGATTACACAAAATAATGCAGTCTGTTCGGACGCAGCACAGTGCTCATTCAATAAATGCATAACTGAACAGATGAGTTTTGAGTCTGCATTTAAATGTGGCTAATGTATTAGCACATCTGATCCCTTCTGGAAGCTGATTCCAACTGCGGGCGGCATAATAGCTAAAAGTTTTGTGTGAACCCTTGATATTACTAACTGACTCGATCCTAGTGATCTGAGTTGTCTGTTAGGTTTGTATACAGTGAGCATATCTGCAATGTATGTAGTTCCTAGGCCATTGGCTGCTTTATAAACGAGTAGAAGTACTTTAAAATCTATCCTAAACATAACTGGAAGCCAGTGTAAGGACCTGAGGACTGGTGTGATATGCTCTGATTTTTTGGTTCTAGTCAGAATCCTGGCAGCAGTGTTCTGTATGAGCTGCAGCTGTCTAATGGTCTTCTTGGGAAGGCCGGTGAGGAGACCATTGCAATAGTCCACCCTGCTGCTGATAAAGGCATGAACAAGTTTCTCCAAGTCTTGACGGGAAACAAAACATCTAATTCTTGCAATGTTTTTGAGATGATAGTATGCTGATTTAGTTACTGCTTTGACATGACTACTGAAACTGAGGTCTGACTCCAGAATCACACCCAGATTTTTGACTTGATTTTTTTGTTTTTTAACCCCTAGCGTCAAGGTACGCATTTACCTTATGGACTTCATCTTTGTTTCCAAATGCAATGGCTTCCGTTTTGTCCTTGTTTAACTGAAGAAAGCTTTGCTACATCCAACGGTTAATTTCATCAATGCATTGGCAGAGAGAGTCAAAGGGGCTGTAGTCATTTGGCAATAAGGCTAGGTAAATCTGGGTATCATCTGCATAGCTGTGATATGCTATTTGGTTCTTTCTCATTATTTGACTTAGTGGGAGCATATACAGGCTGAACAACAGCGGCGCAAGAATTGAACCTTGTGGGACTCCGCATGTCATGGACGTCCACTTAGACTTATGTGCTCCTATACTCACATATTAATAACCTCTCTTCTACATAGATAGATAGATAAGTTTAAATGGGTTTGATTGGTTTAGAAATATAGTTCATAGAAGGGAAGTTTGATTGAGTCTCAAAGGATTCTGAGTTTTGCCAGTTGGAGTTTGAATGTTGTTGGCTCATTGTGAAGCTATAAGCGTCATTTAAACACATGGTATTTGACTATACTGTCATCATAAATGTAAACCATGATCATTTGAGGCCAACCCAAAGCTCATCTGATGAACCTCTAATGAAGAAACCCAGTTCTGTCTATCTGCATTATGAGCGTCAGTAATGGGACACCCTTCTGCTGCTTTGCATAGTTTGGGGCCGTTCTTTGATGGAAACCTGTAAGCATTTCCAAGGCAAATCTGTTGTTGTGAATAGATCTAGTGCGTGGGCTGAACAACAAATATGTCTGTTTACCAGTCTTAGTCCTAATATATTTTTTTGCAAGTAATAGCTATACAGTCCACAGCAACCTGAAGTCAACTATCTTGTTTGCTCTTTGGTCAACTAGCATTTTCTACTGAAGCCGAAAGAATAAGCAAGACTTGCATGCTAAGGTAGTTAAAATCTTGGTGTGGCATCTACTGTAGAACAGCAGCATCCAAAACATGATGACCATGATATTTTATTGTATTATAACATTTGCATTCATGCTTTTACTGTAGAAAATTTATTTAGCAGATGCTTTTATCCAAAGCAACATTAGCTAAAAAGAGCCAACAATGTTCATTGTGTACAAAGCAAGGAATTTTATTTATTTTTTTATTATTCTTGCATTCAGCTGATGCTTTTATCCAAAGCAACATTAGCAAAAACAATATTCATTGTGTACAAAGACAAGTATTTATATATATATATATTTTTAATTAAATTAAATTAAATTGTATTTTTTATTATTCCTGCATTTAGCAGATGTTTTTTTATGCAACATTAGCAGAAAAAAAAACTATATTTATTGTGTAAAAGATGTTTTTTTATGCAACATTAGCAGAAAAAAAACTATTTATTGTGTAAAAAGCCCGTTTTTTTTATTTTTTTATTTAATTTTATTTTATGATTTGGCAGACACAGTAGAGGAACATAAGCAAAAAGACCAACAATATTCGTTGTGTGCAAAGCCAAGTATTTATTTTTATTTATTTTTTCCCATTCTTGCATTCAGCAGATGCTTTTATCCAAAGCAACATTAACCAAAACAATATTCATTGTGTACAAAGCCAGGTATTTTTTATTTATTTTATTATTATTATTTTATTTAATTTATATTATTCATGCATTTAGCAGATGCTTTTTTTAAAGCAACATTAGCGAAGAGAAAAGCCAACAATATTCATTGTGTACAATGCGGGTTTTTTACATTAATTTTTTTCATGTTTTTTTTAAGCAATTATTTAATTTTATTTTATTTTGTATTATTTTGTTTTATTTTATTTTGTTTTGTTTTGTTTTGTTTTGTTTATTGTAGTATTTGGCAAATGAAATACAGGGAACATAAGCAAAACGACCAATAGTGTTTATTGGGTACAAAGCCAGGTATTTTATTTAGTTTTCTTTTAATTTTTATTATTCTTGCATTCAGCAGATGCTTTTATCCAAAGCAACATTAGCAAAAGCAATATTTATTGTGTACAAATCCAAGGATTTTTTATTTATTTTATTTTATATTATTCATGCATTTAGCAGATGCTTTTTTAAAGCAACATTAGCGAAGTGAAGAGCCATTGTGTTCAATGCCAGGTTTTTTTTATGATTGTTTTACTTTTATGATTTGGCAGACAATAGAGGAACATAAGCAAAAAGACCCAGCAATATTCATTGTGTACAAAGCCAAGTATTTTTATTTTATTTTATTTTCATTATTATTCTTGCATTCAGTAGAGAATAATAATTTATTTTAATGCATTTAGCAGATGCTTTTTTAAAAAACATTAGCGAAAAAGAGCCAATATTCATTGTGTACAGAGCCAGGTTGTTTTTTATTTTATTTTATTTTATTTTATTTTATAATTGGCAGATGCAATAGAGGAACATAAGCAAAAAGACACAAAGCCATTGTGTACAAACTAACTAACAAACAAATGCATTATATATATATATATATATATATATATATATATATATATATATATACAGTATATATATATATAATATATATACACACACACACAAAATAATAAGCACCAGTCTAACTCATGAAACTAATCTATTCTTCAGACTTGCCACTCCATCATGGATCTTGAAGATGCCCATTGACTTCACTCTCCCACACCACCTCTTCCCCTTGTCATGGAGTCTGACCCGAACCACCTCCATGACCCCTACAAACCTGTGGACGACAACTTTGAGCCCCCAGATCTGGAGTGTGCCATCTGTTTCTGCCAGTTCAACAATGTCTTCAACACCCCTAAGGTACTTCAATGCAAGCACACCTTCTGCCTAGAGTGTCTTGCACGGATGAACGTGAAGTCCACTCAACCCGACACCATACAGTGTCCTCTGTGCCGCGCGTACACCCCGTTACCCGACTTGGGTCTTCCCAAGCTAGCAAATGACTCCACTGTGCTGTCTTACCTTCCGACTGCCATGCAGCACGTCTACAGCATCCGCTTTAACCGCAGCAAAGGCAAATTGCAGGTGAAGAGAGTGCCCAGCTCTGCCCCAGCCCTGACGCAGACCATCAGCCAGACTCTGGATGTTGGGAATCCAGCCGGCTCGGAAGGTCAGGACGGCAGAGACGGCGGTAGAGAAAGGTCCTTATTTATGACCATTCTGCGGACACCACTATGCAAAGCTTTTATGATGAGCATGGTGGCCATACTGACCGTCGTTCTCACCATTACTATCATCATGACCAACAATAAATAGCTTCAGTTCTAATGACGTGTACAATGTACACGCAGCTGGATTTTTTTTTTTTTTTGCACTAATCAGTTTGTCCACAAGGTGGCGACACTGGCCAAAGCCGTTGTTTCACAGTCGGAAAAGACATGGAATGAGAACAACAAAAACAATATAGACTTCTACGTTTACAAGCAATTGTCAGAGGGGATTAAAGTACATCTAAAAATGAAAATGTGCCAATTATTTAGATCCTAGGTGTATATGACTTCCTTCTTTCAGACGAATCCAATCGGAGTTGTATTAGAAATTATCCTGCTGTTTCCAAGCTTTAGAATTGCATGGGTGGGCGTCTTTCTTTATCAGTCCAAAACAAGTCCAATAAAGTGCATCCATCCATTATAAAAAGAGCCTCACATGGCTCCAGGGGGTGAATAAAGGCCTCCTGTAGCAAATCGATGCATTTTTCTAAGAAAAATATCCAATTGCTAAAAAAAGGAAATTGCTTCCTGCTTCTCTAAACAAAAGTTGGTTTGTGCGAGACTCACAGTAGCATACTCAACGTACGGCTAGTTGGTGCAAGCTAGATTAAAATGATTATTACGTATAAAATATGGATATTTTTCTTACAAAAGTGCATAAATTTGCTACAGGAGGCCTTTATTCACCTCCTGAATGCACTTTATTGGACTTGTTTTGGACTAATGAGGAGAAACACCCGCCCATGCAATTCTAAAGCTTGAAAATGTCAGGATCATTTTTAATATAACTCCGATTGGATTCGTCTGAAAGAAGGAAGTCGTATACATCTAGGATACCTGGAGGGTGAGTAAATAATGGGCTAATTTTCATTTTTGGGTGAACTAACCCTTTAACAAATACAAAGCCATTTTTATCGCTCAACTTTTGCTCAAAACGAAGAATCTTTCTATTATGCATGTGTTAAACACATATGTGCACTTGTTATTAAAAGGCTTTGAAAGGCTGTGCATTTGACTGTGCAAAGTACACCTTGGCCTTTATTATTACTGGCACTGACTGCATCCACGTCAAAAGGTCAAACTGACATTATAAACAACAAACAAACAACACGAACGAACACATTTTTAAACGTTTCCATCCGATGCAAATGGCCCACGTCATAAAGTCTTCTGCTATATTTAACAGCTGAGAAGGAAACTGGTTCCAAAAAAGTACTGTAATGGTACCAAAGTATTTATGTGGTACTACTATGCTACATGTACAAAACTCTTTGGCACCTTGTGTCTTTATTTTGTGTTTCTTACAGGCAATATTGTGGTGGTATGAGATGGTGATACTGTTGTACTCTTTGGTACACTCTGGCTCTATTCTTCCAGGAGGTACTCATAACTTTAAAATAACTTTGTAAAAGATATATTTGTGACACAGGACTACAAAACCAGTCATAAGGGTCAATTTTTTTCTGAAATTGAAATGTATACATCATCTGAAAGCTAAATAAATAAGTTTCTATTGATGTATGGTTTGTTAGGATAGGACAATATTTGGCTGAGATACAACGATTAAAAAATTCTTGAATCTGAGTGTGCAAAATACTAAATATTCAGAAAACAGAAAACGCCTTTAAATTTGTCCAAATTAAGTTCTTAGCAATGCATATTACCAATCAAAAATTATTGATATATTTATGGTAAAAAAAAAATGGAATGTGATTTTTACTTAATATCCTAATGATTTTTGGCATAAAAGAAACATTTATCATTTGACCCATACAATGTATTTTTAGCTATTGCTATAAATATACCTGTGCTACTTAATGGTTTTGTGGTCCAGGGTCACATATGATGGTATGACTGTGGTACACTGATAATAGTCAGCACTACATATCTGAAATATTTATGAGATTATAGATTATATACAGCTGTAGATTATAAAAATGATAATATACAGCAGATTGAGCAATTAAATGTCTTTACCACAGTAAAGATGGGTTATCCTTTGTTTTATAAACCAAGTAGACCAGTTCTAGGTATTTTTGACTCAAATGTCTCCCATTGTCCAACATGATATTCAAAGGCTCCCAATATAAGGTAAGGTATTTCTGCTGTAACTTCTTTTTGTGATTCCAGAAATGTGTCTGGGGAAAAAGTTAATGAGGGAGAAAAAATAAATATGAATTCAATATGTTTGCCACTTTATTGTATATTTTTAGCAGATCAACTGGTTAAGAACCACTGCTATTTTTATGTTTGATATTGCAATTTGGTGTCTCTTCTCTGCTGAAAAAACAGCTAAAACAGGCCTAGGCCGGTTGGCTGGTTTCAGCTGGTCACCTAGGCTGATTTTAAAAAGGTTTTGATCACATTTCCAGCCTGGTCAGGCTGGGAGACCACCAGGTAAAACAAGCCTGATCAGCCAGGCCAGTCTAACTGTCTTGTCCAGCTCTGTGTGTAAACTCTATGTATTTCGGTTCAAGACAGTTAGGGTATGTCGAGAACTCCCATCTCACTTTCTTCTCCAACTTCAAAATCTTCCTACATCGCTGTTTTACCTTTTTTTGTAAAGGGTTTTCGATCTTATTTGCATGCTCCCTTTGTAAACTGCAGCGATGTAGGGCATTTTTGAAGTTGGAGGAGAAAATGAGATGGGAGTTTTTCGACATACCCTAACTGTCATGAACTGGAATACACAGTTCACGCAGAGCTAGACAATACAAGCGTTTGAGATTAAAAAGTATATAAGTTGCAAATGTTTTTAGAAAAGGATCATTTCACTAGATAAGACCCTTCTTCCTCGGCTGGGATCGTTTCCTTTTAAAGCTGCATTTAAACTACATTTTGGAGATTCAAATCCGGGGGCACCATAGAAGTCCACTATATGGAGAGAAATCCTAAAATGTTTTCCTCAAAAAACATAATTTCTTTACAACTGAAGAAAGAATGACATTAACATCTTGGATGTCAAGGGGGTGAGTACATTATCAGTAAATTTTTGTTCGGAAAGTGAGCTACTCCTTTAATACAACAATAGAATTGGTTTGAACTATCCTTTTTTGTGGTTAAATTTGATCCTCCTATAATACTGAATTAAATTCGATTCAGTTGGCTTAATTTGCATGGTAAAAGGCTATATTGTCAAAGTACTGTTAACATTTACATTAACAACATTGAAAAGAAAAAAGGAAAGGGCAAAAACAGTGCACACAGTTTTTGTTT
Source organism: Garra rufa (assembly GCF_049309525.1). Taxonomy (NCBI): domain Eukaryota; kingdom Metazoa; phylum Chordata; class Actinopteri; order Cypriniformes; family Cyprinidae; genus Garra; species Garra rufa. The sequence continues at coordinate 49,730,731 of NC_133365.1, forward strand.
GTATTAGGCCTGTTACAGATTTGAATGCATGTTTAGGCTACTATGTTGACGAAATATTTCTGTTTCTAATACCACCACAGCTATCAAAGTCTTTTTGTCTTTTACAAAGCGATTACATAGCGATGGCATTATCAAAGTTGGTCAGAGTCCTGTAGAAACGACAAAAAAACGCAAATTTGTTGCCCCGCTCGTCCATCAGATGGCGTCCTCCCGCTAGAGTTCATTCACGTATGCGGCTTGAACTTCCCCGAGCCTTCGGTAATGAGCCGCCTACGCAATGGAAAAGTACCAGAGCTTGTGAAGCGGCCCCCTCTAACTCTCTTGCCTTGTATGGCTGACAAAACTAAACAAACCAGTAAAAAGTTGATGACTGCCATCGGAAACAACTGAAACCTCAGAAATGGGGAAATTAATTTCTGTGTAACTTAAGTGACTTAAGATCAGCGGATGTGAGGGGAAAAATCAAGGAAGTAAAGTAATACGTTGAACTAAACGTTGCACTAAATGTGCTGGACTTTTTCAGATTTTTGAAATCATTATGCCAGTGTGCTACAGAAAATACCTAAAAATAGCACAACAGAGCACAATGACTCTGCAAGGTCTAATTTGGTCACCTTAGGTAATGCATTCGCATTAATGAAACATCACAATGATCCACAAGCAAGTCTCTATTTTAACTTTAAACAGTGATTCCAGCTAAAATACAAATCAATAAACCACAACAACGCTTCCTCCAGTGAAACAGCCATGTTGAAAAAAACAGCATATGCTGGTTAGGTATGTTTTGGTACTGGGATGCTGGTTTATGCTGGCCCTTTTCTGGTTTATGCTGGTCCTTGACCAGCAACATGACCAGCAAAGAACCAGCTAAAACCAGCATTCCAGCACCAAAACTAACCAACATATGCTGTTTTTTTTTTTCAACAGGGAGTCCATTGCCTGTTGTCCTCTCGCGTCAAAATCCACCAACATATTTGTTTAAAACTGTTCAGGACTGTTTTTGCATGTAAGCAGCGCTTGATCTGTGGATATTTGCAGTCAGATGAGACTTAATAAATAAACTTTCCACTGGTTTGTTAGGATAGAACAATATTTGGCTGAGATACAACTATTTGAAAATCTGGAATCTAAGGGTGCAAAAAAATCTAAATATTGAGAATATCACCTTTAAAGTTGTCCAAATGGGGTCCATTACATATCCATTATATGGGGAGAAATCTTGAAAAGCTTTCATCAAAAAACAATTTCTTTACAACTGAAGAAAGAAAGACATGAATATTTTGGATGACAAGTCATTATCTGTACATTTTTGTTCTGGAAGTGAACTAAACCTAGATGCATATAACTAATAAAAAAATAAGTTTTGACATATTTATACTACAGTAGGAAATTTACAAAATGTGTTCATGGAACATTATCTTTACTTAATGATTTTTGGCATAAAGAAAAATCTATAATTTTATTAAATATACCTGCGCGACTTAAAGGAGTAGTTCACTTTCAGAAGTCCATTTGAAGCTGCATTTTGGAAGTTCAAACTCAGGGGCACCATAGAAGTCCATTATATGGAGAGAAATCCTGAAATGTTTTCCTCAAAAAACATAATTTCCTTACGACTGAAGAAAGAAAGACATGAACATCTTGGATGACAAGGGGGTAGAGTACATTATCTGTACATTTTTGTTCTGAAAGTGAACTACTCCTTTAAGACTGTTCTGTTTTGTGGTCCAAGGTCATATATAAATAGAGTCATAAAGCTGGAAACAACAGTTAAAACATCTTGATGGATTTGTTTATTACAAATAAGCAGATTTTCACTTCACACAGAGTAAATTGATAGACTGTTGTGTGGATTATGTTTTGTGATGTAATGTTAAATTTCTCTGCATCTGTTCCAATGAAGAAACAATCTCATCTACATCTTAGATGTGCTGATTAAATGTCTATCAAATTTTTATTTTCAATTTTCACTAATGTTTAAAATGAGACCTTACTGTAAAGTGTTACAGAAATATCTGGTCTTAAAATAAATGTTACAGTCTGGACTGATTATAAGGCATGCAGGTGGTTTCTGTGTAGATTTGAGTCAGATATCCACAGACATTACAAGTTCTGGTCTAGAGATTGTTTGATTGTACTGTAGAGATGATTTTAATGTACTGTAGTAAGGTAAACGTTGGGTTAGACTGATCCCCAGTGATTTTTCAGCCAGTGATGTCAGAAAGCATCATCGCTCTCATGTGACACATCTCTGCTTTCGTATTGTTGCAGCTAATGCTAATGTACGTCAGATGATGTTTAACCCAACACAAAGACTGAGCAGACCAGATTACAGCAGTCTATTCTGTTGCTATTCGTGTTCTGCTACAGCACGTGAACTACAATGCACAGTTGCGCTTTTCCTGTGAACGTGTTACTGATGTAGAATGAGATTTTAATGAAAGAATGTGGATGTGTGTGTGTTTATGAATGTCTGTCCGCTTCAGTAAACTAGTGGGCTGGTTATGTGTGTCCTTCATGAGAACTGGCACGAGTTTCTTGTCTTTGGGTTTTTTTGTTTTTTTTTTGCGAGTTTTGTTGTGTGTGTGTGTGTGTGTGTGTGTGTGTGTGTGTGTGTGTGTGTACTGGTATTCATCACGTTGTGGGGACCAAATGTCCCCACAAGGATAGGAATACCAGTAAATTTTGACCTTGTGGGGACATTTCTGAGGTCCCCATGAGGAAACAGGCTTATAAATCATACACAATGAGTTTTTTTGAGGAAGTAAAAATATGCACAATCTCCTGTGAGGGCTAGGTTTAGGTGTAGGGTAGGTGTAGGGCGATAGAAAGTACGGTTTGTACAGTATAAAAACCATTACGCCTATGGAATGTCCCCATAAAACATGTAAACCAGTGTGTGTGTGTGTGTGTGTGTGTGTGTGTGTGTGTGTGTGTGTGTGTGTGTGTGTGTGTGTGTGTGTGTGTGTGTGTGTGTGTGCGTGTGTGTGTGTGTGCGTGTATGCGTGTGTGTGTGTGTGTGTGTGTGTGTGTGTGTGTGTGTGTGTGTGTGTGTGTGTGTGTGTGTGTGTGTGTGCGTGTGTGTGTGTGCGTGTATGCGTGTGTGTGTGTGTGTGTGTGTGTGTGTGTGTGTGTGTGCGTGTGTGTGTGTGTGTGTGCGTGTATGCGCGTGTGTGTGTGTGTGTGTGTGTGTGTGTGTGTGTTTATTATATGAGAATGAAAGTCATGGCACACTACATATAAAGCTTTTATTGATATCCGAGTACTATTATATATATAATGTTTACCACATTTATTGCTGTCTTTATGTTTGCAATTTTTTTTTTTTTTTTTTTTTTTTAAACAATAGAGTGGTCTCCACAAGTTAGAAAAAAATCTGTTGATAAACTGGTTTGTAGAAAAAAAGACAGATCTACAATAAACTTATGTAATGATATATGCTAAAATATGAAGTCAATGTAATTTCAACTTAAAAAATTTAAATAAAAAATTAATATCTAAGATTAAGATACTACGAGTACTATATTCAGTAAGATCTTTTTAAGAAAGTTTTGAGAATTTAAAATAACTGTTTTCTATTTGAAAATATTTTAAAATTAAATTGTAAAAGTGTGATGCAAAGCTGAATTTATAGCATTATTACTCGAGTCTTCAGTGTCACATGATTCTTCAGAAATCATTCTGATATGCTCTGATATGATCTAATATGCTGATTTGCTGCTCGTAAAACATTTCTGATTATTATCAATGTTGTTCTGCATATTATTTTTGTGAAAACCATTTTTTCAATTCAAAGATTCTTTGGATTTAGTTTAAACATTTTTTGTAACAATGTCTAAGTCTTTACTGTCATTTTACTGACCCCAAACATTTTACTGCAATATTTCTTATATACATTCAAAAAGTTTTACATTGTACCATTAATTATTTATTTTCAGTGCTTTCAGATTTTCAATTTTCAGTTAGACATTTTAGCTTAAAATCAAAGTTTGTAGTGTTGCTATGAACCTCAGAGCTGCTATGTTTTGTTAACTTTTACAGTGTTTTATTAAGGTAAGACACTGGAGGCAAAAACACTGTTTTTTCATGCATCTGTCAAGTTTGAAATTTTGCGCTTTTTGGTTTTTCATAAAGTGTTAGGAAAGTGGTAAGAAAACATCCAAAAGACACTGTTAAGTGGCACTGTATTTATTTGTGTCAATAGATTTTATTACAAGCCATAAATCTCCACTTCAGTAGCACTTACACACACCAAACTTTCCATTTTTATTCCTGTCTATATTCTGAAGGTTTTTACAGAGGGATTTGTTCACATATAATTTGCTTGATTTTATAGAACATTTTATTCCACAGAAAATTTGTAAAAATATATATATTGTTTTCTGTCTGTTCTAAGAATTTTCTGAATTGACAAAATGAGATACCCAAAATCCCCTCTGTTAAAACATTCTCTATGACTCTAATATGTCAAAAAAAATTAAATAAGATGTTTGAAATTGACTTCATCCAGTGTTTAAATTTTTGTATTGAAAATGTATGCAAATTAGCGCATATTTTATTAAATAATACCTCATTTGCATATTTAAACCTAACATTTTAAAAACCTGTATACAAAAAATGTTTGCAATTATCAATGTAATCAATCAACTGGATAAGTAAGGTCATAACTATTCGTTTTTTTAACCCTATTCACCTGCAGTGTCTCGCCTTAAAAACTTTTGAAATGTTCATCCCTATGGAGACAATTAAATCCTTAGATCTGCTGAAAAAAAAACTCCTATGAAATGCATTAAAATGCCAAAGAAAACAAGCTTCCTCTTGCCCTGCTAAATTTCTCCACTTATTCAGTCAGATGAGCCAGTCGTTCTTGTGTCTCTGAGGTCACGGCCGATATAATTTACCACAAACAAAGATGCAGCATTATTCACCATCACTCCCACATACAGTGGGTTTTCCTGTTGGCTTCCTCCAAGTGGATGAGTAATCAGTCACCTTCCTATCTGAAGAACAGGAAACTCTCTCTCACAATAATTGCTATTCTTATTAACACTAAAAATAAATCACTTATACCAATTTCCTAACATTAATAATAAATAATATGACTGAAATAAACATTATAAAAATGTAATTATGTTTATAATGCAATATTTTAAGTAATTTGGGTAATAACACTTTACAATAAGGGTGAGTAGTTGACATGAGCTAAGAATGAACAATACTTCTACAGCATTTATTAATCTTAGTTAATGTTAATTTCAGCTTGAACTATAATGCGTTATTAAAATCACAAGTTGTGTTTGTTAACATTATTTTGCAGTTTGAACTAACATTAACAAACAATGAAAGACTGTATTTTTATTAACTAACATTAGCAAAGATTCTCCTTTTTTAGTCACTCCTAAAAACACACTTCTATGCATTGGCTTTTAACACGAGCTGAGTTTAGTATTCTTACGTTTTTATGTTGCTACTTTTGTACTGTGTATATTTTATTTTTTCTCTTATTGAAACATGTACAGCACTTTGGGAAGTGTCAGCTGTATTTAAATGTGCTTTATAAATAAGCTTTGACCTTGACATTGAAGATTAATAAATAGTATAATAAATGTATTGTTCTTTGTTTGTTCATGTTTGTTAATACATTAACTAATGTTAACAAATGACACCTTATTGTAGAGTGTTACTGTATTTTTGTTTCTGGGTTAAATTACAAAGTGTGTTTCCCTCACTGTATGACACAAAATATACATAATTTGCAATGAAAACAGAACTGCACATCACAAAAGTGTACCACAGGCAGAAACATAAACTCAACATCCACTCAAGTTAGTGACTCAAGCGCTCGTTCAGATTTGTGTATAAACAGACTTACAGATGACGAAATTTAAGGACATGAACTTTGATGGGTAAATTCATGGTCTCTGTCTGTCTGGACACTTGGACTTAGAATACCTACTGTTCATTATTTTGCT